>NC_072493.1:5805000-6135000 GCF_027574615.1 Eptesicus fuscus
GGAAGGGAGAGAGAGAAACATCCATGATGAGAGAGAATCATGGACCGGCTGCCTCCTGCACACCCCACTCTGGGGATCAAGCCCGAAACCTGGGCATGTGCCCCAACGGGGAATCGAACCGCGACCTCCTGGTCCATAGGTCAACGCTCAACCCCTGAGCCACGCCGGCCAGGAGAGGCGTGGACATTCTGCTTACGGTCCCTAAGGCACAAAGCAGACTCTGGCCGCAGGCTTCTCCCAGAGTGGCCAGATGGCGCCCAGCCCACAGAAAAAGCCCAAGGACTCCAGCCTTCACTTCCGCGCCACGGCCACTTCACTGGCCGCATCCCAAGGCCTGCGTTCCAAACGGGTCCTTCCTGGATGCGCGCCCCTCCTCCGACCTGTTCAGCACCCGGGGCCCCCCCGGGAGGAGCAGCTCCACAGCCCCCGTCCAGATGGCAAGGGGTCTCACCACTACGACCGTCTAAGAGCCACTGTGCCCACCTCGCCCCCGGCCCTTCTGCCAAACGCACCGCATGGCTTTGAAACCCACGTCTCAGGACGTGGGCCAGTTGCTTCCTCTCCTCACCAAGTGCGCTTCCCCTTCCTGGCTGTGAGAATGTGTGAACGTGCCCGCTGCACAGCGAGTCGATGCTGAGTAAATAATTGGGACGCGGACCGAAAATTCCTAACTCTGTCAAACTTATTTCCATGACGCGAGAAGACAAAAATCATCTAAGAAGCTTCTTATGTACCCGTCTGACAACGGTCACTTCTCACGCCCGCATGACCACCACGGCCAGGCCACATTCAACACACAGTGCACACCGCACACCGCAGCCTCGCTAACCGGAGCAGGACCACGGTGTGCGGGCGTGGGCCCGCCAGAGGGCACACAATCCAAAGCTATCGTATGGCGACATCAAACTTCAGAAACAAAGTTAAGTAAAACTACCCCCCCCTCCGGGGCGGGGGGTCTCCACACTTACCAGACCTTAAGAAGGCTCGGGGAGGCGAGGCGACAGCGTCGGGTGGGCTGGCCATGTCAAATGGTTGCCTCTGACCACAAGCGTCACAGGCTAAACCACAGCCATGTTCACAACTGTTTAGTGGAGTTAGAAGCGATCACGGTTAGATTCATTGAAAGCAGGGTGAGCAGGTATTAACCCATGATGCCGTGCGCAACGAAGGCCATCAATCAACGTTCGTTACCATTTGATTTTCTTTTTATGATTTGAAAAAGTGCCTGGGCCCTCCGGTTGCCTGTGTGGATTAGGCAGGAACAGGTAATATCCACTTATCATGCATCACGTGACTAGGCGACTATGTAACAATGCTCAGAACTCTGCAGCGACCTCTCCACCAGAGCCAGGTTAGTCCAAGTTGCAGACAAAGCTCAGGTCCTACATTCTTCTAAAAGCAACAGGAACCGGGCGGGTTGTTTTTAATGACACGGGACGTCAATGGCTCACTCAGGAAGAAGCATTAGAGTCTTGTGCTACTTCAGAGTTAGCAGAAGACGCTGAAACCCCCCAACTACTTGGGAGCAAGGACTTCAAGGGGTACCTCTTCTACCGCTGCCGTGCAAGCGAGAGAGCAGGCAATGTCTGGACCATGCACTGGGCGGTTTTGCACGTGAAACGGAACGGACGTGGCTGCATTCAACAGGGTTAAATAAAACCGGGATTTTCCTCTCAGTTAAGAAAGGGAAGGTAGGTCTTCAGAGCTTACTGTTATGACATGCATTTCAGAGGAAATAAAGATGAGAAGAAAATCAACCCTCCATGCTTATTAAAGGAAAAGAGAAATGCTTTTAAAACATGTTGAGGGCAGAGCTCAGCTCCCTGCAAAAAAACTCAGTTACTCTCTGTGACCAGAGAGCATCCATCCAATGTAACAAGAGACAACTAAGAATTTCACAAACGGCAAGAACTCAGTATCACGGTAACATATTAGCGGAGGAAAAAGAATTCTGAACATCAATGCAAACTGCAGAGTTCGCTTGCCTCTGTTCTTCCATTAACAACTCTGACATTAGCATCTCCTAACTCTGACATATAGTGACACCGGTCCTTCCAAAGGAAAGGTTGTGTGTGTGGGGGGGGGGGGGGAGGGGCCCTCTCCGTCCTGCTTACAGGAACACTTTCGGCTCAGGGCATCCAGCCCTGGCTCCCGGCTGCAGGGTCGTGACTGTGCAATTTGAAGGAGTCAGCTCAGGACACTTGAACTGTTGGGGCTGCCTGCACAGCCTCGGGTGGGAGCACCCCTGGGACCCCTCGCCTGGGAAAGGCACCCGCTTCCTTACGAGCCCTAACTGTGCTCCCCAGAACCCTCTTCGTGGCCTGGGCCCTGTCCCCAACATTTTTGCCGCCAAGATATCTGGTTGGGGCTCAGGATTTGGGGAGGAATGCAAAAGGGATGTAAAATAAGGCAGCCAGCAGATAAGAAATAAGGCAGGAAGCAGATATGAGATAAGGCAGCTAGCGGATTCCAGTCACGTCGGGGGTGGGGGGAAGGGGGTGCAGCCACCCGGCTTTGGGGAGGGCCCCACATAAGGACTTTCCTTAGCAGGAACGTGGTCGCCGCCTGATTTCTAAGGAGAAAGCCTGGAGTGAAGTCGGTGTCACCACCTACTTTTGGGGGGCACATAGGGGTAATGTTAGAGCACCCCCTCATTTCTAGGGGGAGACCTCGGGCGGAAGGCCGGGCCGCCGACTGCTTTCTGAGGGGCCCAAGGCGGGCACAGGTTCACGCCGGGACCCCGATGCCCCCCGCCCCAGGCGCTCGGGGGAGGGGGCGCCCCGGCCCGCAAACCTGAGCGCTTGGCCCGGGCTCTCTGCTCCAGGACCGTCCGGCTCACTTCGGCCATCAGCCCCGCCGCCCCCGCCATCGCGCTGGGGAGGCCGTCCTGCCCGCCACCCCCCGGCCGCCTGTCAACTCGCCGGCAGGCCCCGCCCCCGCGCGCGACACTGTCGCGAGGACGCCGGCCGGAAGTGAGCGCGCGGGCTGCGTCCCGCTCAGTGCCCTGGCCTCGCGACCGTCAGAGGGCAGGCCGCGGGGCTAGGGCGTCGGGCAGGGGGCGGCGGCGGGTCCGGACGGGTGGCTAAGCGCTTCGGCCGGGGCGGCGGCGCGGTGCTTTACGGCTGCCGTCAAGCGCGGCGGCGGCTGCGGGAGGGCGGGGCCGAGGGCGGCCATGGCGGCGGCGGGCCGGCTGCCGGGCCTCTGGGCGCTGCTGGCGCCGCTGCTCTGTGCGCTCGCGCGGCTGGGGGTCGGGCCGGCCCCGGCGGGGGCGCTGCACAACGTCACGGCCGAGCTCTTCGGGGCCGAGGCCTGGGGCACCGTGGCGGCCTTCGGAGACCTCAACTCCGACAAGCAGACGGACCTCTTCGTGCTGCGAGAAAGTCAGTGCTCGCCCGCCCCTCGGCCGCGCCCCCGTGTCTTCCCCGGGGTCCCCCTCACCCCTTGCCCGTGGGCTGGCCCCCTGTGTCTCCCGGGCCCTCTCCCCCAGCCCAGACTCTCTTCCTTTACCCCCAGCATCCCTGACAGCTTGCCCGTCCCTCCATCTCCCCACCCCACACCCCACCCTCCCAGGTCCTGGCCAGGTCCCCCACAGTGTGATCTAACCCACAGCCCTGCAAACACCCCAGTTTTCCCCCGAGAGGCCAACCCACCCTCCTCCTCCCATGGGATCCCCTGCCTTCTGAGTCCTTCCTGGTCCCCAGGAGCATGTACCTGCGCTCCTCCCAAGGCCCCCATTCCTTCCTGCTTTCCTCCCTCCCTCTTCCTTCCCCTGTAAACTGGGAAATGCATCCTGACATCTCTGCTCAGCGGGCTTCTCGAAGCCTCCCTGTGCACCTCATTCACCGGCCCCTCCCTTAGCGGCAGCTGCTGGGCCCTCCAGCGCCCTAAACTCTCCACAACGCTCAGAAGCATTTTGCATGGATGGCTGCTAAACCCCTTGGGAAAGGGTTGTCCACCTGCCAATTCACCCCCCTCCTGAGCCTTCGGGCCTGTTGTGTGCGTGGGTCACGCTCCTAGTCTTCCATGTCATTGCTTTCTTCGCCATCCTGAGGTTCTTGGGAGCTCCTTGCTCTCACCATCACTAAGCAAACGTTTTTGTAAATCTCGATGCTGACCGTGGGCCTTACGGGGTCGTGACATTCTCGAGAACCCACAGGACCAGGTATCCCGGACGGGATCCCGGCCCAGATTTCTTGGGGCCCCTGCCAGGCCCAGGACCTCCTGCAGACCTGGATACTCCCCCTGTCTTTGTAGGACCCCGTATGTTGCAGAAAGGGTGCACGCTCCCACACCTGTAGCTACTCCATCCAAACTCGACACAGTCTCGTCTTGCAGCGTTCAAGGTGGCTCGGGTTTGAGTCCATAAAGTCCGTTCCAGTGGGTGCTCATTGAGCTCCAAGGTTGCCTCAACCTGGAAGGGTCTGTGGGAGCCCCGAGAGGAGGGTCTGTGAGGATTCGGCTTGTTCTGCTCCAACACGTATCCGTGTTCTTATTAGAGCCCTGGAGTCCCCGTGTCCTTCCTGTGACGCGTCCGATGGACTCAACAGCCTTCATAAGGGGCCCCGTTGTTAGGTTTGGGGGAGACAGGGCTGATGTGTAGTTATGAGGCACGTTATTTAAGGCGACCGATCCGACTTCTGGCAGAAGTCCTTCCCTGGCTCCGGTTTGTCTTGACCGGCTGCATTTCCCATGTCCACCCCCCTCTGAACCGTGGATTGGTGATGCACCCCGAGGGATCTCCGTCCCATCAGACTCAGGCTGACCTCGAAAGGGCAGGTGAACTGGAGCCAAACGAAAGCTTTCTTGTTGGAAAGTGCCCGGAAAAGGCCTGTGAACACTGACTGGAAGTCTCGCCAGGGAACCTTATTCTAACACCCTATTTGCTTCTTCTAGGAAATGATCTAATCGTCTTCTTGGCAGACCAGAACGCACCCTATTTTAAACCCAAAGTAAAGGTTTCCTTGAAGTAAGTCCACATGGATTTGTTTCTATGTAACGGGCATCAATGTCATGAGGGGTAGGAAGTCGTTGGTTGGGTTGTCTTTGCATTCAACTGGCACAGAACCCACTAGTTATGAGGTCTGAGTTGGAGGTCATTTGTTTGGAAAAATAGTGACTGCAGCAAAGGTTACAAATGATTCACTTTGAAAAGAAATAAAAGTTGGTGGGTCCAGGTCTGTTCCTGCAGTCACCTATCATTTCCTTGCTCTCTGATCTGCTTTCCCGTGTGTGTTGGAATGGGCTGCCCCTCATCCTGAGGGTCCTGGGAGCAGCTTACTCACAGGCTTATCAGGTCAACTGTGTTTGGGAGGGGGAGGTGAGAGCTGGGGGGAGGGAGTCCTTTGCACTGGAGAAAAGATCAGTGACCTCTGTTCTCATTTTCTCTTTACATATATATATATATATATATATATTTTTTTTTTTTTTTTTTACTTCAGAGAGGAAGGGAGAGGGAGAGAGAGAGAGAAACATCAATGATTGGAGAGAATCATTGATTGGCTGCCTCCTGCACGCCCCACACAAGGGATGGAGCCCGCAACCCGGGCATGTGCCCTGACGGGGAATCGAATCAGTGGCCTCTTGGTTCTTGCCTCGATGCTCAACCGCTGAGCCACACCAGCTGGGCATGGTCTTGTTTCTGAAAACCACCCTGCATTCATCCTGAATTCTTCTGTAGGCCAAAGGGGCCTACGTACCTGAGGGATGCTAAGATATGAGAAGAGAATGAAATGAGCCGGTTCTGTGGAATTGTAACTTCTGCATTGGGAATATTTGGTGTGGTACGACTATAGAGCTGTGCTTTTCTCTCAGAACCCGGCCGGGTATCTCACGCGCCTGTTTCTGCAGGAACCACAGCGCACTGATCACAGGTGTGGCGCCGGGGGATTACGACGGAGACTCGCAGATGGACGTGCTGCTGACGTATCTCCCCAAAAATCATGTCGACGGTGGATTAGGCGCTGTCATCTTCTGGGGGAAAAATCAAACCTTAGGTGAATTTATCTTAGGATTTTTTACTGCTTACCATTGGCTAGGAAAGGGAATTCTTAAGTAGCAAAAATTTTGTTCTGAAGTCAGATTTTTTTTTTAAATTGCAGTTCTTGAGTGTCAGTAATTGTTAAAAAAAAAAGTCCATTTTCTGATTTTTCATTCTCAACCTAGACCTGTTCTGAGGTCAGTTCCAGAAAACAAAATTCAGTCTGGATAGCTTAAGGAAGAGAGATTTATTAGAAGGTTTTGATGGCTGAAGAGCACACTGTAGGTTGAACTTTCTGGAACAATCCCCAAAGCCTTCAAGAAAGTGACCATTTGCACAGCACCTGCCAGGACGCCACTGTACCCACCCACTGTGATTCTCCCCCGCAAACTGGGTGCCCTGCACCTGCCTCCTGAGACTCAGAGTTCAGTGATCAGACCCGAGGAGACGAGCAGGCCCACCGCGTCCCCGCACGCCTGCCTTCCGGAACTCCCAGCGCACCCAGGGGGCTAGGCTCCTGCTCACCTCCGGGGGGGCCTCGGTGCTCGGCTGGCTGAGATGTGCTGCCCAGGGAAGCGCTGCGAGGGCGGAGCAGGGCTGAGAGTCAGACCAAGTCCCCTCCCCGCCCCTCCAGTCTCATCTGAGCGCCAGTCCATCCTAGCGAAGCAGGCAGCTCTGCTCCTGGAGGGGCACCGTGGTGTTTTCTGTCACATGGGGATGAGGACAGGACTCTCCTGCTGGACCTGAAGGAGGAGGCCTGTCTGGTGGGTCGAGGGAAGCGCAAGTGGAAGTGAGGGTCAGGCCCATCGTCACTGTGGCGCGAACTCGCCTGGTGGTTTGTCTTTACAAACCGGCTGTCGGTTTGAGTTCTGTTTAGAGTGTCTCCGTAATGCTAAGAATTAGAATTCGTTAGAGATGAATCTTGAAAATAATCGAAAGACTATCTTTTTCCTAAGGGTAGATATAAAAAGTAATACAGAGTGCCTGTACGTTATGTATTTGCTTTCTTTACAGATCCTAGTAACATGACCATGCTCAATAGGACTTTTCAAGATGAACCTTTGATTATGGAGTAAGTATGTGTTTGCTTCTCTTTGAGTCATTTTAAACTTACAAACAGAACATAAAATTTTTCACATGAAAAACTACTTTACTGCCCTGCCAGTGTGGCTCAGCAGTTGAGCATCGATCTATGAACCAGGAAGGCACGATTCGATTCCCTGTCAGGGAACATGCCTGGGTTGTGGGCTTGACCCCTAGTAGGGGGCGTGTAGGAGGCAGCCAATCCATGATTTTCTTTCATCAATGTTTCTATCTCTCTCCCTCTCCTTCTTCTCTGAAATCAACCAAAATATATATTTTTTAAAAACTACTTTGCAAAAAAACAAAAAAACAAAACTACTTTGCTAAGTAGTATTGACACTAAATTCATTCTTCCTTTAAAGCTGATAGGGGCCTGGACTCTGTGATACGATATTTATTGGCCATGATAAAGGAAAGAGGAAAACAAAATTCAGTATTTTTGAAAGACAGTGAGATTTGTGTTTTCTTTCTGTTTCAGTCGTTTTGATTGTGTCTGTTTCGGATCTATGGTGATTCCAGCCATGTCATTAATCAGAGAATTAAGAGAACCGCTTTTGGGTAAAACTGTTACTACGTCATGGACGGATATCCAGGGTACAGGGTTTCCTCCAGTGATTTGCACGGGTTTTTATATTTAGGAGAAACTTGTGTCCTTTTTTACAGCTCTTCCTTAGTGTTATCACTTATTTCCTCAGTACAGACTCATACAGGGATAAAATTAATCAGATTTCAGGGTTTTCGGTAATGCGGTAGAGATCATTTGGGGGACAGGCAGCACATGGCCACTCTGTCCTTGCATCGTTATTTTTTTTTTCCTTGCATCATTATTAAAGTCACAGTCAATATCAGTAGGTCAGTGGCCATCAGAGCTCTGTAAACCCCTGGACTCATCTCCTTACGGCACTCAGCTGGATTTCTTCCATTGCTATGTGTTTTCATTGTTATCGCAACGTTCGGCGGCCACTTTGGACTTTGATACCAGCCGGTTATTTCTCCTAAGTCCATCCGACCGAACAGGTTGGATCACGTTCCGCCGTAAGCGGCGTCTCCGTCTCCCTCGGGGATGGGCGAGATCAGTCAGAGGTGGCAGGCAGCCCCAGGGTTTAGAGCACAGGTTTAATCCTGCTCACCCTCCACCCCGCGCGGTCATGGTGGGCTCTGCTCTGGGCCATCACCCAGAAACCCCGGCTGTCAGGGCCTGGCCCTCTGTACGGCTAGACCCCGAATCACGTGTTCTCCTCGTGGCCACAGCAGGAGGGCTGAGCGTCTGGTTACCACAGCTAAACCCTTTGCCTGGAGGTGACCCTGTCCCTTCTGCTGACGCTTCCTGGACTACAGCAGATGCTGTGAGCATCCTGATGTCTCCCACACCTCCCGGGGTCTTTTTCCTTCTAAAGCCACTGCAGAGAATTGGATAACATCGCTGCCTCGTGTTTCCTTTTCAGCTTCAATGGTGATTTAATTCCTGATGTGTTTGGCGTCACGCATGAAGCCAGCCAGCCACAGATTCTGTTAGGAGGGTGAGTAAACGACGTGATTATTGCCATGTAATTCAGTGTCGGTGTTAGCCCTACGGGGACCGTGTGTCTGTGAGCTGATTGCATGAGCCACTGGAGAACCCCGGCTCGCTGGAAGCCCTTGGTCAGAAAGACGTGGAAAGGGCGTCTGGTCCGAGCGAGCGCTCCCGGGAGTCTGGGCTGGGTCTGCAAGTGCGCTCTGTGGAGAGCAGCTGCGTCTCCCCCGCCCTCTGGGCACGAGACCAGGCTCCCCGGGGCCGTGTAGATGCTGGGTCATTGGATGTTCTGCATGGAGCCTTGGAGCCTTGACTCTCCACCGTGGTCGCTAGCTCCCAAGCTCAGTGATGCACTTGCTTCCTTTCCTTTTATTTGTTCAGTGAGCAATCGGCTGCCTGTCAGAGTAAACATTCCCTCCCTCAGCCCTGGGGGCTCTTCCGTGTACGCTTTCTCCTTGACCAGTGGTGTGTGAGGACTCTTCCCATCCTAGCAGCTGTTCTCGGGAGAAACCCTCTGGAGCCTTGCAATTCTAAGATCTTTTTTTAAAATATATTTTTATTGATTTCAGAGAGGAAGGGAGAGAGACAGAATCCATGATTCTCTCTCATCGTGGATGTTTCTCATCATAGAAACATCCATGATGAGAGAGAATCATGGATCAGCTGCCTCCTGCACACTCCACAGTGGGGATCAAGCCAGCAACTTGGGCATGTGCCCTGACCAGGAATGGACCTATGACCTCCTGGTTCATAGGTCAATGCTTAACCGCTGAGCCACGCTGGCCGGGCCAATTCTAAGATCTTCATCACAGTTCCTCTAAGCTTAAAATAGAGTTGTCCTAAAGCAGAATTCACAACAAGGCATTTTTCACTAGCCTATTCAACTTGGCTAATTTCTTTTGTATCTGATAACAAAACCGCTAAGGGGGATTTTGCGAATGAAGGCCACGTTTGTGTTCTGGAGCAAAGAGTACAGTGTCTGCCCTTGCCTTCCAGCACACACAGACCCTTCCCTGGACCCCTCTGCCTGCCCAGGGGCTCGGGAACCAATGGCGGCTCTTCTGTGCTGTGGAGAAGTTGTGTATTTTTGTGGTTAGGTTTTGAGATGTGGTTCACAGGCACACAGATGAGTCAGTTGTTAAAATTCAAGGTATGATAAAGAAAAGCTCTCACACTTCCTGTCACTCTTTCCAAAGATTTGCAGTAAAGAACGTGGGTGTCTTGCTGCTATTCATAGTGACCTTTGAAAGACTCACTGTGAATCCTGAACCAGAAACCTGTTTACCCCCATACTTTGAAAAGCGCCTGGAAGAACCCGGTTTACAGGCCAGTGGGGGAGGTCCTGCTTTGCCTTCGTGGTCAGGGGCTGCGTGGGGGGGAGGGGGGGCTGCACGGGCCCACTCCTGCCACAGCGAGGCCTGCGAGTTTGCCTGGGGCTGGGACTGCGCAGGGACCCATCTAATATCTTCGTGGACTTGCTCCTGGGTCTACAGGAAACCTACCTACAATGTCATGTGACAGTCGCCTAGCTTATTTCCTTGTGAATTCTATATTAGATTTTGCTTCTCTGATGTTTCTTAAAAAACTATAGCTTTTAAAACTGGTTCTGGCCCTGGCTGGTTCATCTGAATGGTGAGAGCAGGGTCCACAGACCACAGGGTTGCGGGTTCATTCCCTGTCAAGGGCACGCACTTGGTGGCAGGTTTGATCCCCGGCCCTAGTTGGGGTATGTTAGGGAGGCAACCAATCGATGTTTCTCTCTCTTTCTCTCCCCCTCCTACCTCCCTTCCATTCTCTCTAGAAATTAGTGGGGGGTGGGGGAGTTATCCTCAGGTGAGGATTAAAAAAAACTTAATAATTGTCCATCTCTTCTGCTGGTTTCATTATTTTAATATTGGCTGCTTTTGGTAATCTGTCTACACTCTATAGTCTGTGCTTGGCTCGGCAGTTTTTATAACATTCCTTGAGCTGCATATTCACACATTTATGTGAACTGGAGAAATGAGGTCAGACTCCTTCAGACAGAAATAACTTCCATTTGGAGGCTGGTGAGACGGTGAGGCCTGGCTCTGCGGATTGGAGGGTACAGCAGACGTTCCCTGCACTGAGCCCGCAGCTACGTCAGCAGCTCTGCAGTTCTCTTTTTGCTTTTATTATGGGAAACTTGAAACGTATGCGCAGGGGGAGAGAGCAGAGCCATGAATTTGTGTATAACGCACCTGTCATCCAGCTGTCGTCACCAACTCCTAACCAGTCCTATCTCATTCACTTCTAGCTCCCTCCCCAGACATGTTTAATCTATACACGTTTCAGTACATACCTCTAAAAAACAAGGATTTTAAAAAATACGTAATTACAGTATATCAGACCTAACAAAATTAGAATAACTTCTTAGCATTATATTCCAGGGAGGTTTTAATAGGACATATGAACAGGATTTTGTGGAAACCCCTTTCACGTCTCGCGTGGTTCAGGGTTCCAGTTCAGGGTTCGGGTTCTGGAGAAGGCCGCACACAAATGAAAAGAGACTAGAAAAGCGTTAATTTGGGAAATGGGAACCAGGCGGAAGCCCAAGAGAGGACTACTACTCGCTCTGGCTTTGCCATCCCTTTTATTAAGATTATGGGATACACCCATATCTCTCAGGCAGGAAATTCCAATAATAGCCAATCATAAGACCAACAGGTGGAGGCTGCTTCAACTACCAATCTCTCAACCAAACAATGAGTGATTAGCCCTGACCTTTCAGAGCAATTAAGGTTGCCCAGCCTTCCGGATTCCTCCCGCCCCCACCTTCACACCTCTCTACTAGTGAAACAGTGATCTGCTTCCGGCAGATTTCTCAGCACCTAGTCTGTGAGGGCGAAGAGTGGGTGTAGACTGCTGATCCTGTCTCACTCTAGCGGTGCCATAGGGCGCATGAGCCAATCCATGTTAAAGCTCCACTCGGCTCTTACATATACACATTTCCAGTACAGTTTTACCTTTGGTTTAGTACGTGATCAAGCTGTATAATGTGTGTTCTTACCAATGGTACATGTATTTAAAATAACCTCAGAGGCTTTTTTAAACAATTGGATACATAAACAAAACCACTTAGATACCAATTTTAATTTATGTATCAACTTGTAGACCTGCATTTCTTCGGAGACATAGGAACCAGTGATCGCTAAAAAGACTTCAGGTATAGAAACTTTCCATTGCGATGAAGTTCTGTAAGGACATGGGATGGAGGCACAACTTCAAGGATAGGGGGACGGTCACATTTTTAAGAGTAATCGTTTTATTTTAAAACCTCAACAATTCTAATAGATTTGAAGATTTCCTATTTTGTAGCTATCTAGGCTGATGAAAATATTTAGGTTACATTTCTTAGAAATGAATTTAAATCTGTGTTCAAGGGCACACAGATTTTCAAAATTCTTTTAGAGCCTTTATGTGCAGAAATGTGTGAGGGCCGGTGGGCTCAAGAACGAGGCCGCCATGGCCGGTTTGGCTTAGTGGGTATAGCATCAGCCCCTGGACTGAAGGGTCACGGGTTCGATTCTAATCAAGGGCACGTACCTCGGTTGCAAGCTCAAACCTCAGCCCTGGTCAGGGCACGTATGGGAGGCAACCAATTGATGTGTCTTTCTCACATCAATGTACCTCTCCCTCTCTCCACCCTCCCTCCCAGCTCTCTCTAAAAATCAATGAAAAATATCCTTAGGTGAGGATATTAAAAAAAAAAGAACAAGGCAGCTTGGAGAAGTATGCTAGACCCATCTTTATGCCAGACCCATCTTCTAGTCGTTGCCTTCGCCGGGCTCCCTTGAATAATGATCAGCACAGGCTGATCGGTGGAAAGTGGGTGGACTAGCAGTCACTTCAAAGAGCAGTTACCATAGGCAACTAGAAGCTACAGTTGACATTAATTACATTTAAATGGATTCTTTGATAAATGCTATTCTTTGAGAGTAAGGGTGATGATGTCCACAAATCAGAACACCTTGACATGATTATGCTTCCCCTAGGGGGGGAAGCTAATAATTGGAATTTTCTACAGAGGTCAAGAAATGTCAACGAATAGACTCGACCTGGCTCAGAACTGCCCACTTTCTCATCGCTGCTATTTCTTCCTTTGTAATCAGAACAGTTTGTACTTGCGACCTTGACCTTCAAATGGCGTTGAGCACGGATGAGGTTATAGCTTATGTGAGCACAGTTGCTTGAAAACTACGGTGTCTGCTCTTAGGAGAAACTATGAGTGCAAAGAGCCACATTGAAGGCAGAAGGAAAAATGAATTCTATTTCGAACTATAAAATCTTAAACCGTTTGATTCTGATAAACAGCTGTCTGTGTATTCCACTCTCCGCCATCTGAAAGTGCAGCACACCTCGGTACCATCAGCTTGGTGCATGGGCACTGCATACATGTAGGGTCAGGTGACCGCCTGTAAGAGGTGTCCATGTGAAACAGCAGAGGACAGGCAGCACATAGCAACGTTGATACTGTGACGAACTGCAGTATTCCTTTGAAATGTTCAGGGAGCAAGATCACAGTTCATGCTTTGTTAGGAGTTTCTAACGCAAACGTCTGCAGGGCCCAGGAGGAAGCTAAGGGATGAAGCCTCCTGGGGCCGAGGGTGGGATGGCGGGACGGCTGCTGCCTACGGGCGCTCACCAGGCGTTGTCAGGCCTGCTGATGTTTCTAGAGAAGCTAGAAATCCAGATTTTTAGGTAAAATCTGACATTTTACTTAAGTTCTAGCAATGAATTCAAAAACTTTTAAAACAACGTTTGGCTCAAATAAAACATCTTTCGACTGGATATGGCCCATCACCTCTTTATTACTCTTGCTTTATCACTGTTCTCGATTCTTCGTTTGAAATCACATTTTTGTCAAATAGTTCCTAGAACAAATATCACCAGTTATTTGAGGTTTTCCAAAATTCTAGTTGTAGCTTACTTTAAAGCAAACCTGTAGAAAATTCTCTAGGCAATGAGATCAATAACTGTGCTGATAGTAATTAGTCACAGACCCATGATTAACCTCATTAAGCTCAACTTCATAAAAGCCTGTTTTTAACTCAGTTTGGCCTATAATTACAAATTTGTTGCAAACACCAGGAAGCGCTTCTGAAATGACTTTGGGTTAAACTTGTCATAGAATCTCTAGCTTGAATCTGATTATTTTGTTAGTAATTAAAAATACCAGAATGCTTCGAGTTTAAAGGACCAGTGAATGCATGGCCTATCTTAAAAAGAAGTGAACCAGCCAGTATTCAATTGAACTTCATTGAAATTATTTTAAGCATTTCTAACCGTGTGCAGTCTGAAAGAGCACGGCATGAATGCTTGGCAATTGAATTACCTTACAACAAGTGCTAAATACAGCTTCTCAGTTTATAAAATTCATCATAACCTTGTTTTTGGTTAAAATAATAAAATTAGGTTGTACGGCTAGTGCTGGGTTTTGTTTTGCCCGCCATGTTTAGCTTACAGCCGAGGCCCGATGTGTGCTATAAAGAGTGTACACGGAGGTCATTGGGAAGAAGTTACTCTTGGCAGAAAAATCACTCCCGATGAACGCATATTCTTTCTCCCGGGCTCCAACTGCCAAGAACAGATTAGCAATTGTTTCTCTCCACTTTCCAAACACATCAAGACTGAATTCACAAACAAACCTTGTTTGCTGCACAGGCAGTTGGATACTGTGTGGACAATTAAGTTGGACTTAATGAGCCTTAAATTGCTCTTCAGAGATGACGTGTCTATACTTCCATAAGGGGCTGGAACATAATGGGGAGGGGGGAGCAAATTCTAACTAGAAGTGGAGAGTGGGAGGTGCTGCTGACGCCTCTGACTCGGGGCTAGGGGTCAGGGTGCCTGGAGGGGCTTACGCCCGCAGAGAGAAGGTTCCTCCAGTGACCGGCACAAACCACAGCGTGTGCGTAGAGAGCAGTGTTATGGGAAGAGATCGGAGAGGAACTAAGGCCTTTGCAGGAGGCTGGTTGCGTGGGGCCCTGCGGGACGGGAATGCCTGCCGATGAGGAACTGTGGGGGGTGCTTTCACGTAAGCTTGCTCACCTTCAGTTCTGCGGGTAGAGGCCTCCGTGTGGCAGTGCGGGGTCCCGTGTGAGGCTGTGTCTGAGTTTTGAGGGACTGCCGGTCTGCTGTCCACAGGCGCCGCGCCACCTGGTGCTCCTGGCTTTTGACGATTGCCATCCCGTGGCTTGAAGTGGCTGCTCACTGGTTTGATGTGCGTTTCCTCAGTGACGAGTGACGCCAAGCATCTTTTGTTGTGCTGGGCAGCCATTTGTATATCTTCTTAGGAGAAATGGCTAGGCCAGGGCCATTTTTAAATTAGGTTGTTTGTCTTTCTGATGGTGAGCTGTGAAAGTTGTTTATGTAGTCTGGGTACCAGGGCCTTATCAGAGATGAGATGTCTTACGATGTACAAAAGTTTTTAATTCTGATTAATCCAGTTCATCTATTTTTTCTTTTATTGCTTGTTATGTTGGTGTTCATACCTAAGAATCCATTTCCAAATCTAAAGTCATGAAGATGTATCACTGTTTTTTTTAAGAGTTTTCTAGTTTTAGCTCTTGGATCCATTTTGAGTTAATTTTTGTTATATGGTTTGAGGTAGAGTCTTAAATTCATTCTTCTTCATGGCTCAAACTTTAAAATTAAAATCGTGAAAGATAACCAATACTACAGCCTAGGAAAAAACGTAACATTTAATCATTGTTTCTTGTATTTAGAAAAGATCTATAAATATAAGAGCTAAAACTATAAAACTCTCAGAAGAAAGCATAGCAGTAAAACTTCATGATCTTGGATTTGTAAATGAATTCCTATACATGACACCAAAAGGACAAGCAAAAAAGAAAAAATAGACATTGGCAAGTCATGCATTGGATGAAGATCTAGTATTCAGTCTTTATAAAAGAACTCTTACAACTCAAACATAAAGCAACAAATAACCCAATTTTCAAACAGGCAACGGATTTGAGTAGACATTTCTCCAAAGAAGATAACAAATGGCCTGTGAGCACAGGATAGTTATAATAAAACAAGTGGACAGTAGTAAGTGTTGACAAAGAAATGGAGATATTGGAACCCTCCTACATTGCAAGTGAGAATGTAAGATGGGGAAGCTTAGGGCATGTGAAACAGCTAAATAAAAAGGAATAAAATTTTTACACATCTGCATGCACCGATTTTTTGTTCGTTTTAAAACAATGCTCATTTGATGTTTGCCTTAAGAAAATCTTGGTGCTGTTGTGTTTTTTTTTTTTCAGGAATTTATCATGGCACCCTGCATTGACCACTAAAAGTAAGATGCGGATTCCACATTCTCATGCGTTCATCGACCTGACGGGAGACTTCACAGCAGGTGAGCTGCGCGTCCATGTAAACTGCCTCTTTTGAACGGCCTTGTGTCCTATGTTCTCAGCAAGCACTTTCTTTCTTAATTGAGTGTTAAACTGTTTAATAATGTAGGAAGGTCAGGGATATTGGACACATGGGAGAAGCACAGGCTGTGATAAGTGGGCACTGTTGTTTGTGGGCCGCATCGAAATGTAACTTTCACGTGCAAAGCTTAGGGACTGTGGCTGTGGGGACTTTATCTAAGCAGATGTAGAGAATAATGGAGACTTTTTTTTAAGAATTCTGTCCATTTTTCTAAAAAATACAAATTAAACCATTTCAACCCTTCAGATCTCATAAGACTATCTTACAAATCCCTTCTGAATGCATTCGGTTTGAACCGATTCACATTCTGTTGTAAATAATAGCTGATCGTTATCAGCCAAGACAAAAAGGCCTGTGAGCTACAGCCAGTGCGTTTCCGGCGTTATCCCTCGGTTCTCCGCCAAGGACGCGGCACCAGGGAGACAGCGGGCTGGGAGATGCTGCTTGTGAGCAGCCTGCACCTTCTCTGATCCTCACACGTGTTTATTCCCGAGCACGTCTGGTGTGGCAGCTTCACCCTCACCGAGTTCATAACTGTTAGCGCCTGTTATGTGCACCTGGGCTTACCCTTCCTCCCTCGCTCCCCAAAGAGCCCACCAAGCATTGCGTCTGATCGTCACTGTTGTTTCTGACATTGAGAGCACGGGCACTAACAGCAGACGCACGTGAGGCCGGCGTGACCCACGGGCAGAGCCTGCCCGCCCCACATCAGAGGTCATGAAGCCGGTGTGACCCACGGGCAGAGCCTGCCCGCCCCACATCAGAGGTCATGAAGCCGGCGTGACCCACGGGCAGAGCCTGCCCGCCCCACATCAGAGGTCATGAAGCCGGTGTGACCCACGGGCAGAGCCTGCCCGCCCCACATCAGGGGTCATGAAGCCGGCGTGACCCACGGGCAGAGCCTGCCCGCCTCACATCAGGGCTCACGAGGCTGCTGCTGCACGTGGCCTCAACCCTTGAAAACGTCAGGAAAGGCTGCTGCCTCCCCAGCCGGATGAAAACGTGGGTACCAGGGAGCTGAAACACTCCCCCTGCTGAGGCCGCGCCTCGCTGCAGCGGCAGGTGCGCTGAGGAGTGCCTGCTGCGTGAGGCGGAGGGAGCCCTGAAGGGCTGCTGGCCGGGTGGGGCGTGGACCTTGTCTGATGGAAGCAGCTGTCTGCTGAGGTGTGTCTCCTAAAGCATTTTTTCTTAAAGAAGGAAAGTAAAATGTGGGCCTCTGTGAAAATTCACTTAAACTTAAAGTCTTAAAGGTATGGCTCCCCTTACCCTTCCCCCCATTCCCACTGAATCTGTTATCTATTAATAGGGGTGCCAGTTAGCGCCTGCACCCCAGGAGCACCTCGTGCGCGCTGAGCACCCTGTCAGGAGCCTCCACACCTGACCTGGGGGACAGGGGACACTTAGCGGAGCTGATGCACGAGCCCTTCCTTCCCGTCCTGGTCTCGCCCGCTGGACTGCACGTGGTGTGCAGAGCGCCCCCTCTCTGATGTGCTCACTGACCCGGGGTCTGGTGGGCAGGCTGTCCCGGCATGGGCAGGGCTCTCGGGGGCCCGAGGCTGCATCGGGCACACGGGAAGGAGCAGCGGCAGCTTCTCGATTAGCATTCTGAGCGGAGGCCCGCCCGCCAGTGGGTGAAGTCTCTGCCTGCCAGGAAGGAGCTGAGTTATTTGGGGGCGTGATTGCCTCAGTGACCTTGCTTGGTGTCTAATTTATTTCCAGGGACAGGAGCAGAGGAGGCAGCCCGAATCAAGTTAATATTTTCTTCTTAGAAACAGATTGCCTTGGTTATACTCGGGCTTTTATACATGACCAGCATTAGCGTCCCAGCTAACGGAAGTGAGCCACGAACGCAGAGCCACCAAAACGCGTGCCGACAGCGGCGGCGGTTCAGAGTCCCTCCCTCAGGGGGTGCCGGTGGTAGGAGAGGTCAGGGCCACGTCCGAGCTTCATGCCTGTCCCCACGTCGGGGAGTAGCTTCCCAGGAAGTATGTAGATGTGGTATTAACTCGGCCTTTTCCTCTGCCGGCCTCTGCTTCCTCCATCTCCTCGTTCCTCCGCACATAAGTAGACGCAGGAATGCGGCGAGAAGACGGGAAGGGTTGCCTGTTTCTCTGTCTGGCGTGTGGGCGCTGTGGACAGCGGGGCAGCCAGGCTGCATTCAGGCAGCCCACTGTGTGCTGCTGTGACGGGTCCCGCCCGGGCCTGGCTGTGGCTGAGCAGGCGCGAGGAGCATTGGAGAGAGCCACGCTTCCGAGTGCTCGGACCCTGAACACTGTTGGCGAAACTCCTGTCACACTCACACCACCCGCCTCAAAGGAGTCATGTGACTTCTGTGCTCGGGGACCTCCCTCGGGGCCCCTCTGCATCCTCTAGATGGGCTGTCGTCCAGAGCCTGCTCAAGTGGCGACTGGCCTCGCTCCGGCTCTCAGCCCCGGGTCCCGCTGGAACCCCGCCTGCCTCGTCTCTAAGCGTGCCTTGGTGACATTCCAAGCCGGGTACCTTTTTGGCGTGGGGAACCCTCATGCTTTAATTCCCCGCCCCCCACCCTATCCTCCACTTCTCTCCTGTCCACGGGCATCTCTGCAGTCACTTACAAATGCACTTAACCTCTGGGCTTGCCTCCCACTCAGACACTAATGCTGGGATCCCCAGCGCCTGCAGGGGGAGCGCATTGTAATCAGAGCTGGGAGGTCCCTGCTCAGCCTCATGTTCCTCAGTCAGGCCTCCCCTCCTGCCTCCTGGGCCCTGGGCTCGGTCTTCCTCCTGTCACGGTTTGAAATTGGAGTCTCCCTCTCATCCTGATGGCTGTCAGGTGCTCTGTCTCCCTCCCTCCCTCCCATCCTGCCTACCCTCTCTCCTCCCCCCTCCCCCACCCGCTCCTGGCTCCTCAGAGAAGGAAGCAGCACTGCTTGCTGTTAGCAGTGGCTTTTGAGCGAAGTGAGTCTGTCATTTTAACCCTTTGCACTCGCTTGCTTTTTTCTCGATTCCTTTATTCTAATGCTAACCGTGTCAAGTCACACTCGACATCCAAGTGCAAAAGGTTTTAAATAACTCACTTTGCATGTCTCCTGCCTGCCTAGGACTTCCATTTCCTCAGCCCCCAGCAGCCACCCTGCCCTTTCTGTTTCTCGGCAGTGTTTGCTCCAAGTAGCTCCAGAGGCAAACACAGACCTCCCGTCTCCTACCCACAAATGTGCTTAAGACACGGGAAGGACACTCAGTGTTTGTGCCACTGCCACGTGCACTGAAGGGAGGACATGCGGGTGTGCGTGTGTCCTCAGAAGGGAGGACATGCGGGTGTGCGTGTGTCCTCAGAAGGGAGGACATGCGGGTGTGCGGGTGTCCTCAGAAGGGAGGACATGCGGGTGTGCGTGTGTCCTCAGAAGGGAGGACATGCGGGTGTGCGTGTGTCCTCAGAAGGGAGGACATGGTGGGTGTGCGTGTGTCCTCAGAAGGGAGGACATGCGGGTGTGCGTGTGTCCTCAGAAGGGAGGACATGGTGGGTGTGCGGGTGTCCTCAGAAGGGAGGACATGCGGGTGTGCGTGTGTCCTCAGAAGGGAGGACATGCGGTGTGCGTGTGTCCTCAGAAGGGAGAACATGCAGGTGTGCGTGTGTCCTCAGACACCTAGCGTTGGGCGGACCTGGCCCCGGGGCTGTGCGACACCTGGAAGCAGGTGTGTTACAGGCTCTGACCTCGCACGCCTGCTGCTGGGGACGGATGTGCTTCCAAACCTGACCCCGGGCGTGGCCCCTGACCACGGACACGCAGGAACGCGGCATTCTGCGTCAGTGGGAGGGAGTGTGTGAAACTTGGCGTTTTTGACAGCATTTTAAAATGAATGTTTTTATTGATAGAACTCCAGAAGAGAAACTTCATTTTTAAACAGCCTTTGGTTGCCTTAAATTCGGAGCTCTTACTGACTGTAATAATAAAAATAGGAAGTTTTACTTCTATTATATGGGGTTTCCCATGTACTAACAAACCCCAAGCAGTGATTGTTCATGCCTGTCCCTCTTTACTACGAATTGACAGCACTGAACTGACACATGAACTGTGGCTGGTTTCTAAAAGTTTGGCCTGTAATGTAGACTTTAATGATGCCCTTTGCCTGGGCACTTCCCCTGAGTTGGAAAGCGTGCCCGCTCTGTCTCCTTCGCGGTCTGGCTGTGTGGGGGATCCGGGAAACTCCATGGACAGCCTGGCTGTGTGGGGGACCCGGAAAACTCCATGGGACAGCCTGGCTGTGTGGGGGACCCGGGAAACTCGGTGGGACGTAAGTAGAAGATGAGAAGCTCACAGAGCCTCGGGGGCTCCCCGTCTTCCCATTCTTTCCCTGTACTTGGTTTCTCCTTGCTGCAGTGTCTTCGGCTCTGACCTAACCTTACAGAGGTCCTGAGTTTTAGAGGAGGATGCTCGGTTCTCCTGGAAGGCCCTCGGCATTCAGGAGAAAAGCTAGCCCTCTTCTCGTGGCAGGAACAGCCTCCGCGTGGCCTGTCGATAGGGCTGTGCTCCTCCGGGCGCCATCTGCTCGCCCAGGGCAGAGGGCACAGGGCGGGGGGCGGACGGGGATGATGAGTCACTGTCAGGCCTGCTGCTGTCGTGACACTGTCTGCTCTCCGTGTCGTTAGCGGTGCTTGTGGAGCTGACGGGAGTTTACGGCATTCCGGCAGCTGTTTGAGAAGGAGCTGCGCTGCCTTGCACGGCCCTTCATGGTCACGGTGCGCACTGCTGTGCTTGCTTGGCTTCAGCAGAAAGAGAATTTCTCACGTGAAGTTTAGGCACCACTTTCCTCCAATTCCAGGATCCTGAGGAACATGCCTCTCAGAATTGCTCTTAACTCAGATTTTGTGTAGTTTGGATGGGTCTGTGAGCAAATGTTTTAAATGCCAAGTGGACCTTGTGTATATATTATACCAGTAAGATGGGCTTTACCTAATGATTGTTTTTCAGTGAATTACAGGCCGAATTACAAGTCTTAGTTTAATAACTTGCTTCAACTTGGAGTTTCTGAATGATCTGATTATTTGGCTTTAACTTAGGCCATATAGGAGGGGGTTCAGGCACACTATTGGCCGCATCAGCATTTCACTGATGTCAGTGTCATAACCCCTGAACGACGCACTCACCACTGCCAGCACAGGCGTCACCTCAGGAAGCCCACCCCCCGGCAGGGTGCTCTGTCCCTCGGCCCTCAGGCAGTCACGATCCGCAGAGCCCGTCCCGTGGCTGGCTCCCGCCTCAGCCTCCAGGGGCAGCAAGTCCCTAGAGCCAGGGGCCCCTCATTCGTGTTTCTCGGAACCTGAGCGCCAGGCACATGGGGTGCATAGAGACGCTGAGTGAGGGCGGAGAGGGCGCGAGAGAAAGGGCGAAGGCCTTTAGTCCAGCCACACCCTCGAATGGCGAGGACACGAGCGCCTGCTTCGCTGTACCTTTCCCAGGGACGGGATTCAGGACAGGTCCGTGTTTGATCGCTGCCCTGCTCTGGACTCAGCAAAAAGGACCCCTTCCAGGGTGTCCCACGTGGCCTGTAGGAACCTCAGATGGCGTCTCATCAGGCCACTGTCATGGCGGCAGGGAGCCCCTCTCGTGCCCAGAAAGGAAGCAGACCGGCTTGAGGGGGACAGCACGCAAGCAAGAGCTCCAGGCCGAGGGCTGCCTGCCTGCTGCTAGAGGCGGCTCGTGAGCGACCGACGATGACGACGCGTTTGCCATTGAATAACTCAGCTGCTGCCTCGCTGGCCTGCCTCGCCCTTACGAGCGGAAGGGTCCGCGGAGCTCTGCCGCCTGTGCGCTGTGCTCGGCGCTCACTGACCGAGCGGTCGTCAGAAGGCCGCAGCCGCTGCCGCAAGGCCAGTGCCTTTGTCACCTCAGCTGAGCGAGCCACCTAAATACCGTGCTCCATGGCACTTGCTTTCAGTGCTAGCCGCTGTGCTGGTGAGCAGCACGGGTTTCCTCTCACCAGCCCCTGCGTAGGAGCCCTCGTGTGGTAAAAATTAAGAATTTTGTTGCCCGACCTGTGTGGCTCCGTGGTTGATCATCGGCCCAGGAACCAGGAGGTCACATTTCAATTTCCAGCCAGGGCACAGGCCCGGGTTGCGGGCTCAATCCCCAGTAAGGGGCGTGCAGGAGGCAGCCGATCCATGATTCTCTCTCATCATTGATGCTTTTATCTCTCTCTCCCTCTTCCTTCCTCTCTGAAATCAATAAAAGATTTTAAAAAAAAAAAAAAAGATGCATTCTGGGGAGCGCTGTTATAGTCAGTGCCATGGAAGGGGAGGGGAGCAGGGGGCTCTGATTCAGTGTCAGTAACAGCCTCCTCCGCCCCGGACCGGGGCCGCTGCTCGCAGAGCCCGCCCACTTGCCGAGCTGTGACGAGGGCCCAGCCCGGTGCCTCTGCACCGACCAGGACTGGACGCAGACGGGACGCGGCCTTTGGAAACGTTCTTTTCAGCCACGCTGTTCCCGAAAGGACGGGCCACTCGGGGCTGGCTGTCCGTGCATTTCCCGCAGCTGAGGGCGTCCCTCCATTTCTAAGGGAGTGGGTGGGTGTCACAGCACCCGCTCCAGCTACACAGAGTGCGTGCCCTCTCCTTTCTCTGTCTGTGAGTCCTTTTTGTTTATTGATTTCAGAGAGGAAGGGAGAGAGAGAGAAACATCAGTGAGGAGAGAGAATCATGGATCGGCTGCCTCCTGTACGACCCCCACTGGGGATTGAGCCCACAACACAGGCATGTGCCCCGACTGTGAATGGAACCATGACCTCCTGGTTCATGGTCGACGTTCAACCACTGAGCCACGCCGGCCGGGCTGTGTGAGTTACTCTCAGCCACAAGGGAGGCTGAGCCCCTTACTGCCTGTTGACTAGAAGATTTTCTAGCTCTTCCTCTCTTCTCATTCAGAGCCAGAGGTGTGACTCTTCATATTGAGTTGTTAATAATTAATTGTCTCTATTTTTATTTCTCCACATAATGAATCATTTATTTTCTATAACCTCCGCACGTAATTGAATAGTGAAATGAATGTTTAAAATCAATTTTACAAGGTACTTCCCACCCCTTATCTCACTTCACTGGTTTTCAAAGTCTTAATAAGTGGCTGGTGAGGCCATGAAGACACAATCAGCAAAGTCTTTGTTATAGTTCCTACATTTCCTAAATGTGAATGAAACGACTGAAGCTCTTAGCATCTTTTATGCAAATATTTTGAGACTAATGCAGCATCTACAGAAAAATGCATTGTTTTCCCAGGACTGGGGACGGGCTGCTGGGCGTGCCCACTGCTGTTCCTGCTTGGCCATTGGGTAACAACACCGGAGAGCGCAGGGCGGGTTACGGCAATGAGACTGGGGTGCGTGTGGCAAAGACGCCGCCTCCACGTGTCTCCTCACGTGTGTCCGAATGAAGCAGTGTCTATGTCACCAGCTTGAACAGTCACCTGTGTCACATTAAGTAAACGCATCATCACCCCTTTTCTGGTTCTCTTTCTTTCAAACAGCTCGGCATTTGCATTGAGGCGGCTCAGTGACCTAGACATCTCTGTGGCTGTTAATCCCCATCACTCTCTTACACTGATGATCCACATTTTCAGATAATGTGATAATATAAAAATGTAACGGCTTTTCAGTGTTCTTAGTGGTCATGCAATAGGTAAAAATAATGCTCATTTTAATGAAATGCTTTAAATAGTGAAAAGACCTTTCTTCTCCCAAGACTTCCCATCAGAAGATGCAATCAAGTGACTACTTTTAAGCAGTCCAAGCGAATTTGCAATATATACAGCATTTCATAATCCAACCGCCATTTGAGCACCTGCTGTTTCCAAGCACAGAGGAAGCAGAGGGAGGTAAAACGCAATTCGGCGTGACCCTCCCCTGCGGAGCTCGGGAGAGACAGTCGGAGACCAGGCTATGATGGCGCACTGATGGCCACAGCGAGGGGGAGCTGGGCCCAGGCGGAGGAGGGGCCTCGGGAGGGGGGGCCGTCCGAGCTGAGTTTGCAGACAGAGCACCAGGTGTTGGCTACCACCAAGAGGAGGTTTCTGGGAGGGGGTGCAGGGAGTGAACCTGGACACGGGTGGTTCACCGGCACGAGGAGGCGACCCCACACCCGGAGACGGGAGAGGGCTCAGATGTGTGCTTTGTGCTGCATCATGCTGCCCGTTGTGTGGAGGGGCCTGGGAGGGGCGGGGTTGGCTGCGGTGTCATCGCGAAGGCTTCAGACTGTGTTGGGGACCCTCCTGGGTGAGCGTGGAGGCGCACACTCTGGGGAGCGTACGTTTGACCGAGTAAAGGACTGTCTTCGTAATAGACCACCTTCTGTCCAGGGCAAAGCCTCCCAGGAGTGGTGACACGCAGGCGGAGATGGCGGGTGCACGACGTAAGGATGGGTTCACGTACTCGTGTCAGGAGCTTTGAGTTCAACTAGTAATAAAAGGGAGCAAATGACTTACCTTCCTGGGGATTTGGGGAAATCTTTATTATAATGACTTAATTATAATTTATTATAATGACTACATAAATTAGCTTCATTAAATTCATATGTAATCTTTATAGCAAACACTAAGTATGAATGACGTTTTTCTGTACCTATTTCCTTTAAAATAGTCAGGTCTTCCCATCACTCTGCACAATTTCCATTTTTAAAGCACAAAAGAAGAATGTCGTTTTGTGTCCCTGGGAGTCGGCTCACCCCTCTAACCCCCCGCGATCACTGACACAGCTGCCAGCGCAGACACAATGGGGCTGCTGCTGGTCACCGGGCCTTCCACAAACAGGGTGTCTGGTCGCTGCCAGCCTGTTGTTTTTGTAAATTTCATCAAAGTCGTCGTACTTCTCAATAAAGCACCTCTCTCGAGGTAGAACATGTGGCGATAATTTTTCTACTCAAAATTGAAGTACAACTTGTTCATTTAACATGAGTGCCAGAGACTTGGGATTCTGTGAGACTTTGGTTTGAATAATAAATACTGTGGCTTGAACCTGAGTGGGATATAGGAGTTCATGCTGCTTTTAGGAGGAGACAGCAAACTGGGATTACGACCAGAATATCTTTTCTTAAAATAGTCTACCTCATAATAAAACACAAACAACATGCTCCTGAGTACATGGGGAGATGTAATGGGCTTTACTGAGTGACTCGTGAATCTGCAGCGCCCCTCCCAGCAACCAGGAGGGACCCGAGGGCCTGCACAGTGGGAGGGTGTTATAGGAAGAAGGCGGGGCAGTGAGATGTTCCCAGAGGAAAGGGGGTCGCTTGGGGCCTGGGCCTCTTCTCTCTGGGGTAGGGGAGGGGTGTCACGTGGATGGTGTGATTGCGGTGGAAGGGAGAGGCCCTGACTGGCGCTGAGGGCTGTAGGAGGCTCCTCCCTCCCGATGCTCCCTCTGCTAACACCTCCTTCAGGCAGCCCGGCTCCCCTGCTGGGATTGGGCTCATTACAGTCTCACTTAACGCAGTATAAGCAACTGAATGAATGACGGGTTTGTGTAGCCCGAGTCTTCCTGTTTTCAAGCATACACATCAGTAACCAAGCTTACAGTTCGGTTCTTTTCCTTCTAGATTTATTCCTCACGACATTGTCTGCCACTGGCACCTCGCAGTTTGAGATCTGGGAAAATTTGGTAAGAAATCTTTTCTTTGAAGCATTTTTAAATGATGGCTTTCAGTAAAAGCACAGTTTTAGAAAATAAAGCGAAAGGAATCACCTGGTCGGTTGGTTACAACAATAAATAGAACGAGGTGAGGAGTCTTTGGCTGGGCTGCTGCGTGCAGGCGGCCGAGCATCGCGAAGGAGATGCTCCACTCAGAATAGCTCTTGCATCAGCACCCGCTCCTGCAGGCTCAGGGCAGCTGCCAGTTACATCCGACAGGCGGCCCCATGGGGGTGGGAGCAGCCCCCTGCTGGGCTGTCTGTCAGCTGTTGAGAGACAGGGCTGTCAGTTAATTAGTCAGCTGATGGTTTATTGAAGAAAACTATTTATAAGAGACTAATGTTTTCCTCCTTGCCTTCAGGCTTATATAAAACACACCCAGACACACACACACACACACACACACACACACAAGAAAACAGATACTAAACTTATTGCCAAGTTGACCAAGATTAAGGAGTTTTTCCTCTCAATACATATTGTGTAATTGCAGGCAGAAGATTCCCAAACTGGTGTCGTGATTTGATTTTATTTATTTTTAGCTTGCTCTAGATGATATGAAAGGATCGTTGATGAAGAATAAATCCCCCAATCTTAACGCTGGATTTCAGGCTACAAAGACAGGCCTGGCTGACGACAGGCACCAAGTCAGGGCCTTGACTCTAAACAAGGGAATTTGATCTTTTAAAAATTTATAAGTGGCCCGGCCGGTGTGGGTCAGTGGTTGAGCGTTGACCTATGAACCAGGAGGTAACGGTTCGATTTTGGGTCAGAGCACATGCCCAGGTTGCGGGCTCGATTCCCAGTGTGGGGTGGTCAGGAGGCAGTGATTAATGTTTCTCTCTCATCGATGTCTTTCTCTCACTCTCTCTCTCTTTCTCCCTTCCTTCCTCCCTCCCTCTCTCTTTCTAAAATGAATAAAAACATTTTTAAAAATTGATAAGTTTTTAAAGGTTTTAGGACTGAGAGTGAATGCCTGTAGCTTTATTATTGCATTGAGTGTGATACGGCATGTCAGACGGGCCTGTATGGAAAGTTCTCATCTAAGCATCTGTTTACTTGTCTCTAAAATGTATTTGTAAGAGGCTTTTGTGAGGATCAGTGGGATAATGTACGTAAGGCCTTACTAGCATGTACACACAGCGTGCATGCAGTTAGCGGGACTGTCGGTGAACAGTGTAGTCACACCGTTTCTGCTCCTGCACCTGCACCTCCACCTGCACCTGTACCACCACCTCCACCTCCACCTACAAATGTACCACCACCTCCACCTGTACTACCACCTCCACCTGCACCTCCACCTGCACCTGTACCACCACCTCCACCTGTACTACCACCTCCACCTGTACCACCACCTCCACCTGCACCTGTACCACCACCTCCACCTCCACCTCCACCTGTACCACCACCTCCACCTATACCACCACCTCCACCTCCACCTACAAATGTACTACCACCTCCACCTGCACTTATACCACCACCTCCACCTGCACCTCCACCTCCACCTGCACCTATACTACCACCTCCACCTGCACCTCCACCTCCACCTCCACCTGCACCTGTACCACCACCACCACCTCCACCTCCACCTGCACCTCCACCTCCAACACCACCTCCTCCTCCTCCTGCACCTCCACCTTTACCTCCACCTGCACCCGCACTAAGAATCAATACAGTTCTCACCTCATTTTAATATTTTTTCTTGTTTCCAACAGAATCTTTCCCCTTGAAATCTGTAAAGCATAGTGTCTTTGCTACTATTTGTCCCACTGATTGGTCACCTTCAGAAATTCTGATTTCCTGATTGAGACCAGTGGTCGCCAGCTGGTGGTCCGTGAGGTCTGAAAGGTTGGCGACGGCTGATTTAGACCATACCTCCCACCTGCATGTAGGCTTTGAGGGTAGGAGCTATTTTTGTAGCTCTGAGTGTTTCCCAAACCCCCTGTACATGACGAAGAGGGCGCTCGTATGTCTGGAATTAGGGTGACGATGTAGTAGAGGTCACACTGGGACCGACACAGGAAAGCCGTCCAGCTGCACGGCTTCGTCCACTCGCAGCGCTTCCTGTGTTCTATGTAAAAGTGGCGCAGGACCCTGGGACGAGGGTTGTGCAGGACAGCAAAAGCCTGAAACTACTTCTTTCCTGCTTTCGCTAAAATGCTTCCTTTCACACCTGACAGATGAGTTCTATAGTCTAATCCAACATTTTCTGCCTTTAACAGGATGGAAACTTCTCTAGCAGGACTGTATTTGAAAAACCTCACAATATGGTGGTGGTGGGACAGTCAGCGTTTGCAGACTTTGGTAAGGTGGTCTCCGTCCTTCACTTTCACCCCCACACTCTGCCCTGGTCGCCTCAGTTCCCCAGGTCAGCAAACAACCGCCCTCAGCCATCGTGTGTCGTAGAGAGGGCTCTTCTCACACTGTGCGTGCGCTGTGGTCAGACCCTTCGTGCGGTAGGAGCAGTTTACCCACAACGTGTGTTTAGTAACAGAGTGAACCAGGTGCCTCTCTTAGGGAAGGTTCTTGTATGTCCAGGTTACGGAACCAAAATAACTGCAGGATCCGCCTGCCTCTGGCGACGTGAACACTAGAGCGTTTTATCTGCAGCCCGTGCCAGAAAGCCGCACCTGTTAGGAATTCCTGCGGGGGCGTGTGGGTCTCCCCCTTCCATAGGTTCTGTCCCGCAGACCAAGCTGACATTGGCTGGGGACAGCAAACACGTGCTCTCTCCTCCGCCCTCAGGGCTGCAGCTGGAAGGGGCAGGGGGTCTAGCTTCCTCCTGAGAGGTGGCAGCTCTCCCTTCTGCCAGCCACACAGCCTGATACTCGGGGTGCAGACGGTATGCCACCCCACCCAGAGGCCTGTCTCCCCGTATTCAAGCGAGGGTGACAGTGACAGGCACCTCACAAGGCTGGCTGAGGGCAGCAGTGTTGGCACATCATGGGAGCACAGGGCATTGCTGTCTTCCCATTGGCCTTGCCTGGTTCTGTCAGATGGCTGAATCAGCGTGTCCCTGTCACAGCCACAAGTCCCTGTCACAGCAGGAGGTCGGATAGTGTCGGGTGGAAATGTGGCCCTGACCTCCGTGGTGGGCTGGGACACTGTCGGCACAGTAAAGCACACCTTGGTCTCGAGCACACGCCTGGCGCCTAGTGCAGTCTCTACTGCAAGCAGTCAAGGATGGATGCGTGAGGCTGTGACGTGCTGGTGACGGATGGGCTGTGTCAGTGACAGACCCCGGCACCCCCAGGGCAGATGTCTGTGGGCCAGTGCCCTCCTCAGGCCTCCAGACCTCCCAACCCCTGGCTCAGTGGATAGAGCATGGGCCTGCGGACTAAAGGGCCTCGAGTTCAGTTCCAGTCAAGGGCATGCACCTACCTGGGTTGTAGGCTCCATTCCGTCCCTGGTTGGGCGCATGTATTGCTCTCACATCGATGTTTCCCTCTGTCTCTCCCCATCTCTGCACTCTTTCTAAAAACCAATGGAAAAATATCCTTGGGTGGGGATTAACAACAACAAAATTGCACTAACTATAAACATAGACATTTATATGTTGGCATTTTTAAGATGTGCAAAATATAGGATATAGTCAATGAAGAAACAATGATATTTTTCCCCTATTTTTAATAAATTTAGGTAGCATGTGAATAAACATATTCTAGGTTGCATATGAATTAACATATCAGTAAACTTTAAATAAATATTCCACAACGTCTCCTTAAAAGTCCTGTCCAGCTGGAGTGGCTCAGTGGTTGAGCGTCGACCTATGAACCAGGTCACGGTTCGATTCCTGGTCAGGGCACATGCCTAGGTTGTAGGCTCGATCCCCAGTGGGGGGCGTGCAGGAGGCAGCAAATCAATGATTCTCTCATCAGTGATGTTTTTGTCTCTTCTCCCTTCCTCTCTGAAATCAACAACGATATTTTTTTTAAAAAGTCCTTGTATTCTTAGTTGGTTTTAGAAAAAAACAAGGCTGCCAATGAGTCCAAAAAAGCAGATGGCATTGAGTAAGTCTATGAGTATTAATATATACAGAATATGCATTTTCCTGTACATTAAGTAAGCCTATGAATATTAATATATACAAATGATGGATTTTCCTATGCATTTGAGTAAGTCTGTGAACCGCATCCTGCCCTTCATCTGCCGCCCTCCCACTTCCTGTGAACCAAGTCACGGGAATGACTGACAGGCAGGAAGTCAGCATGACTCCAGACATTCGCCATTCATTTGGCGTAAAAAAAAAAAAAGGAAAGGGAAAGGAAAGAAAGCGCCTGCTTGAATAAAGGCTGTAGCTTACAGGAGGAATCCGTTCCAAAAAGAAGTCTAGGAACCGAAGCTTTCCACAGCTATGGTGGAGTTTTCAGCTCCTAACATAAAATCCTGAAAGATCTTTTTAAATCTTTTAAATTGGGTATTTCTGCTGCGTCCGAAAGGAGGCGGGCGCTGCTTTCTCAGCAGGCCGTACACACGCGGTCCCATCACCAGGTGCTCCCTGCCCTTCCCATTCGTAGTTCAGCGGCTTTGTTTAATGTTAATCTCCCCCCAGGAAGGGTGTGTCATCACCAGTGATGCTGAGCTTGAGGATCCTAAGTACTTAACCCAGGAAATTCAATGAAAACGTCCATTTTCCTTTAAGTGAGAGGCACCTGCTGAGGTCCGCTCCCACTGCCAGGTTCACCCGCTCTGCCTAAAACGCCTCTCTTCCTCTGGATGCGTTCCTGGAGCCTCCATAGGCTCACCGCCGTCTGTCTCTCAATATGCCAGCTCCACCAGGGAGGGCATTTCCTCACGGTAACCCTCGCACCGCCTCCGGCGCAGGCCCTGTGTCAGCCCAGGCCCCAGGGGGACAGAAACACTAGACCATGGCAAGGAGTCAGTGATGAGAGCAACGCCGAGTCAGGCCCAGGACCTAGGAGACGGGGGACTACTCCCTGGTGAGGACATCAAAATCTGTCCCGCCCCCGCCCCGCATCAGGCTCCGGGACAGTAGATGGGGGAGCCCTGAGGGCCGCCCCAGGGTCCTCAGTACCCCCTCTCCAGAGGTCTTTGCAGACCATGTGCCGTGCTTGACAAACACAGCAGCTGGAAATGACATCTGGTTTTCCTTCAATTGCTCTTTTATTGATGAAAATGTATTGCTTTTTAGAGGTCGGGGCTGCGAGCTTTGTGACCACTGAGGTCCCTGCTGTCTAGGCGACACCTAAACGTGCATGTAACACAAACCGTGTGTAAACACATGTAAAATGTGCCAGATCATGGGTTACTGCTGACACGCTTCCTTTCTCCCGGGGCAGCAGTGATCATTATGTAAATAAGTCAAAAGCCTGTTTTTTTAAATGGGCGGTTTTAACATTAGACCCTGAAATAGGGCCTTTTTTCCCACTTTGGGTAAATATTTAGCCCAGAAAGGTGAACAGTTAAAACAGGAAGCAGCCCAGGTGATAGGGAGCCAGGCCCAGCGGAGTGTTAATGGAACCACTTTTATCAGTTCCTCCAGCTTGCTCAGTGTGCCGGGGCCGGGGGCGGGGGCGGGGGGAGCAGGAGCGTGACCTGCCCCAGGAGCACGCGTGTTGGGGCTGCAGGTGGACTCTTGGCGCTTCTTTCGCAGATGGAGACGGGCACATGGATCACTTGCTCCCGGGCTGTGAGGATCACGGCTGCCAGCGAAGCGCCATCTACCTGGCGAGGTCCGGGACGGAGCAGGTACATCCCCTTCGCTGAACGTAGATGGGGTCAGGCCTTGAAAGGCAGTCTTCGGAGGTTCGGAAAGATAATCTGAAGAATGAGAGCAGAGAGAAACCAAAAATGATCGACGTCCTCACTTAATGAAATGCGTTTCCATCCATTCTTTATTGGTTTATTGAGGGGGAAAGTGCTGTTGTAATCATTTCGGGTGAAGAAAACCTGTTCTCGATCCTGTAATTAAATGATCTGTTAGCATTTTATACGCGGGGGCTGGGGGTTGGGGGGGTGGTAAACGCACTCTAACTCTAACCAGGGGTAATGAAGAGCATCGCATCTACTCGCAGGCTAATCTGGTTTCTGTCGGTGATACCGAGATCTATGTCATCTCCCGCCGACTCTTCCCTTAGCCTGTAGCTGAACAATTTAGGATCCGATAGTCACAGCCAAGGACTAACACGGAAACGATAGGTCATGACATTGAGAACTTCTCCCTGTGGACAGCGCCTGGCAGGAAACCAGTAATAGGGTAGAACTAATCCGTTTTCCTTTCTACTTGGAGGTAAAAGGGATAGAATAACACATTGACTTTTATAGCCTTAGAAGTACAAACACCACCTTTTATACTGAGACACTAACCAGAACAAGTCTCCACAGACCGAGGTGTGGTGATTGCCCGAGGGGAGGGGGCGGGGGATACAGGGGATAAATGGTGATGGAAGGAAGCTTGACTTGGGTGGTGAACATGAAACACAATATACAGATGATGTGTTGTGGAGCTGTGCATCTGAAACCTGTACAATTCTATAACCATTGTCATCCCAATAAGTCTAATAGCATCTTAAACACATTTGGCTATTACAATCGTAAGTGTTATTACCTTGAACTTTCTTAAAGTTTGAATCACTGAAAACAGTAGGTGACACACCTCATGTCGATTCATAGGTGTAAGTGAACCTCGTGATCGGGGCCCGTCCTCGGGTGGCAGGCCCGCACCCACATCTGCTCATAGCCAGCCCTCTGGGAAGATGAATGTCCCAGTGCTGTGGTGACTGTTAGGCTGTCACATTAATGAAGAAGCGTTTTGCTTCTCAGGCCCTAATGCATTTACCTTCACAGGAATGCTTCATCCTCATTAATAAACTGTCAGCCTCCAGAAATGGGTGATAACTTGGCACTTTATGAAATTTCCCATCTTCCAAAACAAAACCAATTTTTTTTCAGTCCAGTGAAACATGAAAACACTTTGATGATATTTAGTACTTTTTTACTTTATGAAAGATTGAAAAAGTGATTGAAGATACAGACAAGTTTTTTTTTAAGTGCCTTGTTTTCTGTAAATGTGTCTTTAAGCTTCTTTCTTCTCCCGTGGCAAATTATGCTTTCTTCAGATAGCACAGAGGATGTCCGGTCACCCTGTGCAATGAATCCTTTTCAAGGAGCCGCTTTTACTGTAGTTCACCTGCTCGTCAGAGAAAACCCCTGCAGGTGTGCTTGGCCGCCTGCCCTTCCGAGCCAGCTGCGCCTGCTTCTGTCTCGGTGTCTCCAGCTTCCCTGCCGGCGTCCCTGCTCCTAGCTCACCATGGGCACATCTGCACTTTTAACAGCATCTTTTCCACCCTCAGATCCATGGTGTGCATTAGGCTGTACAAAGGAAAAACTGGGGCATTCAGAAAAGAAAGGGATTTCCAAACGCTTATTTTAAAATCAGCCTATTCTCTCTGTTCTGTTCGTTCATTCATTTAGAAATAAAGAACTTACTGACATGGGAGCTTCCATCTTCTAGTGATACAGCTCATCCTCCGGGGAAGGCAGAGCTCATCGGGGTGGTGGTTTGGCTCTGGAGTGATGGCCAAGGTCACGGTTATGTGTCAGAGGCCCGGCGGGGAACGAGGTTGGCCAGAAAGAACTTTGTCGTGTTCTAACTGCCCCCCTAACCTGGTCCTCCTGAAAGGACATCAGTGACATATTACAGCTTGCTCTAATTTTTGACACTATTTATTTAAGGTTACATTTCCAGTCAACACAGGTTTTAAAATGGGCAGTTCAGCTCTGTAATTAGTAATGTCATTTTAGTCCTAAGATTCTGAAATTCTGTGAAATCCTTCTAAGGCCGTATGTGCCCGTTCAGGGAAAGACGACTAGTGATCAGTTTTTACCAGAGTAAAGGATAATGCCCTCCCCCTTGTAGAGAGGAAGAACTTAAACAAGGTGATGTTTATCTTGAGGACTTGGAATGGATTGCTTGTTTTGCAGATGGTGAATTTTTTCCTAAAATGACTGCAGAGCCATCTCCTCTCTCTCCTGTCCACAGTGGGTCCCGGTCCTGCAGGACTTCAGCAGCAAGGGCACACTGTGGGGCTTCGTGCCGTTTGTGCAAGAACAGCACCCGATGGAAATACCGATTCCCATCACCCTTCACATCGGCGACTACAACATGGACGGCTACCCGGACGCCCTGGCCATACTGAAGAACACATCTGGCAGGTACGGGGATTGAGTCAACATTTGTAAAATATCATCACGTGACACTTTGTAACTAAATAGCACCCAAATGTGGTACAGTCCTCAAATAACAAGACCAGCTTGGATCCTATTTCACGTAGTCCCTGAACTTCTTCCAGCTGCTTAGAACACCCTTCCGCCCGGCCGGCCTGGCTCAGTGGTTGAACATCAACCTATGAACCAGGAGGTCACAGTTCCATTCCCAGTCAGGGCACATGCGCAGGTTTCGGGCTCAATCCCCAGTAGGCGGTGTGCAGGAGGCAACCAATCAGTGATTCTCTCTCATCATTGATGTTTCTCTCTCTCTCTCCCTCTCCCTTCCTCTCTCTGAAATCAATAAAAGTATTTTTTTTAAAAGAAAGAGAAAAAAGAACACTAGTTCTTTTTCACAGATTTATTTTCTGTAGAACAAAAGTGGACATCTAATATAAAGGAAAAAACTTTTTTTTTTTTATTCAATGAAGTCCAGAACCAGACAGCTTCCCAGGGGAGTTTTACCAAACATTCCAAGAAGTATTCGTCACTATCCTGTTCAAAGTAATTTAAAAATTGAAGAGGAGGGGAAGTTTTCAAACTCATTCTATAAAGACCAATATTACCCTAACACCAAAACCAGAGAAAGACATTACCAAAAAAGAAAATTACAGGCCAATCTCTTATATGAACATAGATACAAAAATGCTCCAAACAAATTCAGCAATACATAAAAAAATCATATACCATGATCAACTGAGATTTATTCCCAGAATGCAAGGGTGGTTTAATATCCACCAGTCAAGCATTATACTATATCACATACACTGAATGCAGGATAAAAGTCATATGCTCATCTCAGTAAATGCAGGAAAACCATTTGAAAAAAGTCAACATCCATTTCTTACAAAACCTCTCAATGAGTGGGCATAGAAGGGACATGCCTAAACACAGTAAAGGCCACAAACCCATTGCTAACATCATACTCAGTGATAAAAAGCTGGAAGCTCTTTCTAAGATCAGCGACAAGACATGGATGCCCACTCTCACCACCCTTATGCAACGTAGTATTGGAAGTCCTACCACAGTAATCACCAGAAAAGGATTTACTTGCTCGAATTTTTGTTTAGGCCCACGATTGGGATTTCAGACATGGTGTCCTTCGAAATACAAAACCAGCAGTTGAGGAAATGTAAGGGAGAGGCCTGGGATTCTCACCTTCCGAGAAAATACATCTGTGACTCATTCTGAGCCCTTTCGGGAGGTGGGCAACCGTGTCCCCCGCACAGCAGAAGGGCAGGTGACACGTGCTCAGGCGCATGTGGGAAATGTGGCGCGTGCTTTGTGAACATGAAACTGTTACTGTAACAATGCCGTGGTCACAGGCCTTAGAAAGGACTTCCCTCCCTCGAGAGTAAGTGAAGGTTTGACCCAAGAAGACCCCCAGGGACATGGCTTTTCAGGAGCCACGGCCTCAGAAACGGCCTCCTCAGAGTGAGGAGGGGGCCTGGTGCCTGGGCTCACCTCCCGGCATGTTACAGCTGGGGGTTGAATTCCGGCAGAGCCGTTTCGGTCTCTCTGAACCGTATTCTTCGCTTATTACCTCGAGTGCCATAACATGGGAGTCATGGCTTATTAGTGACATTTGCTGTAAATTTCCATTATCACATTATCACGGCTATGCCATGATGTGGCAGTTTCCAAGCCATCATCATTTCAAGAAGTGAGACTTCTCTCACCTCCCAGGCAGGGTGGAAGAACTTCGGATGATGAGCGTGAATCTTAAATTGGGGCCACTCGAGGCCAAGAAAGTCCTGACCAGGAGAAAGTTTTCAGCCTCATAGAAGCTCTAATTAATTATTTTCTTCTTCTTTTTCCCTGTTAGTTAATTACCTAAATGTTTTGTCCTCTGCTTAAGAAAGGGCTTAATAGGTGATTATGTATACATTCCTGGTTTAATCTCATTTCAATGCATTTTCATTGACGGGATAATGCCCTTTCCTGAAGGTGCGTAATTGTCTTACCTCAGCATGTTGTCAAACTTTCCCCAAGAAGAAAGCATTGAAACTCAAATGTGGTGAGTTCTTTCGCCGCACAGGTATTCAAGCACATCGAATTTCTCCCCTTTCATGAAATAATGAGTGCTTTACAGAAATTGGTTTTAGAATATGGTGTAAACACAAAATACGGCTGGTGACAGGACAAATTCGTATTCCTTGTTTGAATTTCATTGCCATCTCCACCCGTAAATGACTGACTGACGTTTACCTAACAATTGTACATGCAGATGCCTCGTTGCCCAGAGCAGTCCTCTGGGGAGAACAGGCATTTCCTCGCTGATACTTAAAACACAGGAATTCTCTAAGATCGCCTGGGCGGGGAGTGTCTGTAACTCCGAGTAAAACATCGCAAGGGAAGGTGTCATATTCAGCTAACGTTCACACGTCCTCCGATGTTGAGGGACACGATTTCCCATCACTGTGCGAAGTGTCTCTCCTGACTGCGCTGTCCTTGTGGGGATGAGAAGAAATCGTCCCTGTCTCCTGAGACCTTCAGGAGGCCCGCAGCCGTGGGCTCTTCTGGTTTCCTCCCTGCTGTTCTGTGCAGATTTACGACAGGTTGTCCCACCTCCTGGGTGGAGACCTCCAGGCCTTCACCTCAGCCCTTGTCTTCCGTGCGTGTGGGTGTCCACCGTCTGCTCACACTCGCCTGTCTAAGCCCACACTTAACGGTAGCCCCTCCTCTCCAACTCCGGCTCTGCCTCCTGAGGCCCCGCTTCCCACAAAGACTTGGCCTCCCCACGAGCAGGTGCGGGCCTCCCCCGAGGTTCTCACTGCCGCCTCCCTGGTCAGGTACTCCCTCCTCACCCGGATCATTCCAGCGGCTCCCAGTGACTTCTCGTCTCCCCCGATACCCTTCCCACCCGATACCCGCCCATCTCCTCGGGATGCAGGACCCTCCCCAGCAATGGTCTCCCTCACCTTTGCCTTCAGAGTCTTCCCATTCCACCCTCCGCCCCCAGTATTTGTAGCAATACTGTACATGCAAGTCTCCCAACCCCAAAAGGAATTTCTGGGCCTCTGAACTGCTTCTCCACTTTATCCCCATTCACCCACACCCGCCGGTCCGGCCCCGCCCACTCGCCACCCCGCATCCCTCCCCTGGCTCAGCTCGCAGGTGCAGGGCCCCTCCTCAGCCTCCGGCAGCCAGGTTCCTGCCGACATTTGGTGACGGGCAACTTGCTCCTGAACTCCTGGTCCCTCCACAGCCTCCCTAGCTTTCCTTGAACCCCGTCTTCTAGGAACTTCTTTGCGTTGTGGCCGTCTTCGATGTTAGTGTTCCTAAGGGTTCCATTCTCAGCCTTTGGTTCTCACTCTGCATGCTCTTTCTCTACTTCGGCTACTTGCACTGTAAGCATAGGACTCCCCGTGTCTGTGCCTCACGCCTGTGTGTGTAGCCGTCCGGTGGACCTTCCCCGGACACTCCCCATCGCACCCGAACCTGAAGGAATCCTCTCCCCGAACCCCGTCTCAGCTGGTGCCGTCACGCCCAGCCACTCGGAGGGAAACGGGCAGCCCCCCACATCCCCACCTCTGTCCCTCCTCTCCCTTCCTCTTACCCGTCCTGGCACACGCCCTAACCTCACTGCGCCTTCTGTCAGCGGCTTGATCAGGGGTGCCTTGACGAGATTTCTCACTCTTCACGTCTGAGTAGCCTGTTTGTGCCACTAAACAGCTAACCCAGTGGTCGGCAAACTGCAGCTCGCGAGCCACATGCGGCTTTTTGGCCCCTTGAGTGTGGCTCTTCCACAAAATACCACGGCCTGGGCAAGTCTATTTTGAAGAAGTGGCATTAGAAGAAGTTTAAGTTTAAAAAATTTGGCTCTCAAAAGAAATTTCAATCGTTGTCCTGTTGATATTTGGCTCTGTTGACTAATGAGTTTGCCGACTACTGAGCTAACGATACAATACATTACGGCTCATTTAACAGAATAAAAACCACAAGTATTATAAAACCGAGAAAGAAAACGTAGTGGCCACCCAATACGCCAATAGAAGGAAACCTTCGAATAAAGGTAAATTAAAAGGTGACCCAATGGGACAGCTGGCCTTCAGTATTGTGTCCTGTGAGTGTTGCCTTTCAATTGGCCGTGCTCTGCAAGCCCCGCCTCCTCCACGCAGGAAACTGGCTGGTCCCCTGTCCGGGGTGATAGGAATCTGCCGGGGACAGATGTGCTGCTTTGCCCAGAGCACAAGCACACCTGCTTCTGAGTAGCAACTTGGACCTCGTGAGCATTTCTAATTGTCAGGGATCCGCATCACAGAGGCGTCTCAGTGGCTAGCCTCCCAGCGTGTAAGATTTATTTTGTTCTATTAGCTGAGCGGAGGGTTCTGCATTTACCACTGGCTGGGAGCATGGGTTTCAGAGCAGCAATTTTTAAAAATGGTTTTATTTTTAGAGATTTCCCAATGGATTTATTTTCCTTCTTAATTCATTTTCCTTCTGTGTGTGGAGAGCTGCCTGTCTTACGGGTTACAGGAGGACTGGCCTGTCCCAGGGGGGCTGGGGCTTGGAGTGAGGAGGAGGAGCGTGGAGGAAGGTCAGACACGGGGCTGACTGGGGACGAATGACTGAGGCGGACTCACCGGCTCTAAGCAGCCAGGGAGACAGTCACCCCCGCTAATGACCCATCAGCGACCTGTCTTAGTGAGAAATGGGCAGGTGCGCGCAGCGCATTAACTGCGCATGACCCGGGCATGGGCAAGTGCGCGTATTGAGATCCGGGGTCAGGTGCCTTTGAGGAGAGATGGAGACCAGCCCCTCCCTCCAAGCGAGCTTTGGTCGTGTGATTCCACGGAATTCACTTCCTAGAGCTTGAGGGCTCCCTTGGCGCCAGGTGTTTCTGCCATTCCCTTCCTGCTCCTGCTGCCGGTGAGACCTGTGGGAGGTCACTGCTCCCATCCTTGCCGTGTTTCTCGGGGTTTTCTCTCTGTGAAGTTTTCTAATGGCCGTTCTGGCTGAAGTTTTATCCATTTTTAAATTGTTCTTCGCAAAGAACCAGCTCCTGTTCCGTTGGTTTTCTGTCTGGTTTTTCTGTTTCCTGCCTCACTGCGCTCCGCTGTGCTATTTCCTTGCTTCTGCTATTTCAGATTCTGCTTGCTCCTCTCCTTCCAGTTTGCAAAAGAAGAAACTGAGTCATGGACTCGAGACCTTCCTCCTTTGGCAATGAGTGTGCAGTGCTGTAATTTTCCTCTCGGTCTGCCTTAGTGACTCGCCGCCGCCCTCGCTCCCTGCAGAGTGCTTGCTCAGCTCCCCCTGCCTCCTCCTGTCCTCGTGACCGTTTAGCGGTGTTGCATTTCATTCCCAAATCTTTGGGATTTCCCATCTCTCTGTTACTGGTTTTTCCAGTTTCCCGCGGTATAACTGACAGAACATTGTGTGAGTCTCTCGATGCCGTGAGTCCTGCAGCTGTGTGTAATGGCATGCTTACTACGTTGAGGTCCGTTGGCATTCTCCAGCGCACAGTCACTGTCTTCTGGTTTTTGTTGTTATGGTGAGAGCATTGAAGACCCGCTCTCCACTGACAACAGGGTGAAGGCGGGGGGCGGGGCGAGGGGGGAGTAGGAGAGGTAATGGGAGGAAAGGGCATATGTAACCCTGTCAACAGTAAAGATTAAAAATAAAGACGCTCCACTCTGGTAGCGATTCCCAGTGCACAGCACAGTGCTGTGAGCTCTCGTCCGCGTGACGTGCACGCGTGTCCGTGTCCTCAATGCCTGTCCTCCCTTGCAGCAGCCAGCAGGCCTTTCTGCTGGAGAACGTGCCCTGTAACAACGCGAGCTGCGAGGGCGCGCACCGCATGTTCCGCGTGTACTGGGAGCTGACGGACCTGAGTCAGATCAAGGAGGCCGCGGTCGCCACCTTCTTCGACATTTACGAAGACGTGAGTCCACGCGGGGCTGGGGGCTGATCCTCTCCCGCTCTCTCGCTTCACCCTGTTGGACCAGGAATAGATGAGGCCCTGAAAGCAAATCCGTTCGTTCAGGAAAGCCCCTCTGAGGCTAAACGCAGGGGACACATTTACGACACCCCTGGCCAGGCAGCTCAGGGAAACGTGAGAACACCCCCGAGGGGAGCACTGAGCCGGGCAGGGGTGTGGGCCCCGCAGACGGGAGCGCCGCCCGCAGGAACCAGCCCGGCACCGGCCCAGGGCAGGAGTGGCTCGGGCTCCTCGCGGTGTGAGCCACGGGCACCTGTGCCCGGTGCTGCGCGTCGGCCTTCGGCTGCAGGTGAACGCGGGAAAGGCACGCAGGGCCCTGCTTCCCCCTCGCTGTGGAAGCCGGTCCCGCTCAGGAGTCACGTGTCTGATACAATGCCTTGAACTCCAGCGCTGAGCACAGGACGCCGTGAAATACCCTCTATTTCAGAGGGAAACGCCCCCAGGCAGGGCGTGCATGTCTCTCCTACCCCCGCTTTTGCTCTTATTGTTTTTACAAGCGGCTGATTCTCAGTCATAGAATTATCCAGGCCCTTGTTCTGTCTCCCTGCCACCAGATCGCATGTTATTTCACCTTTATTAGCAGTTTTCAAGCATAAAAGTAACTGGCGAAAAGGTGCCAGGGAATTGCCTACAAGTCAATGTTTAATTCCTCTACAGAAAAGACACCCTAGATGAAATTTAAATGAATGACATTTAAAGTTGCCTTTGATTCTGGGAAATAAATTTGCTATGGAGGAATCAAGTAATTAACATCCTTGCTATGAAAAGGGCTTATAAAAACTGATAGAAGTCACCAAAAATTCCCTCTCGAGAAAAAGGGCATCGTCATTTACAGAAGAAACACGGGCGGCTAACGTGGGAAAGCCGGTCACTGGTCAACCTCATGACCTGGCGACAGGGACCCTTACGGGCGCCCTCTTTCCTCCAGTAGGGTTAGCAAAGCTTCCCCTTCCGCAGGGCATGTGACAGGGGTGGCGCCAGGCAGGCAGTCCTCCTTGCCCAGGTGTGGCCGTGACGTGGGGTCCCTGTCACGGGCCTTTACCTTCACGCACGTCAGCCTGGGAGCTAACCGAGCAAAGCGCTGTCCTCTTGGGGATCTGAATCAGCAGTGTCTCTCACTGTCCTTGTATTTCCTACTCGGGGCTTATGTCTTGTTCATGTGTTTGTATTGGAACATGGGGGTGAAGAAGGGTTACGTTTACGTGAGCAACATGCCCTGCGTGCCCAGCACTTGTCCGTGCAGCCTTGGTTTGCGCTCACCACGTCCGTTTGCTCTCCCAGGGCATCCTGGACATCGTGGTGCTCAGCAGAGGGCAGGGGAAGAGCGACGTGGCCATCCACGCGCTGAAGAACAACTTCGAAGCAGATGCGTACTTTGTGAAAGTCATCGGTGAGTGTTTGGTTTACGTTTATTATTCGCATCCACATGAGTTCCTGCCGTGACCGCTGTTCCAACCAAACCATTTCACAGGCTCTCCCTCACCTTCCTGTTGGTGATGTCTTCTCGCTCCGTTTCCCGGTGTACTTAGTCACTCATTGTCCCCGGTCCTGTTCCCGCCCACGCAGCCGTCCCCTCCCGACACCCGGGCCGGCCCGGAACCCGCACGGGCGCCGTCAGCTCTGCCCGTGTTTATGCCCCCGGAGTGATTGTAAAGGTTCCTGTGTTCGGTTTGGGTTCCCCGTGGTGTTTTTAGGGTCCCTGGGGCTTTCTCCAGAGACAGGCATGGCGTTCGTAAAGGGTCAGTTCTCTGTCTTTCTTCCGGGGCTCTGCCTTTCCCTGTTCTTGCTCTTGCTAGAATGCCCATCCCTGTGCTGATGGCTGGGGAGCGCGGACATTCTTGCCTTGTTTCTGATCTCAGGGGGAAGCCGTTCGTCTCCACCGTTGAGCGTGATGAGCTGTGGGTTCTGTGGGCGCTCTGTGTTGTGTGGGAAACCTCCCGTTTCTGGTTTGCGGAGAGTGTTGTCATGAATTGGTGTTAGAAGGTAACTGTCTCTGTGTTATTGCTGTCATCACAGTTGACACCCAGACAGCCATCAGTCCACTTGTTAATGAAATGACATGTATTCCATATGAATATTACAGTTTTGAAATGGTCCTAATTAGCTAAACACGGAAAAGCCACAGAAATATGAGTATTAGGAGACTTGAGAAATGAAAATGACAAGAGCATGTAATTTTGTTTTCTGAGAATTTCCTAGCGAATGCACTCTTATTTGAATGAGCCAGGATGGCTCCGCCTCCATCACCCATGTGGCCACAGGAAGCCAGCATGAGTCTACACTTCCTGTCCATGTGACTGTCCCCTCTGCCATTTCGAAGGGGGTATGATTTGGCTATTTTAGAGCTAAAAAATTTTTGTTTGTTTTGGGTGTTTCTGTCTTAATCCTCACCCAAGGGTATTTTCCACTGATTTCTTAGGGAGAGTGGGAGAGAGAGAGAGACAGAGAGACACATCTCTGTGAGAGCAACACGTCGATGGGTTGCCTCCTGCACGTGACCAGGGCCCGGGCCAGGGAGGAGCCTGCCACCAAGGTGCGTGCCCTTGACAGGAATCCAACCCAGGACCCTTTGGTCCGCAGGCCAATTCTCTATCCACCGAGCCAAACTGGCTAGGGCTAAAATAAATTTTTTAAACATGCTGTATATTTGGTATGCTTACCTTGGGTGGAGGGGGTCTGTGGTGGGAAAAGGGGGACATCTGTGATGCTTTTAGCAATAAAGATAAATTTAAAAATAATAAAAAATAAACTGAGTCCTGGTCCAGTTAGGGCGGTGTTCTCCCTGAAGCAGACCAGACACGAGGGCCGCAGTGGCCCACACCGTGGCTGCTCGGAGAGGACCACCTCCTTAAAGAAGGAGCAACCAGACCGCCACGTGCTTGCACGGGAACGCAGGCCTGAGGTTCCCCTGCGGGGCCCGGGAGCAGGAAGTGGCCCGTGGACGTGGTTGGCCACGTGCTGTTGACAGTTGAAGCTGGGTGGCATGTCCGTGGGCTTCCTTATACTGTTCTAGGGTGTGTGCTTGAAAAGTTGCATGTAAACAGTGTAAACCTAAGAGTCTCCGGGTGCTGTGGCCTGTGACTTCCTACCCACGTCTGAGGGTACCGGGCCCGGCTGCCGCCCGAGGCTCCGAGGCTCCGTGTCCTGGGAAGCGCTCGCAGTCCCAGGCGTATAAAGTATTATATGCAGAATATTAATGACGCTCAAGCATTGGTCTCATTCCTTCCTGAATCTTGTAAAAACCAAGGAATGCATGTTCGGTAATATATGTGTAATTTGTATCTACAAGATATTGAAATCTTATCATTTTTGGCCATACAATATGAAACTTCAAATTTGACAGAGGAAGTCTGGTAAAAAACAAAAATAGATACAGGATACAAGCCAATTTTTAGCTTGTTCTATACAAAAATGAAAAGAGAGCCCATTATGTAATTTTGAGTAAATACTAGGTGTACCGGTTAATAATAGCAGATTGTAATCAAAGGAAACACGGCTCTAACCGGTTTGGCTCAGTGGATAGAGCGTCGGCGTGTGGACTGAAGGGTCCCGGGTTCAATTCCAGTCAAGGGCATGTACCTTGGTTGCGGGCACATCCCCAGTAGGGAGTGTGCAAGAGGCAGCTGATCGATGTTTCTCTCTCATCGATGTTTCTAACTCTCTATCCCTCTCCCTTCCTCTCTGTAAAAAGTCAATGAAATATATTTAAAAAAAAAAAAAAAAGGAAACACGATAATTTCAAGAGAAATATCAAAAGTGCTTTGTTCAAAGTAATGTCCATCGCTAGCTACACATTTCCCCCCCATCTTGAGGTAATTTGTGGATACCGTCCCAATAGAACCGTTCTTGTTTTGAGGGAAACCATTCAGAGACCCAATTTTCCACTTCTTCGTACGTTTTGAAGTGCTGCTCAGAAAGTGCGTGTGCCATCGATTGGAACAAGTGGTCATCTGAAGGAGCAAGGTCTGGTGAATACAGCGGGTGGGTTCATACTTCCCAGGCAAGATCTTTTAACGTGTCTTTAACTGGTTTTGAAGTGTGTGATGGTGCATCATCATGAAGCAAAATTATGTTGCCGTGTCTTCTGGCACATTCTGGTCATTTCAGGATCAAAGGGTGGTTCAAATTGATTATTTGTTGTCAGTATCGATCAGTATTAACGGTTTCACCTGGTTTTAGAAGCTCATAATGCACCACACCTTCCTGATCCCACCAAACACAGAGCATTGTCTTCTTTCCGAAGCAATTTGGCCTTGCAGTCGATGTTGATGGTTGACCTGGATCAACCCATGATTTTGTGCATTTGGGATTCTCAAAATAATCATCGCCAGACACAATTCGATGCAAAAAAGACTTTCTTTCGTGCCGTTGAAGCAACATTTTACTGATGACTTTTCAGTTTTCCATTTGTCTTTCGTTCAGTTGATGTGGCACCCATTTTCCTTCCTTTAAAATCTTTCCCATTGCTTTAAACCCATTGGAAATTGTTTGTTGAGCAACGTTTAACCTTTCTGCAAGTTGTTTTTGAGTTTGACATGCATCTTCATCCAATAATGCTTGTAATTGTTGGTCTTCAAACTTTTTCGATTGACCTGGACGTTCTTTGTCTTTCACATCAAAATCATCATTTTTAAAGCATTTAAACCAGCGTTCACAAGTATCTTGAGATGGAGCATGTTCACCATAAGCTTTCCAAAATATACGATAACTTCTTCTTCAAAATAAAGTAATAAATTAAAACTTCCCGCAAATGCTCTTTTTTTGGCATAAAATTCGACATTTTTAAGTGTAAAAATATCTATGATGTTAACACCTTTAGCAAATTTGACATATGAAGTTTTGAAGCTTGCTGTCAATACAACAAAATTGCATACATATCAAATTGCATATATATCAACATATGTGCAACTCCATCGATTGAAGAAAATCCGCATTATTAACCGGTACACCTGGTATTCAGCACCCCCATACAGAGAACACAGCCATCCCGCCGTGCCGTCTCTCCCGCCTCCCCTGAAGCAGGAGAACGTGTCTTCCAGGCGAGTCAGTGTCCAGTGGCCACGTGGCCCCTCAGAGCTCCGTGAGCTTTGTGCCTGGCGTGGCGTGCTGGCCCCCGCTTCGGCTCCGCTTCTGAATAGGGGGCACTGCACTTCCTCGCGGTCTTCCTGCGGGGACTAAGGAAGGGCAGCAGTGACAAGTCCCTGTGCAGAGTCCGCCACTCACCACACATCAGGGAAAGAAGTTTGCGAAAATGATGCTTAATAATCTTCCCGGAGGTAGTTCCGCTGTCCCTGCCGCGCCTTAAGCTAAACCCAGAAGCACTGGGCTTGAGAGTCCCCCTGGTCACCGCCATCCCACTTCCCACGAGCCTGGCTCCTCGGCACCTCACGAGGTGGGCTAGGCGGCATGTGTCCTCTGTGTCTGGCTATTTCACAGCATAACGTCCTCAGGGCTGCCCCGTGGGGTGGCCCACGGCGGGACTCTTCCCTGTGCGGGGCGGAGCCTGTCCCTGGCGTGTGCAGAGCCCCTGTGGAGGGCGTGTTTGGGTGCTTCCGCTCTTGGACCCTGAGTAGCACGCACTTTGCTGGTTTGGTGCGAGTTGCCCTCGCTGCGAACGAAGCCGCTCACCTTCTCATGAACTCATCTCTCTCTTCCTCTTTGGAGAGATGCCTGTTCAGATCTTTTGCTCATTTTTAAATGGATTGTCTTTTCATTATTGAAATGTAAGAGTTCTTGATATTATTTGGGTCATTGCCAAATGTAATTATTATGTTATACGTTATAGTCTCACTTCATTTTCCTCCAAGTAGCCCATTCTCTGGGACCGTTTATTGAATAATCCATCTTTTCCTGCTGTCACGGGTATTTCTTGGGCGGCTCCATTGGCGTAGGCCCTGAGATGGTGAGGAAATGATGCAGAGCCTACCTGCTAGTCAGAAACAGACTCGTGGGCAAATCATTGCTGTTCAGCAAAATGATGGTTTCAGTGAAGGTGTGTGAAAATCACTTTGGGACAAATGAAAAGAAATACTAATGTCTGCCTAGAGTTGAGGGAAGATGAACAAAAAACCAAACAAAAGAACCCTTGAGAATAAAACAGTGAGAACCAGTCACTGTCCCGGGATAAGCAACTTAACCATTGAAAACTGTGTTGCAAGTAGAAAACTTTACTTCACTCTTCCCTGAAGTTGTATGTAATGTAAACATGAAGTTACATGCATGCTTCAGTGTGAATGAGCAGCTCTCTTCTCGCGTGATGAAACAGTCATGCTCATGTCTTAGTGCCTTTGTACTTCTGTTAGAACAATCCTCATTTTATAGTCACAGAATGTAAGAGAAGAACCCATTTCCCTATGGACCTGTGTGAACTGGCACATTCGTAACTGTTGTCGAGATAATGCATGCGTGCTGCGCGGAACTGTCAGCTCTCTCCAACTCGTGACACTCGCATGTGTCCTAGCACACGTCTGCTTTGTTACACGGCGTCCGCACCGGCAGCAGCAGGAGCACAGCTGTGTTTCATACTCAGGTTGCTTCTATAAAGACTGTTCACATATTCTCGCCTTCTCTTTGTGGGTGACTATAGAATAAATGTGTCATTACTTTTGTATATTTGTTGTACGGTAGACTCATCAATTATTTTATAGTTATGTTTTCTATAGCAGTTATCAAACGTGCCCAAAATCTGTGACCAGAAATTTTGACTATATAAATGGGAAAAGTCTAGTTTGAGACATAAAGTACTAAATGTTCTATTTGTTTTTCTCAGCAGGCATTTTAATTGGTTTGCATTTGGTACTTTTGTCAGATTCCAATTCATCCTTGAAATGGAGCTAACCAGTTGGAAAATAAAGCCCACAGTAGCTATAGCTGGATGTAACCAGAATTACCTCACCTATATATTAGCATCCTGATTGCTTCACAAAGGCTTTTGAAATCCTGGTATAAAGTGAACAACAAAAATTTAATTTACTCAGATCTAAAGAAATGAATTGGTTTCTGCTTGTGATTATCAACCAAAAGAGCATATTAATAGATTTTAGGTGAAACAGTAAGAGTTTTCTTTAAATATAAGTTTACATTTTATCAGTAACTAGAGGCCTGATGCACGAAATTCGTGCACTGGGGGAGGGAGGGGTCCCTCAGCCCGGCCCGCACCCTCTCGCAGTCTGGGACCCCCTCACTTCTACTGTCCACCTGCAATGGGGGCAGGAGAGGCTCCCACCCCCGCCGCTGCGCTCGCTGGTTATGAGTCCGGCTTCTGGCTGAGTGGTGCTCCCCCTGTGCGAGTGCACTGTCCACCAGGAGGCAGCTCCTGCGTTGAGCGTCTGCCCCCTGGTGGTCAGTGTGTGTTATAGCGACCGGTTGTTCTGCCGTTCGGTCAATTTGCATATTATGCTTTTATTATATAGGATAATAAGTAGCCTTTTCTTTATTTCTCCACAGTTCTTAGTGGCCTCTGTTCTAATGACTGTCCTCGTAAGATAACAGTAAGTAAACTCTCAGTTGTCAATATTTCTGAGAAATTCTTTGCGTGATAAATAGATACACACAAAATAGTTGTTATAGGTTACAATCAAGTCAGTACCCTTTAGGAGTGACTACAGTACCCTTCCGTGCTCAAGAAGCCACCCTCCATTACTCCTGGGCCTCCCATACCAGACTGTACTCCTTGTGGGCAAGCCTGGGTCATCTTTGTGTACTTGGTACATAACACAAGGTCAGGCTTATGAATTTTTTAATGAAATTTCTTGTACAGTCTTAATATTGACTTGCTGTCTTGTGGAATGTTTCAGTGAAATAACAAAATGTGAAAATAATTAGGCTTCATTTTTTAACTTGCCTATTCATGGAAATTATAAGAATGTTGCATTATATTTGAAAGTGTGTGTGTGTGTGTGTGTGTGTGTGTGTGTGTGTGTGTGTGTGTGTAAATGGTATACCCTGCCTGGGTCCTCACTAGCCCTTGTTTTGTAAGGAATTAGCCCCCATTTAAAGGTGAGGAAACTAAGGCCGGGAAATTCAGTTGTCCAAAATCATAGAGCTATCACACTGCTGAGACACGAGGAAACAGACCCTGACCCAGAGATTCCATCGAGGCCCAGCCTCAGAGTGACCCCCTGAGCGAGTGAGGAAGGCAGGTTCCAGGAGGAGGAGTTGACCGTGATGTGTGGGGAACGGAAGCGAGGATGGTCCTTCAGCAACGGCTGCCAGGAGGCAGAGGCGCCGGGCCTCTGTGCTCCTTGTCGGCAGCATTGCACGCAGGCACCCCGGGGCGGGGTGTAACTCCTGCAGGCCAGGCCCTCAGAGCTGCGTGTAGGTAGGAGCCCAGATGCCCAGCCGTGCGCGCCAGCAGCTGGAGGAGACTCGGTGCTCGTCCTGGAGGGAGTCTGGGTGCTGTGCTACTGCGTCTCCTGTGAGTGCGCATGAGTGCCGGCCAGACCCCTCTGCTTCCCATCACAGCATGTACATGGGCGGGGAGCTGGGAGGAGGGAGGCAGGCAGTGTATGGGAGCTCCACTTTCCACTTAACGTTGCGGCGAATCAAAAACTGCTATAAAACATCAGGTCGATTTTAAAAAGTGGGGTGCAGATGTAATTCATCAGAGGCTAAAGATGGCTGTGGGTATTTGCGTGATGTCTGCCCAGTTTGTGGAAAGTCCAGGTCCTTTGTCCCTCCGCCTTCCCTCACTGACACTTCCCTACCAGGTCAAGTGGAGAACTTGAGGCTGACCTTGACCGTTCCTTTCACCCACACGTTCTAGTGGGAATTGGGGAGGAAGGACTGCAGTGGAGGCAGGTGGTCCTTCTAAGACCAGCAGCGCCCCGTCCTCCTCCTAAAGCCACTCTGTTGCAGGGGAACAGAATCGTGTGTGAGTCCCATCAAGCCCGCAGGCAGAGGGGGTCCCACGGGATTACTCGCGCGGCCCCCGCCTTTGGGCTTGTCTGCAGGTGGTGCCTCTGCCCCTGCTCGCCCATTTATTACTTCCTTTGGGGTTCAGACCCTGTTGGACTGCCCTTCACAGGCATGGCTCTCCTTCCTCGCCAACACCGTAGGCCACCCCTTTGTGACACCCTAAAGCAGCCGCATACCCTCCTGCCCAGTGGCCATGGACCAGGTGGATGCCCCTCGTGAAAGTGCCCGTCTCCTGGAAGAGCGGTGTTTATGTTGCTTTGGCATCATAATAGGAAGCGTCACATCAGACGTGACCCAGTGTGAGACGGAGAGGGGAACCCGCGTGTCACACCACCCACGTTAACTCACGACTGAACAGCTCTCCTGCCTGCGGGTTCCCGCCTGACACAGGCAGCCTGTCTCTGTGGAGAGAGGAAGAACGCTCCGGCCAGCAACTAGTCCCACCCAGATGCCTTTATCTTCATTTCGAGAGTCTTCTTCTTTTTTTATATATACAGAGAGGAAGGGAAAAGGATGGAGAGTTAGAAACATCGATGAGAGAGAAACATCGATCAGCTGCCTCCTGCACACCCCCTACTGGGGATGTGCCCGCAACCAAGGTACATGCCCTTGACCGGAATCGGACCCAGGACCCTTCAGTCCGCAGGCCGACACTCTATCCACTGAGCCAAACTGGTTAGGGCTCAAGAGTCTTCTTCTTACCCAACGTCAGCACCTCCCTCCCACGGCCACACTCTGGACCTTCGCTACCAGAACCGCTTTAATCTGAAATCAACGCGTTTTATCCAGCTCTGACGACCACATGGTTTTCTAGCCTCTCACTCTTGCTGCTCTAACTGTACCTGTTCAGCTTGAAGGCATTAGTCTCTTGACCTGCATCAGCCCTCTCTTGTCTCTACCTCCCTCCTTACTCAGCTCCCGTACATCAGCCATCCATCACGTCTGTCACCCATCATCTCTGCCACTAACCTTAAAACACTCTCCTGCTGCACCTGCCGGCCAAGTGACAGCATTGTGTTAGTCAAAACCTGTGCTCCCGGGGCTTCTGAAGGCAAATACAGAGCCCTCGTGTTGGCCCCACCACTGACCCATAATCTCCCCCCTCGAGGGAGTGTTCGTGTTGTATCCTAGTCTGACATGGACCTAGGCATCTTCTCTCTGTTCTTCTCTGGAGGCTTTCAGGGTTTTCTCTTTGACTGTCTGCTGATTGAATACGATAATCTTGGGTATAGGTGTTCAGGTATTTGTCTTCTTTGGTATTCTCTAAGCTTCCTGAATCTGTGGTTTCATGTATGTCACTAATGTGTGGGAAATTTCATGTCATTATTTCAAATATTAGGGCCTTGTCAGATCTTTTTTCTGGAAACAGTGATGCACCTATGTGTGGCCTACTAGATTCCCAGGAATATGTCAGAGCTTCTCACAGCTACCATTTGAATATCTCATTTGCATTTTTCCTTTTAAGAGTTGGCCAACCTCACATGAGTCCAAACTGATAGCACAGCCTCGGGCAGTCTCAGTGTAAACAATTGCTGAAGATTGTTTTTAACAAACAGTCCCACTTGGTAGGGCTGTTCACACAGAGCAAGCTCCAGACTTGGGGAATGCAGACATGCTGAGGGTGGGGCTTCTCAGGGGGCTGCCAGACTTCAAAGAGTGACAGTCCTCTGGGGAGAGCTGCTCAGGATGCTGACCATATATGATAGACAGTTTTAGTGCCTGGATGTCCAACAAGATGGCTCACTCACTTCCCAAGGCTTACCTTTCTTTTCATTGCAGCCCTTTGGAGTGAATCAGCCCGGCCCGTACATCATGTACACAACTGTGGATGCAAATGGATATCCGAAAAACGGTTCAGGTGAGACTGGGTGCCAGGCTCACAATGCACAGGAACACCTGTAGTCAGTCTATGGGCAAGGTAAACTGGTGACAAAAATTAGCCCGCTTCCACACCCCTCACCAGATCTTCACCTTTACATTACACTTAGTCTTTCTGTAGACTTACATCAGTAGATCACAGAAGGTCCTCGTGACAAATACTAATTCCTCAAATTTCCCGATTGTGATGAAGCCAAATTGTTACCCGATTTTTCAGTTGAAGTAACAGAGATTGAGAGAAATTACTTGCGTTATTTTGATCCAATTGTGAAGTGGAAATTAGTTAACTAAGCTCCTCTCAGGAGAAATAAAAATTAGGAATCCAATCTACAACCTAAAGTAATCCTAGTTTTTTCCCAGTGGAATAGAAGCTAGAATGTTACATAGAGCTAGTTTTGATATATGATCATAAAGAAAAACTCTGGCTATACTTCTGAAGCAATAATAAAGAGAAACGCCATTAAGACAAAAAAGAAATAAGACTAAGCGAGGGATGTGTGCTTTTGACAGATGCTGGCGGCCTGAGATGGGGTTTAGATCGCAGTAAACACACTGTGATCGCTCCGATTCTCTAAGTAAGAAAAGGGAACATAACATATTAATGCTTCTCTGAGACGCTAGAGGCCTAGCCATGAAGAAGCATAAGCAGAGTTGCTTTTATTCTCCATTTTTATGGACCCAGCAGTATGGGAGAGCTCACTATATAGCCCTTCTTGTTGTATATGCCGGCCTCACGGAAGTACATCCCAGTGAGTCTCCTTTTCAGCTAACTGTACATGTTTAAACTCTGTCATGCTACTGCCTCAGCACATATCCATAAAATAAAAGCTTTCAAAATTCAAGGAGAAATGGGCAAACAGTTATAATCAAATACTTTAATAGACTGCTGGTCAGGGAAACGTAAATGAGGACATAGACCGTTTGAACAAATCGCTGCTTTACGTTTTAATTCAGAAACTTGTTAAGCCAGGACTCGCTGGGGCTCTCCTTCGCTGAGCGAACATTATTCAGGCATATTTTTGTGTCAAAAAACAAATCGGTAACAAAAGAAAATGGAAAGAGCGATGATGCCCTTTGGAATGCCCATGACATGGTTTCTCTCTGAAAAAATGAATTTTTGCAAGAATTGTTCCCTTACCTTAATCTCACATCAACTAAAGGTCTGACAGGAAGAGCCACGTCCACAGTGCCGGGGGCGGAGGGGGACTTAACTAGTGACGGTGATTTCATTCTCACTGAAAGGCAAGAAAGGGGGGAGGGACGGAGAGAAGATACAGACTACCTCTAAGCAGCAACTGATACCTCCTTTCGGTCTAATTACAAAAACCGAATGACTGCGTGAATGAATGACTTACATAACGCACAGAACGGATGAGAAACAGTAAGAAAGTTTGCAGCTCATTCAGCTGCTCAGCAGTTAGGAATCCCATCTGCACAGATGCAGTGAGTCAGACGTATTCTGAAAAATCAAGGAAAATTAGAAACTGTAGTGACAAACTTGTTAGAACAAAAGATTTTGCCTCATGAAATTCTATTCCTATTTTTAAGTATATCATTTTAATATTTGATGAGAGCATTGTTTCCAAAGGGTCTTTTTTTTTTTTTTTAAATAAATGTAGCTGGACAACTCAGCCAGTCGGCACACCTAGCTCTCCAGCTGCCGTACAATGTACTTGGTTTAGGTCGAAGTGCAAATTTCCTTGATCATCTCTATGTCGGGATTCCCCGTCCATCTGGAGAGAAGGTGAGTACAAATATATTTCTTTTACAATTAACGTATATTCTAATATTCACTATTCAAACATTTGAATTCAAACTCTTGAGTTGAATTGAATTGAATTGAATTGAATTGAGTTGAATTGCAGTGATGCAAATAAAGAGCTAAGAGAATTACTGGCGGTGGCCTGGCGGGAGCACGTCCTAATGGGAACTAGAGTTCCCGTCTCCTCTCCATAAGCCTCGTGAGCCTCGCCCTCCCCTGCTCTCCTCGCCGTCTCACTCAGAGTCTCACATGCTTGTCAGACCCCCTCAGCTCTGAGCTCCAAGCCCTGGAAGCAGTGACTGCCGCGCATAAATAATAATATTTGTTGAAGGAACGCACCCGGGAGGCGGGAATGCGGTCCTTCCCTGAGAGATCGCACACATTGTGCCGCAGCACCAGGAGCCCTGCCGGGGCGCCACAGACATGGACACAGCCTCCCAGGCCCAGGGCTCCACGGAGCCTGAGAGCACCCGTCTGCTCCTCGTCGGGAGGCGAGTGTGCAGGGGACTAGACGCTGAGCCTTCCCTCCTCCTTGCAGGCGGTGCGGAAGCAGGAGTGGACCGCCATCATCCCCAACTCCCAGCTGATCGTCATTCCTTATCCCCACGACATGCCTCGGAGGTAAGGCCGCCTGAGCTCTGCCCAGACCCGGCGTCTGTCCTGTGCGCTCCCTGCTGTGCTCCCCCCGGAGGGCGGGCCAGCACTGCACCCCTCCCGCAGACCCCGTGACTGCACACCCCATACAAAGCGCCCGGCGCTCCCATGCAGACAAATTAAACCTTATCTGAAAACGAGCATGTTAACCATGAGAGGTTTCTACATGTCCCACTTAAACAAATCGGTCCTCAGTTTACTAGCTGTAAATCCAGCATGTCAGGGTGCTGGGTTTTCTAATAAGCACAGATCTTTTCACTTCTGAACTTCTGGAAAACTCTGTCACAGCTTTCCTCTACCATCTCCACATTTTTCATGTTTCTCTTGTTCTTTCTGAAGAAATGTTCCTTCCAGATTTATAGACATAATAAAAGCCAAATTGATTTTACTTTGAGGTCTATTTTGAGATTTACTCACTAGAGACTAACTTGTGGATCAATAAATTTTAATTAGCCCCAAATACGTCAGTCGCTACTTGCCATTCATCAGAGCCATTGTACCTTTATTAAACTTCTGAAATGGAAATATACCCATTACCTCTCTTTGGGAAGAACAGAAGTGATTTGTGTGGAACCCCCTGCAGTGTGCCTGCCTCAGGCTTCCCGGGATGCAGGTGCTGGCTGGGTGGGCTGCCCAAAGAAAGACCTGCTTCTGTTTACGCTAAAGCTGCCCATTGCCCTGACGCAGAGTGACTCCCTCGGGTGCTTCTGTAAGTGGCCTCCCATCCACCATGACACAGGGACGGCCCAGGGTCCCCACAGGCCATCTCTGCACCCACCTGGTCACATGGTTGTCTTAGTTGGTCGTAGTACATCTATGAGCGGAGGTCCAAGAAAAGATGATAAGGAAATCTTACCAAAATCCTGTGGCTACCAGCATAGAGTTCAAGGTGTCAAATTAAGAAGGCAAGCAGGATGTGAAAGCAGCGTCTAACGTTCTCCCAAGAACCCTTGACAAATGTCCCTCAGAGTACTGTCCACAGGATCAAGGAGAAATGTCACAGCACCTCATCAGAAATCCTGCCGACTCCAGGTCGCGGATGAAACCTGCACCCTCAGGGCCAGCGAGAGTTAGTCCTGCCCAAACGCAGTGGCTTCTGTTTGTTGGTAACACAGGGTCAGATGGAGGAGTGACGTGAATGAATGGATCGCTTCGTTCATAAGCTGTCTTGCTTTTTGGTCTCAGTAGAATTGTATCTTTAAGTAAAAACGGTCATTCTGACTCCTCTGTTGTCCTCGGCAGCTGGAGTGCCAAGCTGTACCTCACGCCAAGTAACATCGTCCTGCTGACGGCCATCGCGCTCATCGGCGTCTGCGTGTTCATCCTGGCCATCATCGGCACCCTGCACTGGCAGGAGAAGGTCCGTTCACAAACGAGACGCTAACGTTGGCTAAGTAACGCGCTGCTCTTTAAAACACCGTGTTTAAGCCTTTTTGACATGAGTAAGATTTTCAGATCTTTCCATTCCTGTCCATAATGTCTCTTTGTTGCTGTTGTTAAGCCTCACCTGAGGACTTTTTTCCCGTTGGCTTTAGAGAGAGTGGAAGGGAGGGAGAGAGACAGAAAGAGAAACATCAATGTGAGAGAGAGGGACATCGATTTGTTGCCTCCCGCACGTGCCCCCACCAGGTCCAGGGATCGAACCTGCAGCTCAGGTACATGCCCTTGACCAGGAATCAAACCCTTGACTCTTCGGTGCTTGGACCAATGCTCTAACCACTGGGCAATGCTGGCCAGAGCTATAAAGTCACCTTATTGATACTTGCTTTTATTCCCTTAAGGTGCTATGTCTCAGCAGGTCATACAAATCACAGGAGACGATTTACTTTAAAATGTTGATGTACAATAGTGGTAGTGATCGCCCCAAGTAACCAGGTACATGGAAAAAATTTAATTGGAAACAATTTCCTAATGGCCTGAAAAAATGATCATTTTTTATGAGTGTTCATGATTTCCCGCGGAGGCCTTCTGCGGGAATGACACCTCTCTCGAGCGCTCTCTCTCTCTCTCTCCCTCTCTCTGTCCCTGAGAAGAACAGAGCCCACAGAGGCTCACAGCGGGCCCCAGCTCTGGGGGCGAGGAGCTGAAGTGGCCCATCTTCCTTCTGTCAAGTATTCTCTGCACTGAAGTGATTTCTGCGCTTCAATGAAACACCCTGAATAATGAAAAGCAAAACTCCAAATATGTAGGTTTCCATACAGTGCCAGTGAGGAGTCCAGGCGGCGGCCACAGCTATTGGCGGTTTAGATGCAAATTGAAAAGGCTAGTTTCCACGTGTACACGAATATAAAGTACCTAACTAGCAGGTCGCAGCAGTGTTTTCCCAAAAGGGCTCCTTCGTGTCCCAAAAGTATTTCTTTTTTGCACCCGCCCTCTGTATTGCCATGCCCGCCATAAATTACTAAACGTCCACTAAAATCACCACCCGCTACCTCTAACTTATGAAAAAGAGAACGCGTTCCCTGTCTGGTAAATGTTCATGGCTTCTCTCTTCAAAAATGTCACTCTTTTCACATGAGAAATATGGTAACAGAGCTACAGAGTCCGCTCATTCTCAGACCAACTTAAGGGGTGAGACCAGGGAGCCTTCGAACTGGGTCCGGTTGCGGTCCGAAACCCCCCGAGCTCAGCACCTACACTGAGGCGGTCACTCCCTTAGCTTCTCGGGATCTGATGGCGGGCGGCACACTGGGCTCCCACCCCCTGCCGCCTGGCGCAGAGGGTCACGCACAAACGTGTGTGCTGCCTCCCTGGCGCTTTTTCGCTGCTTGCCTCCCGCCCACCGCACCCACCCGGCTGCTCCTTCCTTCCCTTCCTAATCACAGCACCCACCGGGCTTCCTTCTTCCCACACGCGCCCTCCAGCTTCATCCAAAGTCGTCTCCCTCTCAGGACATTGGCAGCATTTTTCCATTTAAATATGTCTGTTTGTATTGACTTCAGAGGAAGGGAGAGGGAGAGAGAGAGAGAAACATCGACGATGAGAGAGAATCATCCATCAGCTGCCTCCTTGCACGCCCCCCACTGGGGATCGAGCCCAGATCGAACCTGGGCCTGTGCCCTTGACTGGAATTGAACCCTGACCTCCTGGTTCATCTGTTGATCACCAACTGCCAGGCACATTTTTCACTTTTTATTCTGAAATATTATTCAGTATGTTTGGCTTTTTTCTTTCTAGACTTTAAGTTCCTTGAGAGCAAAATACAAAAATGAGGGTCTTTTTAATCCCTCAAAGTACAGTACTTTGCTGGGAACAGAGTCAATTCTGCTAACTCAATAGGGTAACCCCAAAATAATTAACGCACTTTAATATGATTAATTTGGATGCGCTGGTTAACATCAGGCAGGGGTAGGAGTGGAGAAATGTAATCGCTGGTTCCGTCCTTACAGAATCTCATGTTTCCTCCTACTTTCAAATAAATAATACACAATTAAAAGGAAGCATTTAAGGAACATCTCTGGTTGGCTTTTAGTGTCAGTGTATATCATCCTATCTAATAATAGCGTAATAAGCAAATTAACCGTACCTCCGCGACAAAAATGGCGGCCCCCATAGCCACAAGATGGTGGCACCCAGTCCCCTCAGCTCTGCTGCTGGAGTGTCCGGCCTGTCCACAGGAGCAGCGAGGCTGGATCCGCCTCCGGAGGGGTTTTTGATCCGCCCCCAGACACGGCAGTCAGAGCCTGGACAGCAGGGCATGGAGGCTTCCTTAGCACGGCTGCAGTGGGGAAGCCCAGGCCCAGCAAACAGAGCCTGGACAGCAGGGCATGGAGGCTTCCTTAGCGCGGCAGCGGGGAAGCCCCAGGCCCAGCAAACAGATCCTGGACAGCAGGGCATGGAGGCTTCCTTAGTGCTGCAGTGGCGGGGAAGCCCCAGGCCCAGCAAACAGATCCTGGACAGCAGGGCATGGAGGCTTCCTTAGTGCGGCAGCAGCGGGGAAGCCCCAGGCCTGGCAAACAGAGCCCAGACAGCAGGGCATGGGGGCTTCCTTAGCAAGGTGGCGGCAGGTACACCCCCAGGCCCCACAGACAGAGCCTGGACAGCAGGGCAAGGCGGCTTCCTTAGTGTGTCGGTGTCCTCGAAGCCCCCAGACCTGGCAGACAGAGCACACTGCAGGGCATTGGGGCTTCCTGCGCATGGCGCATGGCGGAGGCAGGCAGAGAGCAGAGAGCAGGGCATGGGGGCTTCATCTCCATGGCTGCAGCGAAACCTCCAGGCCCGCAGAGAGCAGAGAACCACGGGGAGTGGGCCTAAGCCATCAGTAGGACATCCCCTGAGAGCTCCTGGATTGTAGGGGGTGCAGGTTGGGCTGAGGGACCCCCATGCACGAATTTCGTGCACCGGGCCTCTAGTTACTTATAAAATCACTCCTGTAAACTTTGAAAACCGTGCATAGACTGTTCCAGAATCACACCTGTGTCCGTTCATTGCTGAGGGCTTTTCTAAACTAACCACTTTATCCCAGAACTGAGTTGTCCGGTGACACTTCCTGCCGTTTATAAATGACTCTGCTGTCTCTTTCAGAAAGCGGACGACAGAGAGAAGCGGCAGGAAGCCCACCGGTTCCACTTCGACGCCATGTGACCTGCCTGGCGCGGCGCGTGGACGGCGCTCGCTTGATTCACGAAATGCTGGCTTCGGCTTGGCCAGGAAAGGGGGGATTGAACGTTGTTTCTAAGTGATGCGTCCTTTGTGATTTGGGGAAGTGCTGAGGTCAGCGTGTCGGAGGTGCCGGGTCCTCTGGAACTCTGCCAGCGGTCAGGGTCTTCGCGTTGTGGTGAGCATTCTCTTCCTTGGTGGGCGGTGCATGCACTCAGTGTACGTGTTTGTAATCATAGTAGAATGATGGTGACGGGAAAGCCTGTAAATAAACTATTTAAATGAGCAGGTGTTTCTGTTCCGCTTGACTTGGTCTCACTCCTCACCCCAACGACACCCTTTTGTGACGTATCTCGGGTGACGTTACCAACTTTCCCCCACCAGGCAGGTCAGGGCCTCACCGATGGCAAACAGTGTGGTGGCTGGGAATCCGGCTCTGGAATCGCGGGGGACAGACCGGCCTGAACCCTGGTCCCACCCTCGCAGGCGGTGGGAACATGGCTGATGCTTGGCCCCAGGGCCTCTCTCCTTGATCATCAGTGGGGCAGGCACTGCGGCTCAGGGGCCACCGGGAGCGCTGACGGAACGGGGCATCTGATGGGAGCTCAGCGCCCAGCACAGCGTGAGTGGTCACGGCCATTCTGCATCAGGTGCTTTCCTGAGACGCCACCCTGACATCAAATGCTCCCACACCTACCAGTCACAGGCCCCTAGGATTGTGTTTCCCGGCATCAGGAAAGCACATTTGGAAGCTAAGTTCTCGGCAGCTATCTTAGAGGATGTGTTTGCTCAGATTAACTACAAATACGGCAGCGCCTCCCCCAGTGGACGGGCCCTGAAACCTCTCCCCGTGGCAACGCAGGGCGTGGATTTCCGACGGAGCCACTGCGGGCGCACCCGGAGGCCACGGCCATAGTCGCGTTTCCTTCTCTGGCGCTTGCGGGAGCCGAGCTTCACCCCCCAACGCCACGTCTGTGCAAACTTCCGTGGGCTCCACCTCTCCGGGAGTTCCCACAGGCTCAGATCCGAGCGTGGGGGCTCACGGAGCAGCCGCCACAGTTGTCTGCTGTGCAGTGGACATGCGGCGGCTCTAGAACCGAAGTCCCTGAAAACAATCACGTTTGCTCCCCGTGGTGGTTTCTTCCCTGCGGCTCACTGTGTGTCCAAGCATGTGAGTCTGTCTTCCTAATAAACACTCCGGCCTGAGGACTCGCCAGGCATGTCCGTGAGTCTGTGACTAATGGCTCTGGAGCACAAAGTGGCTGGAGGGGGGTGAGGTCTAAATCGCCTTTCTGGGCCGGCAACTCACCATTCGTTGACCCGCCCTTTATATGTCTCCATCTACCTGCCAAAAACCGCAATGCCTTTGCAAAAGCGGGATTCCCAGAACAGTTCCCACTCCCCGGCCTCCCTCAGAATGAAAGTCAGCTTTTACACACACTCCCTCCCCTTCCCTCTCGCTGAGGAAAGGCGGGCCCCATTCTGTGGAGAGAGACCGAGACCCGCACCCTCGCTCACGGAACATCCCGCACACCTGGGAAGAGCATCCCACAGGAAAGGAGGTGGACGCCCGGGTAGCCTTCTCACGCAGGAAATGCAAGACCGCTCGATTCCATCATGAACCTTCGGTTTACACAAGGGTCCAGTGGATTCTGACAGTCATTGCAAGAGAACAAGTTCTAGTCCATGTTTTAAAAATTAATTTTTCTTATGTCCTTCAGACGACCTCCAAGAAAGAACAAAGCCAGTCAATGGAAACCCTCACAAACAGCTCCTCAAAAAGGAAGCTCAGAAACCTGCCTGTGGCCAACAGCCCAGTGCATTCTCACTGGAGGCCTCAAACAAGCCAACACTGAGTTTCCAGTAGGATGAGCTCCCCCATCTCCTAACCTGTCCCAAGCTAGGTTTAGAAGGCTGGGCCTTGCCCGGCCGGCGTGGCTCAGTGATTGAGCATCAATCTGTGAACCAGGAGCTCAGGGTTCAATTCCTGGTCAGGGCACATGCCTGGGTTGTAGTCTCAATCCCCAGTGGGGGGGCGTACAAAAGGCAGCCGATCAATGATTCTCTCTCATTACTGATGTTTCTCTCTCTCTCTCTCTCTCTCTCTCTCTCTCTCTCTCTCTCTCTCTCTCTCTCTCCCTCTCCCTCTCTCCCTCTCTGAAATCAATAAAAATATTTTTTTTTAATAAGAAGGCTAGGCCTTTATGCTCCTACACTTATCAATCATTGGTGACAGGTTGCCTCAAGAGCCTCTATCAAGAAAAAGAAAATGGAGCATTTTATATGCCATTTGGGACATTCAAACTCAGATTGAAAATCTGAGAGCAACATTCATAGTTTCAAATTTAAAATTACTCCTACCCTATGCCCTAGCCGGTTTGGCTCAGTGGATAGAGTGTTGGCCTGGGGGCTGAAGGATCCCGGGTTCCATTCTGGTCAAGGGCATATGCCCGGTTTTGGGCTCGATCCCCAGTAGGGGGCATGCAGGAGGCAGCTGATCAATGATTCTCTCTCATCATTGATGTTTCTATCTCTCTCCCTCTCCTTTCCTCTCTGAAATCAATAAAATAAATAAATAAATAAAAACATTTAAAAACAAATAAGTTACTCCTACCTATAGTTTCCACCTATTTGAGATGAATTTGAAATAAACAAGCCAAGAGTATATCTAGTTAGGGCTAGTGATGGCACTTTCAAAACCTTTGGGTATGGATAAGCAAATAGACATTACCTAGGGCTGTCTGTGCCGTGGCAGAATGCTCAGCCCTCAATCAGTGTGGACCACTTTGTGTTTCTTACCTACATCATCAAAAGATAAAAAAAGATAAAGCTCCCTTTCCTGTAACACATAATTCTCAATCACTGCCTCAATCGCCATATTTCTTTAAAGGAAAGTAAATATCCAGTTCAGCCATGATTTACAGATTGTGTAAATTATTAGCTGGATGGTTGTGATATGTCATTCTGCTTGCAATATGTGTCTTAATAGATCTATGTGTCCAAAAAAAAGGGGGGGGGAGGGACACAAATAACGAATGTCAGAAATGAGCAAAGAGAGATAAAGTATCTACTAAAGCAAAATGCACCACCTCTCTGCTGGGCCCATTGTAAAGCTCCTCAGAGGAACATGAAACAGATCTTCAATAATGCACAGTTATACCATGTTCATGGACAGCACAACTAAATATGGTGACGATGTCAGATCTCTCAGTAGTCCAGTGGGTTTTGTTAATGTTGCTGAACTTGATAAGCTGTTTCGAAAATTGACATGGGAATACAGAGGGCCAAGGGCAGCCTAGACACTCTTGAAAAAGAACAAGAAGTTGCTGTCAGAGATGAAAATTTAAGATAAAAATTATGATAATGAAGACAGTGTAGTGCCAGTGAAAAGAGGGACGGCCCAAAGACCTCAATGTGGAATGCAAATGTATAAGCTCGTAGTATTTGGACGTAAATAACTTCATGACCCTGGGACAGGGAATGGTGTTTTATTTAAGTCATAACACAACCGATAAAGGAAATTTTTGATGTATTGGAGTACATTTACACGGGTGTTCAACCTGACTGTGAAGGAAATGTTGAATGATAACTTCACTGAGATACCACTAAACATCTGCCAGGAAGACAGATGGTAGTAACGGCTGACAATAACCAAGTGTTGGTATGGAGGTGGAGCAAGAGGAGTCTTGCCCACCCTCAGTGGGGCTTCATAAAGCAGCAATTGCTCTTCCTTCTGCTTGGTGAAGTTGACGCTCTGTACACTAATTCTACACCAACAGAAACCCTTGCACATGTACACCAGGGTACAGGTGTGCCATCAATCCTTGGTATCGCAGGGGATTGGTGCTAGCCCTCCCCACCCCCAGATACCAAAACGTGTGGATGCTCAAGTCCCTTATATAAAACTAGTAGCCCTGTGCATGAATCCATGCGCCAGTAGCTCTCTGCAGGCCCTGGCCGCTCCGCACCCGCTGCCCAGAGGCTCTCTGCAGCCCAGAGGCTCTTCGCTCTGGGATGCTTGCCTCGTCGCCTCAATGAAGCAGCATTCCACCAAGCCACTCACGCTGCCCACTCTCAGCGACCGCCCACCCTAGGATTGGGGGACTCCGGCGGGGCTGAGGGGACTGGGCGCTGCCATCTTGTGGCTATGGGCACCACCATCTTTGTGATGGAGTGGTTAATTTGCATATTACCCTTTTATTAGATAGGCTAGTGTAGTATTTGCGTGCAACCTGCACACATCCCCCTGTGTACCTTAAGTCATCTCTAGGTTACTTGTCAGACCTAAAACTACACAGACAGTTGTCATCCTGTGATGTGTAGGGAATGACCAGGAAAGGCTGTACGTGGGCAGTGTGGACCCAACCATCGTAGGCCCAACTACAGAGTGTAAGTCGGCAAAAACATAACATTTTCCCCAAGTATTTCCGATCCACGGTTGGTTGAATCTGAGGATGCCACACCTGTGGAGAGCCAACTGCAAACATTGCAGCAGCGTGCCTCACGGCCAACAGCTACCGGCCGCTGAAATGCCCGTCTCGGGGATTGTTACACAGTGACATACTGTGCAGCCGTGACACGTAATGACAGCCAGCTCCACAAAACGGCACCCGTTCATCTCATGAAGTTAAGCGAAAAGGCAAGACACGTAAGAATATATACAGCACAATACTACATATAAAGTTCAAAAACGGCGACAAGGAGCCCAGCCGGCGTGGTTCAGGAGTTGAGCATCAACCCAGGCACCAGGAGGTCACAGTGTGATTCCCAGGCAGGGCACCTGGCCAGGTTGGGGGCTTGATCCCCAGTAGGGGGCGTGCAGGAGGCAGCCGATCAATGACTCTCTCTTATCATTGATTCTTCTATCTCTCTCCCTCTCCCTTCCTCTCTGAATCAATAAAAATAAAAATTAAAAATAAAAACAGGGACAACTAAATTACAGTAGCTACACACGTATTTTCACCTGTGTGGGAAGTGACCCACATAGTCAACCCACTTTGCATGGTTTTAACCATGCATTTATGGGTGGGAAGCGCTAAAGGGAAGACCTTTGCACGTTAATATGATGGTTTCATGTTGCACAATGAACCGGCATGCATTGCGGCTGCGAGTAAACAGGTGTAAGTGTCCAATAATCAACGGTGTGCACAGCCCGTTCTGGGGCCGCAGGAAGGACCGGTCGGACTGCGGGCAGGCGGGACTCTGAGGAGCCGCAAGGGCTAGACCCGTGCCAGGAAGAGCAGCAGGAGGCCCGGAGCCCGTCCCCAGGGCGCTGGCAGGTAAGCGGGGAACAGACCGGGCGCTCCTGGGTGGTCTTCCGGGAAAAGGCAACTGGATCCAGAACCCCCAACTGAGAGGCATGTGCACGCTCGCCTCTCGCCTCGGGAGCATATGGCCTCTCCGCAGGCCCAGCCACAGCCTGTGCTTTCCCACGTCCCTGCAAACTCCTCCAGACGCTCCCCTCGCACAGTCCACACGGAAGACAGACGGTGTCCTCCGGGGAGCCGCAGTGACCCCGCCAGCCCCTCCTCAGGGCTGTTCCCCAACCAACCCCCTCCCCAGCCAACCCCCTCTCCAGCCAACCCCTTCCCCAGCCAACCCCTTCCCAGCCAACCCCCTCCCCAGCCAACCCCCTCCCCAGCCAACCCCCTCCCCAGCCAACCCCCTCCCCAGCCAACCCCTTCCCCAGCCAACCCCCTCTCCAGCCAACCCCCTCCCCAGCCAACCCCTTCCCCAGCCAACCCCCTCCCCAGTCAACCCCCTCCCCAGCCAACCCCTTCCCCAGCCAACCCCCTCCCCAGCCAACCCCTTCCCCAGCCAACCCCCTCCCCAGCCAACCCCCTCTCCAGTCAACCCCCTCCTGCGGGGGCTGCTCCCCAGCCAGAGGAGAAGAGCCCACTGAGGTTCCATCACGGTGGCACCACCAGTAAGAGCTGCGAGGCTGAATGAAAACGCTGTGTGTGTGCTTGTTAAATGACTATGGTGGGCCAGGCCACGGGGCTCAGTGGTTGAGCGACAACCTAGGAACCAGGAGATCACAGTTTGATTCCCAGTCAGGGCACATGCCCGAGTTGCAGCCTCATCCCCAGTAGGGAGTGTGCAGGAGGCAGCCCATCCATGATTCTCTCTCATCACTGATGTTTCTCTCTCCCTCTCCCTTCCTCTCTGAAATAAACAAACATATATTTTTAAAAAACAAATTACTACGGTTGCTCTCATCTCTCCTGTTATAGCCTGAACTCGCTGCTACTGAGCCTTCCCCTGTAGAAACCTATGCCTCCGGCCTCCTCAATGGAGAGCAGACTCCGCTGCCTGTCCTTCCAGCAGGGGTCTCCCCGGCCAAAGCCCACCTCCAAGCACAACACTCCCCCAGCCGGACGCTCCCCTCCTCCCCCCTTTCCCTCTCCACTCGCCACCCCCAGCCCTTCCCCTCTGAGCGTGTCGCCCCCTCCACGGATGACATCACACACACCTCTCCCTCCCCTCGGCGACTGTGCATGTAGAGCCTGCCATGTTGCAGAAGCGGAGACGGCGCCTTCCTGCCAAGTCCTGTGTCCACCCTCGTCTGCGCTCGGAGGTCTCTCTCCATGCGTGCTGGTCTCCCGAGGGCACTTGATTGTGTTTGTGGAAGGGGCTCCTGAACGGCCCATTCACGGGTTGGCTCTTGCGTGCCATCTTGGTGTGACGGCGGGGGATGGGTGTGCGCCCACACATGCCCCTGTGATGCCTCCGGGGGCCCGGCCACGGGCTCGAGACCTTGGTGCTCACTGGGGTTGAGTATGTGCTCACTAGCAAACCCTGCGGACACTCACTCCTTTGCCTCTCGGAGGGGTAGAAGAGTGTTCTTGACAACCTGGGAGGTTTCTTTCAGGTGCCTGACATGGTCCCTAATGACACCTGGTCGGACCAACACTGCTGGAGGTCCTACTGTGTGTCAGGTACAGGCACAGGTGTTGTTTATTGGGGCACGGATGCTCCCAGCAGCTATCATTGCTTCCGGAACGTGGCTAAACTCAGTAAGTGCGGAGCGCATGTGCGGGCCTCCCTGCTTGCAGCAACTTTATAGATTTTTTAAAAATATATTTTTATTGATTTCAGAGAGGAAGGGAGAGGGAGAGAGAAACATCAATGATGAGGGAATCACTGATGGGCTGCCTCCTGCACGCCCCCTACTGGGGGTTGAGCCAGCAACCAGGGCATGTGCCCTGACCAGGAATGGAGCAGTGACCTCCTGGGTCATAGGTCAATGCTCGCTGGCGGGCCAAGCAGCTTGGATGTGGATGGAGTGGGGGCAGAGGGATACGGGGGAAGAACAAATACACAAGCAGGTGATCACATTACTATGGAGCATATGCAACGGGGTCCTTCACACCCTGCACTACGCAGCGGCTTGCATTTGCAGATCTGGAGATTTTTGTCAACGGAGTCAAGCGACCCAAGAGCCTGGCTCCGTGGCTCGGAGGGCAGGTCTAGGGACAGGTCCGGGTTCCCTGCCCTCCCTTCCTCCCTCCCTCGCCGCGTGGCTCTGGACAAAGCCCCTCTGGGCCCCCTGTTCCCCACCCTCTACGGCACCTACCGCGGCGCGTCGGAGGGTTAACGCTCAAACGCAAGTGCTTGGTGCGGTGCCTGGCAACCGAGGAGGCGGTCAGTCCGCGCTGGAGCGCGTTACCGCGGCTCAGGCCAACCCACCCGGCGCTCAAGGGCGTCCCGCGTCAGGGCCCTGGGCCCCAGCAGGTGGGGAGCGGGGCTGGGCTGGGCCGCTGTGACCTTGAACTGAGGTCCCAGGAGGCCGAGGAGTTGGTGCCGCTCTCCCAGGGCGCCGGTCTCCTGCGGCGGCGGCGGTTCTGGCCCCTCCCGGGCGGGACGGCGACCCCTCGACCCCACGACCCCGAGACCCCGCCCATCGGCCCCCGCTCGGCGACCGCGGGTCGGAGGCGCCGCCCTCCAGGGGCGATTGGCCGCGAGGGCGAGGGGCGCGGGCGGGGCGGGGAGGGGCGGGACCTGCGCGCGGGCGGCGGCCGGCACGCGGCGCTCGCGCTCCCCGCTTAAATGAGCCGGGCTCCCCGCGCCCGCCGCCACTGGAGTGGGGCCCGCTCGGGGGCTGTCCCTCGCGCCCGCGCCGCTCGGCTCCGGGCCGGTCGATGGGACGGGGCGCCGGGAGGCCGGAGGCGGCGCCCGTCGGGGGGCTGTGGCCGGCGGGGGGCGCGGGGATGGCGCGCCGCGGGACCTGAGCGCAGCCCGCGGGGAGGCCGCCTGGTGGCCGCGATGGGCTCGGAGCGGGGCCGCCTACCAGCCGGGCCGTGAGCGCCGCCGCCTCGCCGCCGCCCGGCCCCTCGCGCAGCCGGGCCGCCGGGAACATGGCCCTGAAGCAGCTCGGCTCGATCCTCAAAGGTAAGCGCGGGGGCTGCGGGGCACGGCGCCCCCTGCGGGCCGAGGCCGGGCTCCGTCCCTCCGGCGCCCGCGCGCCTTTGTCTGCGGGCGCCGCGCGGGGCTCCTGGTGCTCCCGGCCGGGGGACGGGGGACCCACGGCACCGAGCGGCGGGCATCGCTCGCTCCGCAAAGTTGTGGGGTTCGCGTCAGTGCGGCGCAGGCCGGGCTTCCCCGACCTGTCAAGACCAAGTCGGTGCACGCGAACGGGGACGGCCGGTCTCCACGACCCGCGGGGGGCGGACGGCCTGCGCGCCCGGCCGGGTCCCACCTGCAGCGGCCGGAGGCTGCGGCACCACTGCGGCCCCGCCACCCGCTCGGCCCCGCGCCGCCCGGACCTGGGCTCCGCCTGCCGCCGCGGCCGCGCTCCGCTGGGTCGGGGGCCGGAACCCTGCGGCCGGCCGCTCCGCCTCCGGGCTGGGGGCGTTTCGATTCAGACGCGAGTACTGAGGTCGCCGAGACCCAGATACAAAGTTGCTGCTGAAACTCGCACCGAATAAACCCGATTTCCATTCCTCACGGGAGACAGTCCGCCGCGCAGGCTTCCCCTGATGAATAGCTCGGTATTTGCAACATTAGGAAATGTTCTCTCCCTCATCGGGGAAGGAGTGGAGAGGCATGGAGTCGTGGCATGTAGCGCTTGTCACAGTGTCTTGGAATCTGCGGTGACTAACGGCGGGTGTTTTTCCTGCTCCTTACCCACACTTTCCTCCTTCGTTTTGTTAGCCCGTTCAGTGTAACCTCGCGTTTAAGGCTCCACTGGACACGCATTCCGCCCCAGCTCTCCCCAAACTCCCCGCCGAGGGTTCAGTCACTGAATGTGTACTTCGGTCTCCAGTGGCCACTCGGGTGCCCGGGACCTGCTGGCCAGAGCCCATTTCTCAGTCACCCCACGGATGCCTAGCGGCCCCCCATTCTGTTAAAATTCCAGACGCTGGCATGAATCCCTCGTTTCTCCCATCCGTGCCTCCTCAGTCCCATCGCCGAGGCTCGGACAGGAAGGTTGTGTTCTACTCGTTTCCAACGACAACGTGCGGAGCGGGGTTCCCGGGAGTGCTCGCTCCTCGGCGTCCCCTTCGCGCCCGGTCCGTCTCCTCGGGACAGTCCGTGCGGGGGCCCCGGGAGCAGCCCCTGGATTTGTTGCACAGCCTCGCCGCCGGCAGAACTTGCAGAGACCGGGCCGGAGAGGACAGGATCGCCCGGGCTCCCGGCGGGTGGAGGGAGGGGGCCGCCCGCGCCCCGCGCGTGGGTGCGCACCGCCCCCTCTGGCCGGTGCGTGGCTCTGCTGCGCCTTTCAGGAAAGAATTCCGTGCGGATGGCGACCGGGAAAGCTCCAGTGAAAACAACGTAGTATCCGGCTCTCCTCCTCTTACCGTCACCCAACCCGCCCGGTTCCCCACGCCCGGCCGCGGTGGCGGTGGCTGCAGGCGCCCTGGCCCGAGAGCAGGCTATTTTGAGGTCTCCTACAGCTGATGCGTCTGCCACTGTCAAGATGGGGATGCAGATAGCTGTCTGGAAGATTCCGGAGATTTTAAAAAGTGGATTCTGAGAAGGGAGTCTGCTGACACTGAGAAGCGAGAGTACAATGTGTGTGCATCAGGTTACATGGCTATGCATCCGAGTAAGTGGGTGTACACTCGGTTACATGTGTGTACATTAGAATAGAATGGATGTGTAGAGATGGAAGAAGACTGATACAAAGTTGCTTCTGAAACCGGGACAGAATAAGCCCGAACAGACCACTGGGAAGGCGTCCCTTGTCCCTACACCTGATTTTTTAAGTCCAAGTGCATGTGTTACCTGTGCAAATATTGGTCTTTTAAGTTGAAAAGTTAAAAAGATGGGCATTTTCCCAGCACTGCCATTCATTCTATTAAAATGCGGAGCGCTGGAATGCGTTCCGTAGGCTTTCCCACCCGTCACTCCTCAGTTGCCTGGCCATTGCTTGGAAATGAAGGTTTTGTTTTTCTCTTTCCAAAATACAACGTGCAGAATGTGAGAAAGTACCTTGTCAGTCCTGCGAGGGGATGGCTCCGGCCGCAGGGGTTCTTCCGGGAAAGTGGGCGCTGGCATCCTTGCAGGCATCGCCCACTCACAGCCTCGCTGGGAAGGCTGTGGTCCCTCTGAGTGGGCTTCTCGGTGGAAGGTCACGTCCGTAAGATGCCACTGATGCTTTCTGTTCCGCGTTCAGCAGTGAGAACAAAAAGAGCAGCTCTGGGCTGTTTCACCCGTCCCCGGATTGTGACAGCTCAGTGACTCGCTTGGAGTTGAGATCACTCCGGGCTCACAACGTTGGACTTACGTCGGTCAGAGTGAAGCATCCTCGTCGCGTGAGCTATTATAGCGGGATCATAGCTCACCCTCTCACAGTCCTCGTTCATTCTGCACGCGGGCTGCAGAGTTCCATCAGCCTTCGTTATGTTTAAGTCTAAATTTGCGGTGTGATGAAACGTAAGCATCCCTCTCGCACTATATTTGAAAAAATCTTATGTGAGACTGTGACAAATACCGACTCCTGTCCTTTAGTCTTAAGCCTCACATCTAAGAAAGCAAACAATACAGAAATAAGTACAGTCCTGAAAAGCTGTATCTTTCTCTTTAATTTATTGGGGTGACATTGTTTAATACAATTATGTCGGTTTCAGATGTACAGTCTGTCATGACATCATCTGTGTATTGTATTGTATGTTCCCTGCCCCAAGTCAAGTCTCCTTCCATCGCTCTTTATCCCCCTTTACTTTCTTTTATTTTATTTTATTTTAATATATTTTATTGATTTTTTTACAGAGAGGAAGGGAGAGGGATAGAGAGTTAGAAACATCGATCAGCTGCCTGCCACACACTCCCCACTGGGGATGTGCCCGCAGCCAAGGATGTACACACCCCTGACTGGAATCGAACCTGGGACCCTTGAGTTCTCAGGCCGACACTCTGTCCACTGAGCCACACCGGTCAGGGCCCCCTTTACTTTCTTTTCCCTCCCCCACCCCCTTTCCCTCTGCCGATCAGCACACTGTTGTCTGTCTATGAGTTTGTTTGTTGGGCGGGGCGGGGAGGGGGGTTGCTGTGCTTAATCCGTTCACCTTTTTCACCAGCCCCACAGCCTACTCGGCTCTGACAGCTGTCAGTCTGTGCTCCGTACCTGTGAGTCTGTTTCTGTATTGTCTGTTAGCTCACTTTGTTCGTTAGAGTCCACGTGAGTGAACTTGTCTTTCTCTGACTGGCTTACTTCACTCAGCATAATGCTCTCCAGGTCCATCCACGCTGTCGCAAAGGGTAATAAAATGTCCTTTTTTATGGCCGAGTCGTATTCCTTCTGTAACTTGTTCCACAGCTATTTTATCCCCTCACCTAGGGATGGGCACTTGGGCTGCCTGCAAACCTTGGCTGTTGTAAATAACGCTGCAGTGAACACAGGGTGCATCTGTTCTTTCCGATCAGCGTCGGATATCTTCGGGTGTATTCCCAGCAGTGGACTCACTGGGTCGCAGGCAGTTCCATTTTAATTTGTTGAGGAAACTCCATACTGCTTTCCGCCATGGCTGCACCGGTCTGCCTCCCACCAGCAGTGCACGAGGGTTCCCTTTTCTCCACAGCCTCGCCAGCACTTGTTTGTTGACTTACTGGTGATCGCCACTCCGACAGGTGAGAGGCGAGACCTCATTGTGGTTTAAATTTTCATTTCTCTGGTGATTAGTCACGTTGAGCATCTTTTCCCATGTCTCTTGGCCATCTGTGGGTCCTCTTTGGAGGACTGTCTATTCAGGCCCTTTGCCCGTCTTCAATTGGGTTGTTTGGTTTGCTGGGGGTTTGGTGTTGAGCTGTGTAAGTTCTGTATCCATTTTGGATATTAACCCTTTATCAGATGTGTCATTGGCGAGTATGTTCTCCCACTCAGGGGCTCGTCTTTTCATTTTGTTGATGGTTCCTTTGCTGTGCAAAGCCTTTTGGTTTGATGTAGTCCTTTTGTTTCCCTGGCCCGCGGAGCTGTATCAGAAAAATATATATATATATTGCTACGATAAATTTTTTTAATATATTTTTTTGATTTTTTTATAGAGAGGAAGGGAGAGGGATAGAGAGTTAGAAACATCAATCAGCTGCCCCCTGCACACTCCCCACTGGGGATGTGCCCGCAACCAAGGTACATGCCCTTGACCGGAATCAAACCCGGGACCCTTAGTCCGCAGGCCGATGCTCTGTCCACTGAGCCACACCGGTCAGGGCCCTGCGAGAAATTTTACTGCCTATATTTTCTTCTAGGATTTTTATGATTTCGAGCCTAATACTGAAGTCTAATCTATTCCGAGTTTATTCCGGTGTCCAATTATCACAGCACCATTGATGGACTGGACCACCGTTACCCCATTGCGTGTTCTCGCCTCCTTTGTCGAGTATTGATTTGAGCGTGAGGCACGGATTCATTTCTGGGCTCTCTGTTCTGCCCATCGATCTGCCGTTGTTACGCCCGCACCAGACCGTCCGATGTCAGGTGGTGCGGTGCCTGCAGCCGGGTCCTTTTATCTCGAGGCGGCTGTGGCTCTTCGGGGTCTCCTGTGGCTCTTCGGGGTCTCCTGCGGCTCCAGGTGCACTCTGGGAGTATTTGTTCTAGTTCTGTGAAACGCGCCCTTGGGGTCTTGATAGGAGCGGCGTGGGCTCTATAGGTTGCTGTGGGCCGTATGGACATTCGATGGTGTCCAGTCTTCCTGCCCACGAACACAGTGTATGCTCCCACTCAGTTGTGTCTTCTTAGTTTCTTGTTGTTTTTGTTTGGTTTGGCTTGTGTGTGTGTGTGTGTGCGCGCGCGCGCGCACACACGCGCTTTTTATGCAACTGTAAATGGGATTGTTTTCTTAGTTTCCCTTTCTAATAGTTCAGTTTTGATGTATAAAAATGCAACTGAGCCGGCCGGTGTGGCTCAGTGGTTGAGTGTCCACCTGGTCAGGGCATATGCCCCAGGTACAGGCCCACCCCCAATAGGGGATGTGCAGGAGGCAGCCAATCAAAGATTCTCTCTCCTCATCGCTGTTTCTCTCCCTCTCCCTCCCTCTCTCTGAAAATCAATGAAAACATATTTTTTAAAAGTTAATAAATAAAAGGCTCTTCACGACCTGAAGTAATTCATTATTGTTGATTGAGTCTCAGACATGTCCAACATGGGGAGAAAAAAAGAGCTTCATTTTCTCACACGCCAGCCTTTGTCCCACGGACTTGGCCTCACACGGCCATAGAACGTCTTGAGTTGGTTTCTGGGAGACTGCTGCCCCCTTCCTTCCATCTTTATTCTGAATGTTCCCTGACGTCCAATCACCTCACTGAATGTTTGCCGGCGTGATTCATGGCAGAGCTAGCCATAAAGCGAGTGAGCTCCTGGAGATGGACTGCAGCGCAGACGGGAATAATTGGGGTCAGCACCATTTGTTGTGTAAAAAAAAAGTATGTGTTCTTTTACTGCATCATAAATTAAAACATGCTTTCCATGCTGTGTCCTCAGGGCTCGGATACTTGAGTACATTGTCAGTTCTCTTTGTGCTTGGGTTGTCCTCAGTGCCACGTAGTTCATCACATCTAACCCTTAACACAGAGCCCCACAGAGCACGACTCCGGTCTTCACGGACACTCGCCACGGACTGTCACATTGGGACAGAGTCTTGGGCCGATGCCCATGTGGAAATGTGTGCGGTACCTTCACCGCATGTATTTACGTAAGAACATCAAATGGTAAAAAGTACTGGCCTACACAACAAATCGAAAGACAAAAATTAAAAGGAATGTGAAGAAAAATCTTATCTTTAAACTTCTTGTGGGACCAAGATATGGACAGAGCTGTGTCCATCAACAGCAGATTCCCACCGGGCCAGTGTGGCTCAGTGGTTGAGCATCGACCTCTGAACCAGGAGGTGGCCGTTCAATCCCCGGTCAGGGCACACGCCCCAGTTTTGGGCTTTATCCCCAGTAGGGGGTGTGCAGGGGACAGTCGATCCATGATTATCTCTCATCATGGATGTTTCTACCCCTCTCCCTCTCTGAAATCAATAAAAATGTATTTAAGAAAATATTATTTTTAAAAAAAAATTATTGATTTCAGAGAGGAAGGGAGAGGGAGAGAGGGAGAGAAACATCCATGATGAGAGAATCATGGACCGGCTGCCTCCTGCACGCCCCACACGGGGATCAAGCCCACAACCCGGGGCCTGTGCCCTGACCGGGAATTGAACGGCCACCTCCTGGTTCACAGGTCGATGCTCAACCACGGAGCCACGCCAACTAGGCTTAATAAAAACTATTTTTTAATTGTTAAATCGAGAGCAAATGTAAGGAACAGTGGTTTTGTTCCTCTTTCATCATCTGATCTTCCTTATACACTGAGCGAAGCGTAACGTGGGTCCGACTGTGTAACGCGTCTCCTCTGTCCCCCTGCAGTGTTGCTGATCACGGTGCTGGTGGTGGAGGGGATCGCCGTGGCCCAGAAGCCCCCAGGTAGGGTGCTCGGGGGACTGCTCCCACGTGCACAGGGTGGGGGGCTCACCTGGAAGGATTGCAGCCCGTGGGGCCACTTCCGTCCTCCCTCTGGGTTGTGCCCATCCTCCCTCTGGACTGTGCCCACCCTCCCTCTGGGGTGTGCCCGTGACCGCAGGGCTGAGCCGCAGGCAGGCAGAGTCCATTGTCAGCGCCAAGCGTTGCCCCGAGGAGCCGTACACACGGGCGTCCCCAGCAGCCTGGCTCGCTCCGGATCTGGCCCGAACGTTACATGGGGCTCACGCTTTATCACTAAGCGGAAATCAGCGTCCATTTCCCCACGGGAGACACATTTCCGTCCGTGTCTCACTCGGAGCCCCGGGGCCCGGGCTGCCGCGTCCCTGGAGGTGAGCCGTGTGGCTTCCGAACCAGGCTTTCCCGCAGAGTTGAGTCCGTTTTTTCTGTCGCCCGGCTTCGTTTCTGTTTCCATCCACGTTGCTCCTGTGCGGGACAAAACCCCCGGCAGGCTGGCCCGCTGGGTCGGGAAGCCCCTTGCCCTGCCCACCCCGTCCCGCCGCTCCATGGGTCCTTGTGCCATCTCCTGTCCCTGAATGACAGCTTTCTGTTGCTTCTTCGACGGGCCAGCGTTAGGGACCAGGGGATGGCTTCCCACGTGGGCAGTGGGGATCAGCTCTCCCGGCCCATCCCCGCCGCCCCTGGCCGGGTACCTGTCCCTTTACCTCCCAGCTGAACCCCCTTTTCCCACGGTCACGCCCTCATTCTGGCAACGTCCGTGCTCAGACTTACATTAGGCTGGTCAGTGAGCATTTTCAACGTGAAAATTCCACCTTCCGTTTCGGAAATTCTTCCCGCCCTCTCTCTTTCCCTGGCCTCCGACACCGGTTCCTCTAGAGCAGGGGCCCCGGTTCCTCTAGAGCAGGGGTGGGGAACTGCGGCCTGCGGGCCACAGGAGGCCCAAGAAATCCTTAGGTCTGGCTCTGTGAGGCCTTAGGGCTGAGCTCCTGGGAGGTTTGACCACGTTGGCAGGCTAGCTTTTAAGCTGATCGTGCCTTAGGGCCCGCAAATGAGGCTATAAATACCACGTGGCCCCTGGCAGGAAAAGGGTCCCCACCCCGCCCCAGGGCTCGCTGCTGCCCGGCCAGGGTGGGGGTGGTGCTGCCTGGAAAGGCTTGGCGACAGCAGGTAGTGGTGGGGAGGGAGGGAGGGGCCGCCCTATTGCTGGGACTGCTGCTCTGACCTCTTCTCGTCAGATGGACAGAACATTGGGGTCAAGCACGTGGCTGGCACCCAGTGCGGCATTTGGGTCCGAACCAGCAATGGAGGCCACTTTGCTTCACCGAGTTACCCGGACCCGTACCCGCCCAACAAGGAGTGCATCTACGTTCTGGAAGGTATTTGCCCGATTTCTATCTTTTTATTCAGTGCCTTTTTACTTTCCTTTTGTTTTTAATCCTCATCTGAGGATTTTTTCCATTGATTGATTGATTGATTTTTTTTTAATTTTTTAAAATATATTTTTATTGCCAAAACCGGTTTGGCTCAGTGGATGGAGCGTCGGCCTGTGGACTCAAGGGTCCCAGGTTCGATTCCGGTCGGGGGCATGTGCCTTGGTTGCGGGCACGTCCCCGGTGGGGGGTGTGCAGGAGGCAGCTGGTCGATGTTTCTGGCTCTCTATCTCTCTCCCTTCCTCTCTGTGAAAAATCAATAAAATATATTTAAAAAAAAAAAAAAAAAAAAAAAAAAAAATATATTTTTATTGATTTCAGAGAGGAAGGGAGAGGGAGAGAGAGAAACATCAATGATGAGATAGAATCCTGGATCGGCTGCCTCCTGCATGCCACACATTGGGGATTGAGCCCACAACCCGGGCATGTGCTCTTGACTGGAATTGAACCCGGGACCCTTCAGTCCACAGACCGATGCTCTATCCGCTGAGCCACATCAGCCAGGGCCTTTTTACTTTTCCTGGTAAAACTAAATCCATTGGTTAAAATGCCCTGTTTAAACCAACTTGAACAAAATTCAGCACGTATTTGAGCTGAACTCTAACAACGTCTACGTGTTTCTGAATACGGAACACATTCCCGAGACAACAGTTGCAATGACCTAGGAGTTTGAATCCCCTAAGACGTCACAATGCACCCCGCTGCCCCATTGGCTGAGAAACCCCTCCGAGGAGAACCGCACGCACGCACCAGGCTTTGTGCCGGTCCATGCCCTCAGTCCCACTGGCCCCTCTCCGCCTGAGTTTCTGTTCCTGCTGCGTTGTAGTCATGAACCAAACGTTAGCTTCTCGGCTCTCATTTTGCTGCGACTGATTTTAGTCAGTGGACAACATCTCACTCGTTTCCTTTGCAGCGTAAACAAACACTTGCTATGAATTTTGTGAGCAACGTTCTCCTTTCGACCCTCGGCAGCGAGGGGCACCGCCGCGGCCCTGACTGCTCTCTCTCCTTCCAGCTGCGCCACGTCAGAGGATCGAGCTCACCTTCGACGAACACTTCTACATCGAGCCCTCGTTCGAATGTCGCTTTGACCACCTGGAGGTTCGCGACGGGCCCTTCGGCTTCTCTCCGCTCATCGACCGGTTCTGCGGCGTGAAGAGCCCTCCGCTGATCCGATCCACGGGGCGCTTCATGTGGATCAAGTTTAGTTCCGACGAAGAACTCGAAGGAATGGGATTCCGAGCCAAGTACTCATTTATCCCAGGTAATGAGACGGGCCTCCCCCCGAGGAGGCCGCCCCTGCCGCGGGCCCCCGTCGGCTGGAACCGAGCTCACTCAGTCGGGTTGACACTTGAACTGCGGAGCCCTGTCCGCTGCGAGCGTGCACCAGCCCCGAGGGGAACGCGAGGACACAGGTTATCCTCTGCCTGCAAAGAGCCACTAAGTGGCACGGTGACAGCAACGCGGGGCAGCGAGTGTGCGGCCTCGTGCTGCCATTCAGGTTTTCACGCAGAAATCTGTTACTTGAAAAAAATTAAGCCCAACCCGTGTGGCTCTGGTTGAGTGTCACAAAGCTGCAGTTCAACTCCCGGTCAGGGCACATGCCTGGGTTGCAGGCTCCATCCCCAGTGGGGGGGGGATGCAGGAGGCAGCCGATCCATGATTCTCTCTCATCATTGATGCTTCTATCTCTCTCTCTCCCTCTCCCTTCCTCTCTGAAATAAAAATACATATATATTAAATCTATACGTTAATAACTTAAAAACATTGATGCTATCAGTGAATATGCACATAAATAACAGTGGTCTCTAGCCCACACCAGGGAGCTTTCTCTCGCACTGTTACTAGGTGTAGCGTCTGTTACTAAATGTAGCGTCTGTTACTAAATGTAGCAGCCATTACTAAATATAGCGTCTGTTACTAAATGTAGCAGCCATTACTAAATGTAGCAGCTATTACTAAATGTAACACCTGTTACTAAATGTAGCATCTGTTACTAAATATAGCGTCTGTTACTAAATGTAGCAGCCATTACTAAATGTAGCAGCTATTACTAAATGTAACACCTGTTACTAAATGTAGCATCTGTTACTAAATGTAGCATCTGTTACTAAATGTAGCAGCCATTACTAAATGTAGTGTCTGTTACTAAATGTAGCATCCGTTACTAAATGTAGCATCCGTTACTAAATGTAGCAGCTATTACTAAATGTAGCACCTGTTACTAAATGTAGCGTCTGTTACTAAATGTAGCACCTGTTACTAAATGTAGCAGCTATTACTAAATGTAGCAGCTATTACTAAATGTAGCACCTGTTACTAAATGTAGCGTCTGTTACTAAATGTAGCACCTGTTACTAAATGTAGCAGCTATTACTAAATGTAGCATCTGTTACTAAATGTAGCATCCGTTACTAAATGTAGCATCTGTTACTAAATGTAGCATCTGTTACTAAATGTAGCATCTGTTACTGTAGCATCTGTTACTAAATGTAGCATCTGTTACTGTAGCATCTGTTACTAAATGTAGCATCTGTTACTAAATATAGCGTCTGTTACTAAATGTAGTATCTGTTACTAAATGTAGCGTCTGTTACTAAATGTAGCGTCCGCCGTAGTAGGTGACTCTACACTGTCTCAGAATGCCACTGACGCTCTCCTCTTTTCCGTTGCAGATCCAGACTTTACTTACCTCGGAGGTATTTTAAACCCCATCCCAGGTTTAGTATGCTACCTGTTTTTCCTCCTGGCGCTTCTGACCCGCCTTCGTTCCCGCTGACCGTGCCCCTCTCTCCCTTCCAGACTGCCAGTTCGAGCTGTCGGGGGCCGACGGCGTCGTGCGGTCCAGCCAGGTGGAGCAGGCGGAGAAGACGAAGCCCGGCCAGGCGGTGGACTGCATCTGGACCATCAGAGCCACCCCGAGGGCCAAGGTACCGCTGTGGCGAGGCAGCCGGGGAACGTGTAAGGGCGAATCCTGTAATGTCCTCTTTAGGTTTGTGCAAGTGCTTCCTGATGATATAAACCGGCGTTACGGCTTTATTTTGGTTCCCTTATGAGGTGCCAGCTAAGACCTCGGCATTGTTGGTGTTAAATAAGCTACAGTGTCAATTTCAGGAATAGCACACAAATGCAGTAAGATTCTTATTTTATGAGTCTTAAAATCTGTGGATTCCTAATTCAAGAGTGCAGGTATTGATCAGGTGGCTCAGGTGGTTGGAGCGTCATCCCGTACACCAAAAGGTTGGGGGGTCCGTTCTCAGTCAGGGCACACACCTAAGTTACTAGTTTGATCCCCAGTTGGGGTGCGTATGGGAGGCAACCGATCGATGTTTCTGTCTCACATCCATGTGTGTGTTTTTTCTCTCTCCCTCCCTTCCTCTCTCTCTCTCTAAAATCAATTAAAACATCCTCAGGTGAGGATTTAAAACAATTTAAGTTTTGTGAGGAAAAATGGATCACAAGAAGTCAAAGTGTCCTGTCAAAGGTCTCAGGGTTGGTCAATGCCGAACCCCAACGCAGCAAACCTCAGTCCCCGGTTCTCGCCCCCATCCCCCCGGCTAGTCACACACTTTTCCCGGAAAGTTGTGCCGGGAAAGCGGTTTTCAGTAACTGACAGATGGAGGTTGGTGGCTAACTACTCCTGCTTTTCGCTTCTAGGAGTTTCAGCAGTTAAACTTACATTTCATGTGTATTTATGTTAAAAGAGAAGAGAGAGAGCGAGGCATCGACTTCTTGTTCCACTTACCACCCCCTCCTGGGTAGAGTCCTGTCTGTGCCCTGACCGGGGATCGAGCCCCCCGCCTTGGCGATGTCAGGGCGATGCTCGAAGCACCGAGCCGCCCGGCGGGGCGCACGGACCTTGTGAAAGCCGCGTGTCCCTTTGTGTGACCGTCACAGATCTACCTGCGGTTCCTGGATTACCAGATGGAGCACTCCAACGAGTGCAAGCGGAACTTCGTCGCCGTCTACGACGGGAGCAGCGCTATCGAGAACCTCAAGGCCAAGTTCTGCAGCACGGTGGCCAACGACGTGATGCTCAAGACGGGAGTGGGGGTGATCCGCATGTGGGCGGACGAGGGCAGCCGGCTCAGCAGGTTCCGGATGCTCTTCACCTCCTTCTTGGAGCGTAAGTGAACGGCCCCTATCGAGTGAGGTCGTTGACATAATTTTCATTCATTCACAAGACAGTCCTTGAGCATCTCTTTTTTCTTTTTTTCCTAAATATATTTGTATTGATTTCAGAGAGGAAGGGAGAGGGAGGGAGAGAAACACCAATGGTGAGAGAGAATCATGGACCGGCTGCCTCCTGCACGCCCCCTGCTGGGGATGGAGCCCACAACCCGGGCATGTGCCCTGACCGGGAATCGAACCCTGACCTCCTGGTTCATAGGTCGCCACTCAACCCCTGAGCCACGCGGCTGGGCATTGAGCGTCTCCTTTTGACGAAGACGGCAACTCACAGGATGTAGACATGACTGGGTCTTAGTCCCTCTTCTCAAGGAGCGGACTGCCGTGGGTGAAACAGCCATGTTGGTGCATGAGGTGCTACCGCCTGAGGAAGCAGTAAGCACACGACCGGGAGAGCAGAGAGGGGAGACTCCTCCCGAGATTTTCAAAATTAAAAATAAGGATCAGGCCCGGCCGGCGTGGCTCAGTGGTTGAGCATCAACCTATGAACCAGGAGGTCAGGGTTCAATTCCTGGTCAGGGCACATGCCCGGGTTGCGGGCTCCATCCCCGATGTGAGGCGTACAGGAGGCAGCCGATCCATGATTCTCTCTCATTGGTGTTTCTCTCTCTCTCCCTCCCCCTTCCTCTCTGAAATCAATACAAATAGATTTACATTTTAAAAATGCTGCAGAAACCCGGATCCCTGTCTCGGAGCTCCACCCCTGTGAGGGAGGGAGGGCACCCCTGTGCGTTAGCCTCACCTGAACTTCCATCCCGACCAGAGGCCAAGCTGTGAATGTTTTCCTCTCTGAGGACTAACAGGTCTCTTGGAGGCGCCGCAAATACCCTCTAGCTCCGTGATCTCAGCGCTGCTCAGGTTTCTGCCTGAGCGTCATGGCCGGGGCGTCCACCTGGGGGCGGCCTTCCGCCTCCTTCCTTCCCCACTTCGTTGTCAGTTCTCTCTGAGGGAGAGCTGTTCTTATCCCTCCTGCCTTCCCCCGCTGTTGATCCAGGGTGCACCCATGGCTGTGTATCTTTATCCCACTAATGTACCTATTAGACATGTTGTAAAGCACGTTATTCTTTAATACGTTATTGTCGCACAGAGTCCCCGCGCCGGCCGTCGGGGCTCCTTGCCCAGGCCTCCTGTGCCCTTGCCACACGCCGCTTGTTGTTTAGGCTCTTCCTTCCTTTTCCCGCGGGATGAACCAGGCGCAGCCCCTTATGTCACAGCAAAAAGCCTGGCTCGGTGGTTGAGCATCCACCGATGAACCAGGAGGTCACGGTTCGATTCCCTGTCAGGGCTCATGCCTGGGTTGCGGGCTCCATCCCCAGTGTGTGGCGGGCAGGAGGCAGCCGATCCATGATTCTCTCTCATCATTGCTGGTTCTGTTTCTCCCTTCATCTCTGAAATCAATAAAAATACATATTTTTTAAAAACAACTAACACCCTGCTCTTCGTACCCACCGGAGTTCATCGTTCAGTCCCGGGACAACGCAAGCGCTTTCCGAGCTGCTCCCCGCGCCCCGGTAAACGTGTCCTCGCGGACTCGTCGTTCTGCGCGTGTCTGCGGGGAGCCTGACTGCCGGACACGCTTTTCCAGCTGCTGGCGTTAGTCCCCCGCCCTCCTTTCCCGCGGCTGTGGAAGGCGCCGTAATCGGCTCGGGTTCAGTTGTGACTGTATTCCGCGGTACCTTCCCCACATCACGGTTCCCTTCCTTTGTCTTCACTTGGGGAGCAAGAGGAGTAGGACCATTGTTCCCGCCTCGCCTCCCTGTCCCGCCCGCCCCGCGCCATCCGGCAGCCCCCCTCCCACTCTCTGGAGCTGCTCTAGTTCTTCTCTGTCTGCACTAACGGTTTCTCCACCCGAACCGATCTCATAGGGAAGCAGGCGAAGGGCCTCTTCCGGCGAAATCCTTACCCTGACCACAGCTACGCACTCCGCAGGCTGCTGCCCGCGCGGCTCCACGTCCCAGGTCAGCGCTCGCCCGCCGACGGGGAGGGCGCCCCGCTCCACAACACGGCGTGTGGGGGCGAAGCCTGTATAAAACCAAAGTTCCAGCCCGGCCGCGCTCAGTGGTTAGAGCCTCGGCCTACAGACCGAAGTGTCACAGGTTCGATTCCAGGTCAAGGGCACGTACCTCGATGGCAGGTTCCCCAGCTCCAGTAGAGGCAGGTGCGGGAGGCAGCCAGTCGATGTGTCTCTCACATCAGTGTCTCTCTCTCTCTCCCTCCCTCTCTCTCTCTCTCTCCCTCTCTCTCTCTCTCTCTCTCTCTCCCCCCACCTCCCTCCCTCCTTTCCACTCTCTCTGGAAATCAATGCAAAAAATATCAGGTGAGGCCGAAACCGGTTTGGCTCAGTGGATAGAGCGTCGGCCTGCGGACTGAAAGGTCCCAGGTTCGATTCCGGTCAAGGGCATGTACCTTGGTTGTGGGCACATCTGTGCAGGAGGCAGCTGATCGATGTCTCTCTCACATCGATGTTTCTGACTCTATCTCTCTCCCTTCCACTCTGTAAAAAATCAATAAAATATATTATTTTTAAAAAAAATATATATATATATATATATATATCAGGTGAGGATTAGAATAAAAAACAAAAAAGGTTCCGGTTTGAAGGCTCCTGGTAAGCGCAGCGAGAGCTCCGGCTGGCGCGTGCCGTGCTGCGGTTACTCAGGCGGTTAAACTGGCGCCTCCGTCCTCCTCGGGCCGCCCTGGGTCTGAGTGAGTGATCCGAGTCCAGGAGAGGGTATATTCAGGGCCCAGTTCTGCTCGGAGACTCCCTTCCTACCCGCCCACCGGAGATGGCAGCCGAGACCGGAATAGCCCAGCTCGGGCAAGTGCCGCCATAGCACGGCTGTCAGAACGTGCCCCGCTGCCCCCGAGTCCCGCTGCGCCCTTTGAGAACGGCTGTGGGTTTAGGCAAGGAGCTTCTAGGACTGGAAGTGTGAACGCGGGGAGATAGTTTTGTCAGAATTAAGCCGTAATGTGATTTCCAGTGACCTACAGCCTGCAGGCCCCTGCGGGCTTGGTTGAGAGACAGAGCCGTCTTTCAGCATCGTGGCCACAGCTCATCGAAAGTGGGGCTGAGCCCTGGCCAGTGTGGCTCAGTGGATAGAGTGTTGGCCGGCAGACTGAAGGGCCCAGCCAAGGGCATGTACCTCGGTTGTAGGCTCAGACCCTGGCCCTGGTCAGGGCGTGTGCAGGAGGCAGTCAATTGCTGATGTCTCATTGATGTTTCTCTCCCTTCCTTGTTTTAAAATTCAATAAAAACATAGTCTTTAAAAAAGAAACAAAGAAAAAACAGTTTGGCCCTAGCCGGTTTGGTTCAGCGGATAGAGCGTTGGCCTGCGGACCCAAGGGTCCCAGGTTCGATTCCAGTCAAGGTCACGTACCTCGGTTGCAGGCTCCTCCCCAGCCTGGGCCCTCCCCGGTCAGGGCGCATGCAAGAAGCAACCAATCACTGTGTTTCTCTCATCGATGTTGCTCTCTGTCTTCCACTCTCTCTAAAAATCAATGGAAAAATACCCTTGGGTGAGGATTAACACAAAATAAAACAAAGTTTGCACGTGGTCAACGGAAGCGCTGGCCTCCGTCTCCCCGGCTGTGTGGTACAGCGGGTATTCCTGGGAAGGCGCCCGCGGTAACAGTGACTTCCTGGCAGCAAGTGCAGGTACATGGGGATGAGCTCACACTCTCTGTACTTTGCCTTCTCAGCAACAACGTTTCCTTTCTCCCCACAGCTCCCTGCACGGGCAGCACCTTCTTCTGCCACAGCAACATGTGCATCAATAACTCGCTGGTCTGTAATGGCGTTCAGAACTGTGCGTACCCATGGGACGAGAATCACTGCAAAGGTGAGTCCGTGGGCGAAGGCCCACTTTCCCCGGGAGAAGAGTGGCCATCTCCCTTCATTAAATACTAGAGGCCCGATGCACGAAGATTCCTGCAAGAATGGGCCTTCCTTCCCCTGGCTGCCGGCACTGCCTGTGCTCCGGCCGGAGCCGCCTTTTGGCCTTCGCTCTGCCCAGAGCTGCCTTTCTGCCTTCCCACGCTGCCCAGAGGTCCAGAGTGGCTGGGGCGGTGCTGAACACCTGCCTCCAGCCGCTCAGCGCCTGTGTATGCAAATTAACCCGCCATCTTAGTTGGGTTAATTTACATATTCCTGATTGGCTGGTGGGTGTCGTGGAGGTATGGTCAATTTGCATCTTTCTCTTTTATTAGTGTAGATGTGTTTATTGCTTTTTAGAGGAAGGAAGAGAGGGGGAGAGAGAAAGAGAGATTGATCAGCTGCCTCCTGCACTGGGGATGGAGCCCACAACCCGGACATGTGCCCTGACCGGGAATGGAACCGTGACCTCCTGGTTCCTGGGTCCACACTCACCCCCTGAGCCACGCGGTGGTGCCCGGGCCCCTTCCTGGCTGAAGGCCGCACGTCTCTCCCGCAGAGAGGAAGCGGGCCGGCCTCTTCGAGCAGGTCACAAGGACCCACGGCACCATCATCGGTGTGGCGTCGGGCGTGGTGCTGGTCCTGCTGGTGGTGTCGGTGCTGGTGCAGGTGAAGCAGCCGCGGAAGAAGGTGCTGGCGTGCAAGGCCGCCTTCCACAAGCCCGGCTTCCAGGACGCCTTCGACCCGCCGCACTACGAGCTCTTCTCGCTGCGGGACAAGGAGCTGGCTGCGGACCTGGGCGACCTGGGCGACGAGCTGGACGGCTACCGGCCGCTGCGCCGCGCCTCCTCCGCCTCGCGCTGCGTGCACGAGCACCACTGCGGGGCGCAGGCCAAGCCGGGCCGGGCCCCCCTGGCGGCCGCCGCGGAGCTGCCCTTCCGCCACGACTTCGCGCCGCCGCAGCCCATGAAGACCTTCAACAGCACCTTCCCCCGGAGCAGCTACACCTTCCAGCCGGCGCGCGAGGGCCCGGAGCCGGCGCGGGAGGACCGCGTGATGGAGGAGATCCCCTGCGAGATCTACGTGCGCGGCCGCGACGACTCGGCCCAGGCATCCATCTCCATCGACTTCTAACCCCCTGCCCGCCGCCGGACCCCCCTCGGCCAGGGACCCCCCTCGGCCAGGGACCCTCCTCGCCAAGGACGTGGGAACGCAGTCCCCAGCGCCTCCACGTCTCCAACCCTCTCCTCCTCTCCAAGCGACCAAGATTTGCACCTCCTGGCCACCTGTCCTAACGGTGACTTTTTTAAAATATATTTTTATTGATCTCAGAGAGGAAGGGAGATGGAGAGAGAGAGAGAAGCATCAAGGACAAGAAAGAATCCCCCGACTGGGGATCGAGCTAGCAACCCCGGCATGTGCCCTGACCGGGAATCCAACCGCGACCTCCTGGTTTCGGGGGTGGACACTCAACCACTGAGCCACACTGGCCCGGTGGGAATCTGCTGTTGATGGACACAGCTCTGTCCATATCTTGGTCCCACAAGAAGTTTAAAGATAAGACTTTTCTTCACATTCCTTTTTTTTCTTTTTCTTTCAATTTGTTGTGTAGGCCAGTACTTTTTACCATTTCGTTTTCCTGCGTAAATACATGCGGTGAAGGTACCGCACACATTTCCACATGGGCATCGGCCCGAGACTCTGTCCCAGTGTGACAGTCCCGTGCGAGTGTCTGTGAAGACCGGAGTCGTGCTTCATCCATCTGCTCCTTCCTGACCATGTCGCTGCCGCTGCCTTTTAATTCCTGGATCCTCCGTCTTTGTTTTCTGTGAGAAGCAGATGAAGGGGTGCCATTTGTGGCCTGTAAGTCGTGTTTGGTTTTTTGTTTTTGCTTTTGGTTTTTTTAAAATATTTTTATTGATTTCAGAGAGGAAGGGAGAAGAGAGAGAGATGGAAACATCACTGATGAGAGAGAATCATTGATCGGCTGCCCCCTGCACACTCCCCACTGGGGATCGAGCCCACAACTGGGGCATGTGCCCTTGACTGGAATTGAACCCGGGACTCTTCAGTCTGCAGACCAACACTATCCACTGAGCCACACCAGCGGGGCTGTAAGCCGTATTTTGTCTCCATTCTATTCGAGTCCAAAATTGCACAATCCCGGGCATACGTCCCATTGCCGGTTTTGACTAAAATCTTGAAAACGATGAAGACGTCCAGAAATCCTTTGAAATGTCCCCACTGGGCTCCCATTCAGTTGATAGCCCCTTCACTCCCGTGGGCACAGAGCCCTTCCTTCCACGTCGGAGCGGCCTGGACTCTCATTGCGAGCGTTTCCCTGGCCGGATGCGTCCCGCGTTATTTTCATGAAGAGACCGCGTAGCTCCCTCTCACTAGCTCCCCTCCCAGCACACGGTAACCAGGGCCGCACGGGAGTCCAAGGAGAACGAAGACACTGTAGAAGCCTTCGGATCACGTCTTACTTGGGACAAGACCTTTTTCTAGTTCTTACCCAGAATAACAACTTCCACCATTTTTTTTTAATGCACTTTTGACCTGGTGGTGTTTTTTATTTGATGGTATAGGAACAATCATTTATAAACAGGATACAGAAACTCATTGTGCTTGTTCAGGCCTTTGGTATTATTTGATACTGTCCAAGCTTTATTACGTCGAGGTTAGAGGCTTCGGGCCAGATTCCTGTCGCTGCTCACATTCCCACACGGGCGGCCCCGAGGGCCGGGTGCGCTCGGAGTCCCCGTAAAGACCTCGGTCGTTGTACATACGCCTTTGGTTTCCTTTCGCCATTGCGTTCGGTTTGTGATAAAACGCCTCACTGTGTGACATTTATTACTCTAAATCACCCCCCAAGTCTTGCATTGAGGTTTGGGGTCTTAGATATGCATAGAAAGGCACCGTGTATTGAATTAGAACTAATACAGACGTGCCATTCGAACAGGATAACTTGTCATTTCCTATGGGTTGGGGGGTGGGGGGCTAGTAGTCAATTCTCAATGAAATGAGAAAGTGGCACTTCTGGATTTTGTTCGTTCTTTTAAGTATCATCTATGCTTTCTCAGAACTGTGATCTTACGTGACACCTATGTAATGCACCTTCATAATAAGTCTTGTATCGCTTTTTTTTAAGTATGTAACATGTAGAAGATAGAAGAACCTGCACATGGTATATACTCATGATGTCACTGCTGTAAGTCAGCGTAAGTCCCTGTCTTACAAATGCAGCCCGGGCCCTGGCCGCTGTGGCTTAGCTCGTTGGAGCGTCGTCCCCCAAGGTGGTGGGTTTGATTCCTGGTCGGGGCGCGCACCCAGGCTGCAGGATCGATCCCCAGTTGGGCAGGTTCAGGAGGCAACTGATGGGTGATTCTCTCTCTCTCTCTCTCTCTCTCTCTCTCTTTTTCTCTCTCTCCATCCCTCCCTCTCTCTCCCTTCCTCTCTCTAAAATCAGTTTTTAAAAAAATGCAACTGGGGAAAGTAAGAAGACCTAGTGAATGTAGTACTCCGTGAACTAAGGAACCGGAGCCAGACCGAATGGCTCAATTCTTTCCATCGCGATGTTGAATACGCCTCTCCACGGGTCACTTTGCAGCCAGCGTTTGAACAACACAGAAACCGCTTCGTGTCATAAACGCTGGTCTCGGTCTTGACGATGCTGAAAGGAAAGCCTGCGTTTTCCGTGTGAAATCCTGCCCTTGAGGAGGCGGCGTTGGCGTCGTTGACGTCTGAGCGGTAGTGGAAGCAGTACGGGTGCTGGGCCACACTGGCCGCTGTCCCTCTTACTTGTGAAACGTGTCCTTCTCGAAGGGCAGGAGGGGCCGGTAAGGTACAATCTGTGAAGAGCACAGCGGCCGTTAAACAGCACAGCGCAGCCCGGACAGCAGGCTGGCTTCTGATTGGCTGGCTGCTGGGGCCCCTGAAACCATGTTTGTGTTTCACAGTGAAAAACCCAACACCTGTAGGGTCTGGTTTTCTCTCTTCTTCTTTTTTAATTTACCTTTATGTTGAAAGGATGACAGGGCCCCAGGCTGACGTTCTTCCCGTCTAAAGAAAGGGGTGCCTGTCCAGGGTGGCATTTCCTCAACTTCAAAAAGCATCGTCGCGCGTGGCGGCTCCGGCTTGTGGTCAGTCTGTCTTCAGGGACAGAACTGGGGGGCCAGGTGGCTGACCACTGAGCCAGCTTGAGACCCCACCCCCACCCCCTTGTTCGTTGAACTACAGACAGGTATTTTTTTTATTTTTTTAAATATATTTTTATTGATTTCAGAAAGGAAGGGAGAGGGAGAGAGAGAAACATCAATGAGGAGAGAATCATTGATTGGCTGCCTCTTGCACGCCCCCCACAGGGATCATGCCCACAACCCAGGCATGGGCCCTGACCGGGAATCGAACCGGTGACCTCTTGGTTCATAGGTTCAGTGCTCAATGACTGAGCCAAGCCAGCTGGGCGAGACAGATGTTTTTTGGTTTTTTTTTAGACAGAGAGAGAGAGAGACAGAGGGAGAAACATCCATGATGAGAGAGAATCATGGATCGGCTGCCTCCTGCACGCCCCCCACTGGGGACGTGCCCGCAACCCAGGTTCGATTCCCTTGACCGGGAATCGAACCCGGGACCCTTCAGTCCGCAGGCCGACGCTCTATCCACTGAGCCACACCGGCCAGGGCGAGACAGATGTTTTTAATAATTCCTTATTGTTGAAAGTATTACATATGCCCCCTTTCTCCCCCATTGACCCCCTCCAGCGGCCCCGGCCCTCCCCGCCCCGCCATCTGGCCATGGGCCATGCATATACGCATAGGAGGCTCTCGGTCCCTTCCCTCCGAGCCCCGCACTCTGTTCCGTGCCTCCACGTAGAGACGGGATCCGACATCACTCACTCCTCAGCCACCTGGCAGTCCGCGGGGAGGGAGGGGACAGATGTAACCAGTTAAGGATTCTTACAGCCAAGGCCAATCACTGCAGGTGGAGTCTCATCGCTGAGGTCAGTGAGAAACGTTACAGATTCTTCACTCAAGTCAAAGCCATACACGTTAGTGTGGGAGACGGAATGCAGCCCCCTGGGGGTTACTGGCCCTTCGCAGAGAACACAGTACCCAGAGAAGATGCGGGGCGGGGGTAGGGGGAACCCTTCCGTGCGGGAGCTGCGGGAACAGCCACACGGCGGTGCCCTCACGTCTTCCTGTGGGACATGTGGACCCCACGTCGTCGCAGGCGACAGCCATCCCGGCACCCAGTGTGGACGCAGCGGGAGGGGCCTCTTGTGGGAACATCAACCTAACGGGTCAACGGAAAGCAGAGGCTCCCCCGTTTCCCGTCCCGAAAGGCTCCGTGGGCGTGTCTCCGGCTCTGTGGCGGGTCTGTCCTGTGTCACATGGTTATGGCAGTGAGGGGGCCTCCGTGTCTGCTGAGCAGGGACCGCCCGTCTTGGGATGAGTCGGAGGAGCGGGAGAGGACCAGCCCCGGGGGAGTGAGTCCCGTCGCAGGAAGGACGCGCTCTCGCCAGATGGTGTCTGCCGGCTCCGTGTTCCTGTATTTCAAGTATTAAACACAATACGCCGTGAATCCGACGCAGGAGACTGGTCAGAAGGAACCTGGAGTTCTCGGATTTTTTTTTAAGACTCAGAAAGGTGATGTGGTCCAACTTCATTCATGAGAAAACCGAAGGCAGAGAAGAGAAGCGAGCGCCGCGCCTCGGAGCGCGTCCCGGGCGGGTGCGCTCTGTGGTCCCGGCCCTCAGCTCTGAGCCGGGCGGTTGGGCACAGCATCCCGTGGTCCAGGAAGCTGGGCCGTGATCCTGGCTGTAAATGCGATGGATCTTGTAACCGTTTTTTCCTTCAAAGCATTACGTTTTACTCTTTTGTCTCTAACTATGTTAACTATGTCATTCCACAACTTTGTTGCCATCATTTCTTGGCAAGACAATTACTGTGAATTCTCAATAAACAATATTTGTTAACAATGTGTAGGCTTGACGGAAAGCTTCAGTGTTTTGCTTTTGTGATTTTTTAAAATATATATTTTATTGATTTTTTTACAGAGAGGAAGGGAGAGGGATAGAGAGTTAGAAACATCGATGAGAGAAACATCGATCAGCTGCCTCCTGCACACCTCCCACTGGGGATGTGCCCGCAACCAAGGTACATGCCCTTGACCATAATCAAACCTGGGACCCTTCAGTCCGCAGGCCGACGCTCTATCCACTGAGCCAAACCGGCCAGGGCGATTGTGATTTTTTTTTTAATCACCCGAAGATATGTTTCCATTATTATTTTTTTTTTTTTTTTAGAGAGAGGGAAAGACAGAAATACTGATGTGAGAGAAACACATCGATTGGCTGCCTCCTGCATGAGCCCCGGCCGGTTTGGCTCAGTGGATAGAGCATCGGCCTGCAGACTGAAGGGTCCCAGGTTCAATTCCAGTCAAGGACACATGCCTGGGTCACAGGCTCGATCCCCAGTGTGGGGCGTGCAGGAGGCAGCCGATCAGTGATTCTCATCATTGGTGTTTCTCTCCCTTCCTCTCTGAACTCAATAAAATGTATACATACTAGTACATATATATTCTTTTAAAGTGTCCACTGAGGAGGAAGCAAAGGAAGGCAAGCGCCCCACCCCCGAGACTTAGACTCATAGACACGGTCACGGGGCAAAGGAAGAAGGAAAAGGCAGCGAGCACGGGTCTGTCTGAAAAGGTTGCAGAGCGGTTGGACCTGGCGTGACTTCGGATGAAGACAGAGCTCTCTCCCAGCGAGTTCCCGCCATCCGCCGTGTCAGACAGGCCTGGCGCCCATGGGCCGCTGAGCCCGCGCTGTCCTCACCGAAACATCCGAGGAGCTGTGGCTGCGGGAAGGATCAGCTCCTTCCTTCCATCGGCCACTGGCTCTGGTGAACTGGGTGGCGTAGCTCAGAAGAGTCTCAAATTCTGAACCAAGACATACTCGTGTGAATCGTGGGGGAGGGAGTTGTTGCTGTACCCGAGTGGTTTCTCCCTGTTCCGGGTAAGGTCTCCCAGGACCATTCAGCTCAGAAGCCGCGCACAAGTAACAGACCTGCGCCTGCTGCCGGGGCCGGCCTGTCCTCAGGACAAGCCTCTGCCTCCTCACAGCCACTGGCAACCTCACCTCCTCAGGCGGTAAATTTTTAAAAAATATATTTTTACTGATTTCAGAGAAGAAGGGAGAGGGAGAGAGAGAGAAACATCCGTGATGAGCGAGAAGCATGGATCGCTGCCTCCTGCACGCCCCACACTGGGGATCGAGCCCACACCCCAGCATGTGCCCTGACTGGGAATTGAACCCTAACCTCCTGGTTCATAGGTCGGCACTCAAGCACTGAGCCACGCTGGCTGGGCCTCGTTGGTTAATTTTCAATATAAAAGAAAGACTAAAGCTGTGGCATGAGGCTCCTGCAATGGTCCCCTACTCCTGCCGCCTCCTCGTCACAATCCTGGGTCCGGCCCTCCCCCTGGACCTAGTGACCTGCGTCTAATGAGTGGAAATACGGCCAGAATGTCCCGTCACTTCCCCGGGGAGGTGACGAAGGCCCAGCTGCCGTCCGGCCTGCCCGCTGGTCCCCACGCTTTCCTGGGAGGGAAACCAACCACGGGTCTGAGATGCACGGGTCTGAGATGCTCCGCGGACAGCCCCGAGCGACAAGACACGGACGTTCCCACCCAGCAGGCAACGTGGCCCCGGGCGCTCGGCCCACCAGACAGACTTGTTTTTCCTTTTCCTCTTAACTTGTTTTGAAAAGCTTCACAACTGCAGTAAGTTGAAGGAATAGAAGGAGCACCTGTAAACATCTCACCTAGATTCACACACATTGCGTCATTTTGCAGGTTTATTTTGTCTGCCGCCAACACACGTGGATTTCTGTTCACAGACGGAGACACGTCGTAGCTGCCTGCAGACACGGGGTCTATGGAGAGGCGCACAGACACACAGCAACAATGTTACCTCATGAAGTGCCCTCACTGTCCTTCACGGGCTGCGGCGGCTAGGGGAGCACGCGTGGAGGTGGGGCGCATCTGCCCCTGGGAACCGGGAACGTGAGGGGAACCGTGGTCTGGTCCCGGCATTGCTGCTGCTGGGAGTCCTCGCGGGACGCCGCTGGCCGCCAGCCCGCGTTTGCCTCGCGTTTTCTCTAACGGCCGTCGCAGCGAGCGATGCCAAGCAGACTTCCTCTGCTGATGCCAGAGACTCAATTAGGCAAAGCAGAGCCGCTAATGACTGTCTCCCTCTGGCTGCGGGCGATGATCAGTTTCCCGGGGGCCCGGGAGGGACAGGGAAGGCGCCTGGGTGCTCCCGGTCCCCCACACCCCACCATCCTGAGAGGCATCGAGTCCGGACTGAAATAGGGCTGGGACCCGGCTGGCGTGGCTCAGGGGTTGAGCATTGACCTATGAACCAGGAGGGCACAGTTTGATTCCCAGGTGCAGGCTCCATCCCCAGTGTGGGGCGTGCAGGAGGCAGCCAATCATGATTCTCTCTCATCATCGATGTTTCTCTCTCCCTCTCCCTTCCTCTCTGACATCAATAAAAATATATATGTTTGTTTTTAAAATAGGGCAGGGGAAGAGGTTTGCCTGCCAGTCCCACCCACGGCCCGTGAGACTGTCGTCAAAGGCACAGGGAGGAGGGGGGTCAGCAGTGCCCGCATCCCAGCGCCACCCCAGGGGACCGGGTGGTGGGCCGCTGTGGCCCCACTAGGACGTCCCCTCCCCTCCGGGCGGGGAGGGACTGGGGGCTCGGGTTACCTGTGGGATAATGAATAAACCCTCTCACCTGAAAATGAGAACATCAAAGCCCCAGGGTCTCCAGAGAGTTTAACAAGGGGAGAGGGCAGTGCTTGCTCCCCTGACTTCAGGCAGAACCCCACCCTCCGGGAGGAGGGGTGCCCGGGTGTCTCTCCTCTTTGACTTGGTTTCAGAGCAAAGAGGAAGGGGACCTCGCTCCAGCCCTCCTGAATCTCCCTCGGCCTCCTCCCCAGGAAGGAGAAAAACCATCCCACAGGCCCGCGCGCCCCCTGGCGGCCAGAGTTGGGGACCAGTTGCGTTGATTTCCACTCAAAACCCTTCCTGCCCAGCCCGGCCCAGGAATGAGCTGCTCAGGAGGCTGTGACTCTTTTTTTTTTTTTTTAATTGATTTCAGAGAGGAAGGGAGAGGGAGAGAGAAACAGAAACATCAATGATGAGAGAATCACTGATTGGCTGCCTCCTGCACACCCCCTGCCAGCATCAGACTGTGGACTGAAAGGTCCCAGGTTCAATTCTGGGCAAGGGTACATGCTCGGATTGGGGGCTCAATGATCCCCAGTGTGGGGCGTGCAGAAGGCAGATGATCAATGGTTCTCATCACTGATATTTCTATCTCTCTCCTTCTCCCTTTCTCTCTGAAATCAATAAAAATATATTTAAAAATATAAAAATAAATTAAGAAAAGCATGACCTCCTGGTTCATGGGTAGATGATGCTCAACCACTGAGCAACTGGCCGGGCTCAAAGCAATACATTTTTTAAAATATGCTTTTGTTGATTTCAGAGAGGAAGGGAGAGGGAGAGGGAGAGAGAGAGATACATCAATGGTGAGAGAGAATCACTGATCGGCTGCCTCCCGCACGCCCCCCACGGGGAAGCGAGCCCATAACCCGGGCATCACACCATGACCTCCTGGTTCATAGGTCGTCGCTCAACCCCTGAGCCACACGGGCTGGGCGAAGCCATACATTTTTTAAAATAAATCTTTAGCCGAAACTGGTTTGGCTTAGTGGATAGAGTGTTGGCCTGTGGACTGAAAGGTCCCAGGTTCGATTCCGGTCAAGGGCATGTACATTGGTTGCGGGCACATCCCCTGTGAGGGGTGTGCAGGAGGCAGCTGGTCGATGTTTCTCTCTCATCGATGTTTCTAGCTCTCTATCCCTCTCCCTTCCTCTCTGTAAAAAATCAATAAAATATATTTAAAAAAAAGAATGTATTTAAAATAAATCTTTATTGTCGAAAGTGTGACGTATGTTCCCATCCTCCCCCCCATTGCCCTCTCCCTGCAGTACATTGTTTAAATGTTTTTAAAAATAGAATCTCTCTATCTGTGACTTCACCGTGCCCAACAGCTGGGTGGCACATGTGACCATGGAGTGAAGGGCCAGACGTGTCATTTCCCAGGATGACGAGAGCACTTCCAGCTGCGTCCCTCCCTCTCTGCCGCCGGCTGCTCTCCCCCTCCCCCACGCCGACCCCACCCCGGAGAGGCTCCGAGGGGCCCTCCTGGTGCCCACAGAAAAGCAGGGAGATCCTACCCAGCAAGGCCTGGAGCCAGGCCACAGCCGGGCAACGTCGACCTGCCTGGGCCTGAGCCTGGGCGGCCTCCACCGTCCCCAGAGCCCTTCGGGGGGAGGGGGGTCCTCCCTCGGCAGCCGGCACGGTGGGTGCCACGTGCTCCCTGGCCCTCGGTGTTAACCAGTGAGCACAATAGGAAGCTGGTGGCTGAGGAGCCAGGGCTGGGGCCTGGCAGGTCCGATCCCCTGCCCCGCGTCTGTGCTGGAAGCGTGGCTGGGCAGTGACAGCAGGAAGGACACGTCTCCCCGCGGTGTCTCCACGCCAATGGAGCCCAGGGACTCGCTCTGAGTGGACGCCGAAATGGGCACGAACGGCCGAGTCGGCGGGCGCCCACCGCCAGCGGGTAAGCTCCTGGAACAGAGGCTAGCGCTCCAGCCCCTCGCTGCCTCCAGCTGGGAAACACTGTTCCCATAGCCCCCGGGAGCCCAGGGGTGCATCTGCACAGAGGAAACCCGGAAAGACAAACTGGAGGCAAGGCTGAAAAACGATCTCAGGTGCTTTTATCTTATTGCATTTTTTAATCCTCGACTGAGGATATTTTTCCATTGATTTTTAGAAAGAGGGAAAGACAGAGAGAAACATCGATGTGACAGAAACACAATGATGGGTTGCCTCCTGCATGTGCCCAACCAGGGCCCCGGGCCAGGGAGGAGCCTGCAACCGAGGTCCGTGCCCTTGACTGGAATCGAACCCGGGCCCTTTGGTCCACAGGCTGATGCTCTATCCACTGAGCCAAACCGGCCAGAGCTTAGGTGATTTTATTTTATTTTTTTTTTATTTTTTAAAAATATATTTTATTGCCCTAACCGGTTTGGCTCAGTGGATAGAGCGTCGGCCTGCGGACTCAAGGGTCCCAGGTTCGATTCCGGTCAAGGGTATGTACCTTGGTTGTGGGCACATCCCCAGTGGGGAGTGTGCAGGAGGCAGCTGATCGATGTTTCTCTCTCATCGATGTTTCTAACTCTCTATCCCTCTTCCCTTCCTCTCTGTAAAAAATCAATAAAATATATATATATTTTAAAATATATATAATCAATAAATCAATAAATTTATCAATAAATCAATATGTATAATCAATATATAATCAATAAAATATATATATACAGAGAGGAAGGGAGAGGATAGAGAGTTAGAAACATAGATGAAAGAGAAACATCGATCAGCTGCCTCCTGCACCCCCCCCCACTGGGGATGTGCCCGCAACCAAGGTACATGCCCTTGACCGGAATCGAACCTGGGACCCTTCAGTCCGCAGGCCGACGCTCTATCCACTGAGCAACACCAGCCAGAGCTGGGCTTTGGTGATTTTAGACTGTCCTTCTCCCTCTTTCCCTGCTTCGGATGGGGCTGGGGAGTGGGCTGGGGGAGTGTGCGGGAGGGTGTCAGGGGTCAGCCTGACATTGGGGTTTCAGACCATCTGCTGTCTGTTTCCTTCCCATCATGGCCAGGGCAGGGCGCTGGTCACTGAGCCCAGGAGGGGAGACGGCTCCTGCCTTCCCCCAGAGAGAAGGGGAGCCTTGGGCGGGGGGCGAGGGAGGGGCACCTGACTCCCCTGGTCCTGAGGCTGGGCCTGAGGAGCAGGGGGAGGGAGCAGCCATCTGCGTTGGTGAACTGAGTGGCCGGTGCTGGCCCATGGCCTGGCCCTGCCCTGGACGGGGCTTCCGGCATCCCAGAGCCTCCGCCCCCTCGGGGCTCTCCCATCCACACCCGGAGCCGGAGCCGGACAACTCCGAGCCTCGGAGCCAGAACTCCCACTGCTCTGGCTGTTCCCGGGGATGAGTCACGCTCAACACATCCAACCAGATCCCCCCGCGTCCCTCTCAGGGCGCCCTGTCCCGAGGGGGAACCCTCTGACCCTCCGATGCACCAGCCAGAAGCCTCCCCGTCCCCTGCGTCTCCTGGGACACACCCCTCACCCTCGGCCCTTCAGCGGGTGCTGCTGGTGTCCAGCTCATCCCCGCAGCTGCTCACAGCTGGCCAGGGGCACAGGGGCACGGCCAGCGGCCAGCATCTGCATGAAGCAGCGCGGGAGTCGCCTTCTGGCCAGGGCAGGAGCTCGGACTCTCCGGGGGCAGCCTGTGCGGGCAGCGCCTCCCTCGTCGCGGGACGTGGGATGCGTGTTTTACTCCATTTCACGGTTTCCTGCAGGGTCACGCCCAAGGGCAGGATGAGCTTCCTGGGCCTGCAGCCTGTGAGCAGCCGGGCGCCTGAGCTGAAGGGCTGAGCGAGGTGAGGAGAGGCCAACACTTTGAAATCCCTAATAATCTGTGAGCAAAGGCCCTCAGGGCGGCCTCGTGGGCGGGATGGGTGCCCCCTAACGGACGCCGGGACAGCTCCCCGGGCCCTTTGGCCCATGTGAGGGCACAGCAAGGAGACGACCGTCCATAAGCCAGGAAGAGGGCTCTCACCAAAAACCAAATCAGTGGTGAGCGTCGACCTATGACCCAGGAGGTCAGGGTTCAATTCCCAGTCAGGGCACAGGCCTGGGTTGAGGGCTCCATCCCCGGGGGGGGGGGGGGGGGGGTTGGGGGGGGGCGGGGGAGGGTACAGGAGGCAGCCGATCCATGATTCTCTCTCATCACTGATGTTTCTCTCTCTCTCCCTCTCCCTTCCTCTCTGAAGTCAATAAAAATAGAGTGATTAAAATTTTTAAAAATAAAGAAAGGAGATAAAAGAACTCAGGAAATGCCTGCAGGAGTTGAGAGCTGTGGCGCTGGCCCTCAGGTCACCATGGAAACGGTGGCTGTCCCATCAGGAGGGCCATGCATTCATGACGCTCCTTGGTCTGCCAGTCCACTCATCTGTCAGGGGACAAATACTTCCGTGGCTTGTGGGCTTTTTGGTGTGTTTTTGTCAATGTTTTTATTGATTTTTAGAGAGGAAGGGAGAGGGAGAGGGAGATAGAATCGTGGATCAGCTCCTGCACGCCCCACACTGGGGATGGAGCCCGCAACCCGGGCCTGTGCCCTGACCAGGAATCGCACCATGACCTCCTGATTCCTGGGTCGACGCTCAACCCCTGAGCCCCGCCGGCCGGGCCAGGGGCTTGCATTTGGTTTGCTGAAAGAAACGTTCAGAAGGGGACGCCTGCCCCAGGAGGCTGCCTCGAACGCCAGTCATTTTAGTGAACTTCCTCTCTCACGGAGATCCGACTGACTCCCCAGCGAGCATTTCACGGCCGTTTCCTCTAGAGGAGAAGAGGGCTTTGCGGCCCAGGCCAGCGGTCCTGCAAAAGTCTCCTGTTTTTCCGGCGGCCCGAGTAGCTTGTTTCTGTCGTGGGGAAGATCTGCTAGCCAAGTGCACAGCCAAACCGCCCGAGAGTAACGTCTCCATTACATTGACCTAGAAACCGTAATTCAAAGCTACTGTCCCTGGTGCCATTGGGAGGTATTGTCCCCTGGATCACAGGGAGAGCTCACGACTTCGTACTCAAGTGGTAAGTGCTGATGCTGATGGCTGCTGGCTTTCTTCTTTTCTTTTTCTTTATTGATTTCAGAGAGGAAGGGAGAGGGGGAGAGGGAGAAACATCCATGATGAGAGAGGATCCTTGATCGGCTGCCTCCTACACGCCCCACACGGGGGGATCAAACCCTCAACCCCGGCGTGTGCCCTGACCGGGAATTGAACCTTGACCTCCTGGTTCATAGGTCGATACTCAAAACACTGAGCCACGCCGGCTGGGCTGGCTGCTGGCTTTCTATAGTCCCCGGGGAGCTGTTTAATGTTAGGGAACGTAAAATGAATGCCCTCTGTGCTACAGAAAACGTAAATTTTTCTCTTGATTAAAGCAATATTCTTCAAAATTAAACTATCAAAAATAAATTCAGAACTTGACTCAGCCTTGTACAATGCCCTGAAGAATTAGGTCCTATTTCCTCATGGTTGGAAGTAAAGAATAATTTCTAAGGCATTTTCATTTCTGGCATAGATGCATATCTTATTGAGCAGATAACAAGTCAACTGCCCATCAAGAGAGAACTGATTCAATGAATTATGATGTATGTTGCTATATTTCAATAAAACTTTTACCAAGAGAGAGAGAGAGAGAGAGAGAGAGAGAGAGAGAAAAGAATGAGGAAAATCTATGTACTGATGCGGATTTTCAGGATTTATTAGATGACCAACGCCAGTACAGAGCAGTACATAGCGTATCCTACTTTTTCTATTAACAGAAAGTGGAGATAAGAATATAAATTTGGGGGACCCTTTTCCCCCTCCCTACTTGGGAGTCAGTTCTGTGGGACTCTTCCCTCTCTCCACGTGGGAGTCTGCACTTGTTCTTCAATAAATCTCGACCTTTGCTATACCAAATATATATATATATATATATATATATATATATATATAAATTTGGGGCCCGGCCAGCGTGGCTCAGGGGTTGAGCGCTGACCTATGAACCAGGAGGTCATGGTTCAATTCCTGGTCAGGCACATGCCTGGGTTGCGGGCTCGATCCCCAGTAGGGGGCATGCAGGAGGCAGTGGGTCCATGATTCTCTCTCATCATTGATGTTTCTCTTTCTCCCTCTCCCTTCCTCTCTGAAATCAATTTAAAAAAATAATATATATATATATATATATATGCATATATATAAATTTGTATTTGCATGACTTGCATAGAAAAAGAAAAGGGTAATAAAGAAATATGGGCAATGGAGTGAGGTAGGGAGGATGGGGTGGGAGCAAGATTTCTTTGTATAATTTTTAAATAAGTTAGACTTTTGAATAACATAAATGCATTAATAAAATTATTTTTCATCTTAGTTTCCTTGTAAGATGTCTAAAGTTCTCACAAACGTTCAGGAGAGATCGGTACAACCGTGAACAATAAGTTGCTGGTGAGTCACTTAGTGACATTTTTCTACGGTAGATTAAGCCACGTTCCTTTTCCCCTTTTTCATTTAGGAAACTGGTCAGCCCTGCCCAGCCGGTGTTGCTCAGTGGTTGAGCATCAACCCGTGAATCAGGAGGTCACGGTTCAATTCCCAGCGAGGGCACATGGGAACGCGCCGGAGGCAGCTGGCCAACGTGTCTATCTCTCTAGCTCTCTCCCTTTCTCTCTCTCTAAAATCAATAAAAAACGTATTTTAAAAAGTTTAGCGATATTAAAGGCAGGAAGCAAAACGCCTCTCTGACCCACCTGAGCCATACACACATGGCTGGCTAACGTGATGGGTCGCAGGGGTCTGTGTTGTTCCTGGTGAGCAGTAGCAACGTCCTTGACAATATTATTGTTCATCCACTCCCTCCCCAGTCCTTACCCCCCTCCTCCCCCCTCCCCCCCACCCCGCAGTTGCACAAGTACACCAAGCCGCTGAAGTACACCAAGCCGCTGAAGTACACCAAGGGGAATCGAACGCGGGAAGCCGGGCAGGAAGCTGACATCTCCCCAGCCTTGATTGCAGTCCCTGGCCTGCTGAGAGTAGCCGCGGACGCACTGACTCAGCACTTCTCGGTGCCTGACCACGCAAGGAGGTGCGGGGCTGGCCCCCTTCAAGGCCTGAGCTAAATCCGGAGCTCGGGACATGAGCTCCCTGCAGAACACCAAGTGGGTGGCTCAAGTATGGCAGGGCTCACACGGACATGGGTGTGACTCAGCATGTGAGGACGGGGAGCCGGCGTGTGTCACGGGAGTGCATGGAACTGTTCTGCAATCACTTGTTGACCTACGAGATCAGCCGGTAACAATGCTGATCACAGCAGCACTCGGAAATGGAGACCGTGTTGTAAATAAAGGAAAACACACACAAAATATGAGCTAGAATCAGGTCACAAATAACAGAGGGAGAGAGGAATTTAGGCTAGCAGAAGCCAAACATGAACCACCAGAGGGCCTTTCCCTTGAAAAAGAAAAAAGAAAAAAGAAGAAAAGAAGAAGAAAACTGAAACAAATTAGAAAAGTCCAGCTCTTCTGGACTCTTTAGAGCAGAAAGAAAATAAGATAAACGATGTGGCCCTAACTGGTTTGGCTCAGTGGATAGAGCGTCGGCCTGCGGACTGAAGGGTCCCAGGTTTGATTCCAGTCAAGGGCATGTACCTTGGTTGCGGGCACATCCCCAGTAGGAGGTGTGCAGGAGGCGGCTGATCGATGTTTCTCTCTCATCGATATTTCTAACTGTCTATCTCTCTCCCTCTCCCTTTCTCTCTGTAAAAAATCAGTAAAATATATTAAAATAAATAAATAAATAATAAATAAAAGAAAAAGAAAAAAACACAAAAAATTTTTTTAAAAAAACAATGTGAAGGCCACTGAAAGCCAGCGTGGTGGGAGAGGCTCTGAGGACCTGGCAGAGGAGGAGAACATGGTCATTGCTGAGCACGGAGGCCTGGAGAGGGGACACCATGAAAAAGGAACGGAGGGAGGGCAGTCCTCAGCCCACAGAGGGAAACCCCACTGGGGGGCCGGGGGCTGAAAGGGACAAAGACAAGGAGCAGAGAGGTGGAGACAGCCTGTAGGCAAATGGACCAAACATAACATTGCTCACGGCTGTTTGTTTTAGCTCCTGTTCCAAGTGCCCTCTCTGTGTTATTCGAACCCTCAAAACAAGCCAATGATCTAAATTCTGTGAAATCCCACTCGACACAGGAGGAACCCGCCTGGGAAACGTCGCTTGCTCACAGCCACGTTGTTAGTACACGGCTGAGCCAGGCCGCCACCCACACCCTCTGACTCCACCACGGCTTCATACCGCCTCTTGGGAACGTCTCAAAATGTGAAAAGGAAGTGGGGAAACGGAAATGATGGAGGCCTCCCCTGCATTCAGAGCCAGACCTTGTGGGGCACAGAATTTCCCCTAAGAAACCTGCAGCCTATTCGTGGAGCTCAGACTCACGCCAAAATCCCACTGAAATCCCACATCAGACCTTTCTCCAAAAGGCCCAGCCCAGGGCCGTGGGGCCTCCACGGAGACAGCCTGCCCCCAGGCTGTGGGATCCAGGAAGAGCAACGTTTTTATAGGATTTGTGGGAAAGGGGAGAGGTAGGTGGAAGGAGTGTCCGGGTTTCCAGGGATACGTTTGCAAATCCCTTGGCATGTACTCCAGGCCCTCCACAGCTAGGTCTTTAAAATGTGTGTATTTTTTGTTTGTTTAATATGTTATTATTCTTGATTTGAGAGAGAGAGGAAGGGAGAGGGGAAGAGAACCATAATGTGAGAAAGTAAGAAAGTAACATTGATGAGCCACCTCCTGCCTCCTGCACCCGGGCATGTGCCCTTGACCTGGAATCAAACCTGCGACCTTTCTGTGCAGGGAGAACGCCCAACCGCCTGGGCCACAGCGGCCATGGCCACGGCCACACTGGGTCTTAAGGAATGCCAAGGAAGAGAGATTATCTGGAGATGCGGATGCTGGGTCTTTACCAACTACCAGGGCGGGCTCCAAAGGAACAGACATCCTGTTTGTCTGTGTTCATAAATATGGCTTATTCTTTTGTAACATTTTTTCCCCAAATTTTATTTTTCTTTTTTTATCTTATTTTTAAAATTATTTTTTCATTTTTAATTTCTTTATTGATTGAGGTATTACATATTTGTCCTCATCCCCCCATTGCCCCCCCCCCTCACCCCCAATCATGCCCTCACCCCCCTGGTGTCTGTGTCCATTGGTTAGACTTACATGCATGCGTACAAGTCTTTTGGTTGATCTCTCCCCCTTAACCCCACCCTCCCCTACCTTCCTTCTGAGGTTTGACAGTCTGATCGATGCTTCCCTGTCTCTGGATCTGCTTTTGTTCATCAGTTTATGTTGTTCATTATTTCCAATAGATGAGTGAGATCATGTGGTATTTATCTTTCTCTGACTGGCTTATTTCACTTAGCATAATGCTCTCCAGTTCCATCCATGTTGCTGCAAATGATAAGAATTCCTTCTTTTTTAGTGCAGCATAGTATTCCATTGTGTAGATGTACCACAGTTTTCTAATCCACTCATCTGCTGACGGGCACCTAGGCTGTTTCCAAATCTTAGCTATGGTGAATTGTGCTGCTATGAACATAGGGGTGCATATGTCCTTTCTGATTGGTGTTTCTAGTTTCTTGGGATATATTCCTAGAAGTGGTATCACTGGGTCAAATGGGAGTTCCATTTTTAGTTTTTTGCGGAAACTCCATACTGTTCTCCACAGAGGCTGCACCAGTCTGCATTCCCACCAGCAGTGCACGAGGGTTCCTTTCTTTTGTAACACGTTTGTCTACACACCTTAAAACGTGGTAGGAGCACAGCAAAACATCTGATGCCAACTGTGTGCCCAGCCAGGCTGCCTCCTACAACCAAAACCTCCCCGTGTTAGACTGAAACACATGATCCCCACGGTTTGGATCTCGAGGCCGCAAACCAATCGTGGACAGGAGACAGTTGTGAAAATCTAAGTGTGGACTAAGGATTCGTTAAGTGTGATGCCGCCCTACAAAGTCATCTTTTATTATTATTATTATTATTGATCTCCAGAGATAGAAACAGCAATGATGAGAGAGCATCATGGATTGGCTGCCTCCTGCACGCCCGCCACTGGGGATCCAGCCCGCAACCCGGGCCTGTGCCCTGACTAGGAATCGAACCCGGGACCCTTCAGTCCGCAGGCCGCTGCTCTATCCACTGAGCAAGGCGGCCAGGGCCACAGTCGCCTATGAGATGCGCACGTGTTTAGGAAGCAGGGTGTTAGGAAATAAGTGGTTTCCCTTAAAACGCTGGAGGTTAGGAAATAGGGGGTGACACGTGACTGCGGTGCTCGTGGGTGTAATCTGCTACTTCTGGCGAACGTTTGGACAGGCCCGGAAGTGCAACACGCGAGACGCGCACCCCCAGGGGCCGTTTTCACCGTCAGCCCCGAGGGAGCCAGCCCCAGGGCAGTCGGCATCTGGGACGGAGGCTCCCAGCGCCCGGCTCGATGCTGACCGCCGGGCCGGCTCCGTGACCGCCTCTAACAGGGCGCCCCGGAGGCCGCGCGGGCCCCGGACACGGAGGAGGCAAGCGCACGCGCGCTGCGTTACACCCCCGACCCCAGCGGCCGCCGGCGCCGGGGACGGCTGCGCGCGGTGACGTCACGGCACGCCGTGCGCCGGGTCAAAGTGCAGCCCCGCCTCCGCTTTCCCCTCGCTGTCTCCTCGGCCTGCGCCGCCGCTCCGCCGCTCCGCCCGCTCGCCGCCTTCCTGCCCGAGCGCCGCCCGGCCGGCCGCCATGGCGAACGTGGTCGACACGAAGCTGTACGACATCCTGGGCGTGCCGCCCGGCGCCAGCGAGAACGAGCTGAAGAAGGTACCGGGAGCGGCCGGCGGCGGGGGTGGGGGCGCGGGCCTGCGCGGCGCCGGGGAGGCCAGGCCGCGCTCCCGGACGGCCCGCGAGCCGGTGCCGGGCCCAGGCCGGGGGGCGGCGCGGCGAGACCGGCCAGACGCGGGCCGCGGGCCGCGCGCTTCGGCCTCGCCTGACCTTGGCCGCCGGCCCCGCCCGCCCGCAGCTGCAGCAAACACAACCCACCGCTGCGCGCACGCCGGGCGCTTCCTTCCTCCCTCCCGCGGCGGGCGCCGGGGTCACCAGCCTGGAAAAACAGGTTGGACCGAGGCTCCCGGCCCCGGGAGAGACGTCCACGCCGCGGACGCCGGCGCCGCGTCGGGCGGGGCCCCGGACCCAGCGGGAGGGAGGGTCGCGGCCGCCGGCCGGTGCGGCGGGGCAGGTGGGCTGTTTCCTGGGGGCCGCGGCCGCTCCGCCCTTCCTTCCGCCCTTTCTCCCTCCCGCGTGGACTCGCGCGGCGGGGGCCTGTGTCTGGGCGCATGGTCCGGGCAGGTAACCTGGCGGTTCTGCCCCCGCTTCGGGAGGCAGCGTGGGTCCCAGCCAAACACCTGAGTGTCCACCGACTAAAAATAAATGGGAGGCCTCATTATCGCGCCGCGCAGGGCCGCGAGGCTGACAGCGCAGGATTGCACAGCACCCGAGGCGTCTGATGACACCCCACGGCATCTCCACGGGGCCCGCAGTCTCCGCACCCGCGAGCGGAGAAAACCCGCATCTGCTCCTTAGGCGGCGGGACGGGGACAGTTTGGAGGCAAAGGGACTTCCTGTTACCTTACCGGAAATGCCGGCCCATTATGTAATTCATGGGCCTGTGAATGAAGACTAAGGTGCAGGGGACCTCAGCCGCCTCCATCTAGTATGTACCTTCACTTAGACCGAGGCTCGCTCAGGTCCTAAGACCCCAGGTTAGTCCCCGGATGAAAATAAAACACGACCCGGAGCTCCTCTTGGTTTGCCCGGATGTTACAATTAGAGGATCCATCGTGAGCAGGAATTCTCACCTTGGCTTGGTTTTTAGTGACAATGTCTTGCAGTTTGTAAAGCTTTACAAACACTTCTTATCGAAGTCTTCTTGACCCTGACCCGGTTACTGCCCATCAAAGACATTGGGCAACAGCGAAGATAAGGAGTGTTTCAGTGTTTTGGGTTTTTTTTCCTGTGGCATTGTTTCATTGTTTGCATCTGGCTTCAAGCATAATTGCTGTCTGCTTTATTGTGTTAAATCAGTGAGTAAACAGTGTTAAGATGGAAAGCTGCAATGATACCAGTGAACACAAGCTCTTTTTGAAAGGTTATGATGCTTCTCAGGAAAGTGGTTAAGTTAGTACTCGCAAATCTTTAAACTGGTCTTTGTATATAACCCTCCCTTTTTTTGTTTGTTTTCTACCCCTTATTGAAGGCGTACAGAAAATTAGCCAAGGAATACCACCCTGATAAGAATCCAAATGCTGGTGACAAAGTAAGTAATTTGAGACTTTTCCCCCAAGGTTTCAGTCTTAAACTTAAGTTGCCCTCCTTGTAAAAGGAACGTAAGAAAAGTCCATTTATGCCCATGAGCCCAGTTTTTAGGTTCAGAGTATTTTGGTTTTGTAACAGGAATACTAACATTCTGGGCAGTGGTAGGTAATAAATAGGGCCAGGATCAAACCAAAGGCAGCTTGTACCTTCCAGAATTAAGTGGATTCTGGATTCCTGTAGCCTTTCTCCGCTCTTGTATTTAAAAATCTGATTGTTTTCCTTTTTCTTGATAGTTCAAAGAAATAAGCTTTGCGTATGAAGTACTATCAAACCCTGAGAAACGAGAGTTATATGACCGATATGGAGAACAAGGCCTTCGGGAAGGCAGCGGCGGCGGCGGTGGCATGGACGATATCTTCTCGCACATTTTCGGTGGGGGACTGTTCGGCTTCATGGGCAATCAGAGTAGAAGTCGGAATGGCAGAAGAAGAGGAGAAGATATGATGCATCCACTCAAGTGAATATCTCTTTTTCCTTTAAAAAAAAAAAAAGTGCTTTCCTCAAATAGTAATAGTAGAAGAGAACAGGTATCAAAAGTGTTTCATCTTTCATCAGAAAACAAACTTGTCCGTGGGCCTTACTGTCCGTATTGGGTGACAAGTTGAATTTGGTAACCTGGCTGTGTGCGTTTTGCTGCAAATCTTAAAGGGTGGTTGGTGTTGGCACTGAGTGGGAAGATGGTTTTGTTCATGTGCTCCCCAGGCAGAGTATATGATTGGCATTTCCAATGATGGAGGGTCTCCTTTTTGAAGTATTTAAATCTTCCAAGTCACTTTTTATTACAAACATCTAGCTGAGTGCCTGCCCGCCTAGTTTGTTTGCATGGTGTAGTCACTCATTGCTTGATCCTCAGTGAGAACTCTCCGAAATCGGTTTCCATGGAGCTTGCTGGCTTCAAGCCTGGCGTTAACCTGCCAACATATGAACGGGTCTGACCTTGATCTTAGACTCTGAGCTCATGAACCTGCTACAATTTGAAGCTAGCTTTTTTACTTTGCAAAATTTGTGAGGCCTTGGGTCCTGTCAGCTTTTCAAACTAATAATGGTTTTACAAGGAAATGCCAGGGACTGAATTTCCAGCACTTAAAATATTTCATATTATCTATTCATTTGAATAGATGAGAGGAAGTAAAATATAACCTGTTACATTGTTTGACTCTCATTCTTAAATTTGTATGTTGAAAGAATTTGTCCTTAGAAATGTTATCATTTGGATATTTTTCCAAGAGTAACACTTGTGCAGTATTGGTTAGTTGTTGTTTTTTCCCCCACATTTTTCTTTGACAAAGAAATGGTCTAAGGCCTGGCCAGTATGGCGCAGTGGTTGAGCATCAACCTATGAACCAGGAGGTCAGGGTTTGATTCCCAGTCAGGGCACATGCCTGGGTTGCGGGCTCTATCCCCAGTGGGGGGCATATAGGAGGCATCCGATCCATGATTCTCTCTCATCATTGATGTTTCTCTATCCCTCTCCCTTCTTCTTTGAAATCAGTAAAAACATTAAAAAAAGAAAAGAAAGAAATGGTCTGAGAAGTAAGTAAAATCAAGAGTGCTCGATTTCATGGTTCTTCAGACCTTTAAATTTTGGTTCCTAGTATGCAGCACATGCAGTTTTATTTCCTGCTGCGTTCTTTTCGCATTATTGAACATTTCCCTGTTGTGACGGCATTTCGTGTTGGGTGGCTTGATGCTCCCGCCGTGGCATTTAGTCGCTCCCCTTTCCCTGGAGGCTGCCAGTGTCTCCTGTGATCGCAGTGCTGTTGAGTATCTGTGCGCAGCGCTCCTCCTTGGCAGAGATTCCCAGGCAGGCGGCCGTGTTTGAGGCCGATAAATGCAGCCCCGTTTCCTGGTAGAAACTGCCGGTTTAGTCCCACTGGCGAGGAAGTCCAGCTTCGCAGACCATTGTCCACATTTTTCCTTTCTTGGCCACGTTTGTTGAAACGAGGACTTGTCTGGCCTCTTGGTGTGGTTTTGTGTGCTGACTGTAATGTAATAGCCACGGAGAAGCCCTACCTGTTGGTTTTCTGTCAGTGATTTGGTTCAAGGTTCTTAGGAAAAGTAAAAGGCGGATACAACCAGGGGCTTTTGTCCAGGTTGACGCTGTGGACATGGCATTACTCCGGTGCTGGGGATGTTCGGCCATCAGTGTTTCATTCTCATACTGCCTGGAACATGTCAAGTCTTAGCTTCAGATAGCAATTTTGGGAAAGTTTGAGTCCTGCAAGAGACTTACGTTCTTTGCAACATACTTCCAACTATTTTTTTGTTCCTCTATTTTATTTTTATTTTTAAAATATTTTTATTGATTTGGGAGAGGGGAAGAGATAGAAACATCAGTGATGAGAGAGAATCATTGATCAGCTGCCTCCTGCACGCCCCCCACTGGGGATTGAGCCTCCAACCCAGGCACATGCCCTGGACTGGAATCAAACCCAGGCCCCTTCAGTCCGCAGGCCGACGCTCTATCCACTGAGCCAAACCAGCTAGGGCTAAGTCATATATTTTTAATAGACTTTTTAACTCCACCCTTTTTCTGTCTTAAAACTCTGAAAATTTGGTAAAAGTTGATGCAGTTTTGCTTAGAATTCGCTGGGTTCTTTAGAGCTTTAAGACTTGTAGGCTCTCTGTTAAAAACCTGTTCCTCTCCTCCTCTCTGTCACTGTCACACGGTAGATAAGGCCACTTTTTTTCCCTTTCTCTTTTGAGACATGCACTCCGAGTGCCACCCTCAAGTTAAAATAGGACTTTATAGTCTTTCTGAATTGTCCTTGGAGGGTGCAGAGCCTTGTAGTGAAGTGAGGACTGACTGAGCCTCGCCGTGCCCGGTCTGTCCTAGAAAAGGGGGTTCCTGCCTGAGGCCAGGGGAAGGTTGTGCACTTGAGTTTGCGGTTATCAGCTTTATCAGAAAATGCAAGAGCACGCTGCTGGCCTGACCCTGGTGCTGGCTTTAGGCATATCTGTACTGTCTAGGACCATAAGACCTTTCTGATAATTCAGGCCTCCAAATAAAACCTCAGTCGGTGGCTTCATGAAAGATGTTTTTTAATTCTTTGTTTGAGAAGGTTATAGTGAAATTTGCTGTTTCGGCTGTCATTTATGCCTGTAATTTAAGAGAACTTGGCAACATTTGATTGAACCCAATTCTTTCCTCCCCAGAGTGTCTTTAGAAGATCTGTATAATGGCAAGACCACCAAACTACAGCTTAGCAAGAATGTGCTCTGCAGTGCGTGCAGTGGGTAAGTGTGTCCTGGCTTATGGCATCACTTTCATCTGTGCTCCATGGCACCCTGAGTGTCTGCCAGGTAAAAGTTGTTCTTGGTTTAAAACTCACCACCCAACACAGAACATTTCCTGATCCCTCTGAAGTCAGTTTAATTAGTCATTGAGGGGTTGGAGAGGAAGGTGAAAAGCACAGTTCCTACCTGTCTTGGTCTGTGGGCAAACATCTAATGGATGCCTTTGCTTGCTTTAGCCAAGGTGGAAAGTCAGGGGCTGTTCAGAAGTGCGCTGCCTGCCGGGGTCGCGGCGTCCGCATCATGATCCGACAGCTGGCCCCGGGGATGGTGCAGCAGATGCAGTCCGTGTGCTCCGACTGCAACGGAGAAGGTGCGTGCTGGGCTCTGCCTCCAGGCGGGGATGGGTGCGCAGCAATGGGGAGGCGCGCACTTTTTCTTTCTCAGCGTGGTTGTATCTTCCTGTTCAATAACGGAAAGCCACGGAGAGTTCTGGAAGGAAAATGTGAAAAGAATTATTCCTTCAGGCCTAGGCCCAGTGAACCCAGATGAACCATAAATGTGTATTCTGTTCAGTGAAACGTTCCTCTTTTCTAATAGCAAGAAGATGGACAAGAGGTTTTGTCCCTTCAGATTTGTAAGGTAATGTTTGATAGAGGGGGAAACAGCCAGTGTTTAGTTATCATTCTGAGAAGAGGAGGCTTACTGTGACACAACATGGAAGCCGCTGGCGTGGCTGCCTTCCGGTAGACATGACTTACAGACAGGCCTGCGGCCTTAGAGCGGTGCTGGCCAAAAGGATTTTTCTGCGATGACCAGAATGCTCTGTGTATGCCACGTCCAGAGCAGTAACCACCAGCTTCCTGTGGCTGCTGAGTTCCTGAAATGTGACTGAGGGACTGCATCTTTAAACTTACAGCCATGGCTGGTAGTGGCTCTCAGTGGCTAGCACGGGTTTAGAGCATCCTTTTCCCAGTGCTCCTGGGAGGGACGAGGTCACTTGGGGAAGCTGTCTGTTACCTTCCCCTGCGGGAGGGGCTCGGTGCGTTTCCCTGTCACAGTGGCTGACAATCCGCTGTCGAGAAGCCAAAGTTGGCAGACCTGCCCGGGTGCCATTGCTACTTGGAGAAATGGTATTTTGCAGAACATGGTTTGCAAAGTGTTCGAGAAACAGACTCAGAAGTTACTGATTATACATGTCCTCTAAGCATTGAAAGGGCCAGTCAGCCATTAGAAATGGACACTTTTTTCACAGTGTATGTACAACTTCCATTTTACTCCATTAGACACTAATCAAATGTTTCAAAGAGTGCGAGGGGAGGAAGAGAAGCTGTGCGTCCTGAGTGTGGTGTGGAGGGACTCGGGCCACTAAATGCAGCATCTAGCGGATTCCCGCAGTTGTCCTTGATCATGAACTACATAAGGGAGATCCATAGTAGGGTGCCAGTGCAGCTTTGGTCTGTGAAGTAAATGAAACTGCCAACTGTACAGTGTAATGATGAGCCATGAGGACACTTAGGTTTTTATTTGGGTTGTAAACGCATGGCACTAAGGCTGAACACAAAATGAAGACACGTTTATAGAGTCCAGCACCTGACACCCCTTGTTTGTGTGTGTGTGTGTGTGTGTGTGTGTGTGTGTTTGTGTGTTTGGAAGGGAGAGGGATAGAGGGCTGGAAACATTGAGGAGAGAGAAACATCGGCCAGCTGCCTCCTGCACACCCCCTACCGGGGATTTGCCCGCAACCAATGTACATGCCCTGGACCGGAATTGACCCTGGGACCTTTCAGTCCGCAGACCTACGCTCTATCCACTGAGCCAAACCGGTTTCGGCACACCCCTTGTTTTTTGTTTTTGTTTTTTAAATATATTTTTATTGATTTCAGAGAGGAAAGAAGAGGAGGGGGGAGAGAGAGAAACATCCATGATGAGAGAGAATCGTGGATTGGCTACCTCTTGCACGCCCGATTGAGCCCGCAACCTGGGCATGTGCCCGTGACAGAAATTGAGTCAGGGACCCTTTAGTCCACAGGCTGACGCTCTCTCCGCTGAGCCAAACCAGCCAGGGCACCTGACACCCCTTTTGTTCCCAGGCCCTCGGCTTTGTTTTCACTCCAGGAAGAGAGTCAGAACCTGGAAGGGCTTAAGGCACATTATGCTCGGAAATGGAGGAGGCCTGGGTAGCTTGGCCCTCGGGGAACCAGCAGTGAGGTGTGAGCTTTTGAGATTAAGAATGATTCTTTAGGTGGCCTTTGCTTTTGAGATTAAGAATGATTCTTTAGGTGGCCGTTGAAGGAGTTCAGAAAATGTCTTTAATGAATAAAGGTCTTAGCAAGAACAGCTGAGTCATCTCACTGGAAGCTTGAATGGCCTCTCTTCCCAGGAGAGGTCATTAATGAGAAGGACCGCTGTAAAAAGTGCGAAGGGAAGAAGGTGATTAAAGAAGTCAAGATTCTCGAGGTCCACGTGGACAAGGGCATGAAGCACGGCCAGAGGATCACGTTCGCGGGGGAAGCAGACCAGGCCCCCGGCGTGGAGCCGGGCGACATCGTGCTCTTGCTGCAAGAGAAGGAGCATGAGGTAACTGCCTTGGTGTTCTCCTTATTCAGGGCGGGTGTGGCGTGCAAGGTGCCGGTCAGGTGCAAGGTCCTTTCCTGGAGCACCCTGCGCACCGTGAAGCACCCACTGGTCTGGCTGAGGTGTGGGGCTGGCCCGGTTAGCCGGCCGGAGCCAGGTGTGGCCCCACCTTGGTGTTGACTAGCACTGTGACTTATCATCTGGTGGTCTCTGTCCCGTCCCCCCCCCCCCCCATGTCTGAAAGCGAGGGCCCGGACCAGAAGGCTGAAGGCAGCTCCCTTTCCCTGTGGAGGGTGAGGGGTGAGGGGTGGGGGGTGGACAAGGCTTCAGTCCTCAGTGCTACTCTGTTGACTGGTTTTACACACTGGTGCCAGGTGAGATTCTCTGGAAAGAAAAGGTTCTGCAGTTGAGCAGTTTTTTACTTTAAGTTTCTGATTGAAGTGTATTGTATGTTATGTACAAGGCAAAATTAACTGGTCCACACTGTGGTCTAGTGTGTGGTACTTGGGTTGTGCCATTGCGCCTGTATTTAAGGTGCTGTGTGGTGTACTGTAGACCTTTATTCGTGAAGAATAGATCAAGCTATTTGTGCAACAGCCCTTTAGTAATCACCCAGGTTCTTTAAAAAAAATTTAATGTTTTTTTAATTGATTTCAGCGAGGGAGAGGGGAAAGATAGAAACATCAGTGATGAGAGAGAATCACTGATCCGCTGCCTCCTGCACGCCCACACTGGGGATCGAGTGCGAAACCCGGGAATTGAACTGTTCATAGGTTGGTGCTCACCCCTGAGCCACAATGGCCGGGCCCCAAATGCTTGGCTGTAGAAGCATTTGACAGGGCTCTGGCTTTGTCCTTGGTCACATTGACTCAGTTCCAATGGAAGTCTTCACAGGTCAACCACCTTCTTAGTTTGCACGAAATTTTTCTCCCATTTGATGGTGATTTCTATCGATAAAGTTTTTTAAATCATTTCATCAACCCAGTAGAGGGTGAAGCCGCATGGCGATGCAGATTCTGGGATGTGACTGGGTTCCTTCCCTCGCTGGGGGAGTTGCTACCCAGCCTTTCTCAGGGGTGTCGGTCAGGCTTCTAGCCTCGGCGAAGCTGTGGATTGCTCTCTACATCTCGGCCCTTTGTCGATATTGCCAAGCTCACAAAAAGCGAGGATCTCTCAGGTTGCTGAGAAATAGTAATTTCTAGAGTTCTGCCTTAGGGTCTCGTAGGTGGTGGGAATATTTGTAGCTCTTTTACGAGATTCTCTGTTCACTGGCACTGTGTTCAACCTTGCCTTCCTTGCACAGCACCATACAAGGCATTAAAGGCACAAAGATAGAAAGATGGCCAAGGAGTTGAGATGGTCAGAGTCCGCTTGGGCACAGAGCAAAACCAAGGAGGTTGTAAGATGGTGCAGCTGTGTGTGGTGCACGGGAGAGTGGGGGCAGTTAGCATGTGGTGTCTGTGCTGCGGCAGGAGGGTGGCGAGGAAGTCGGAGGGGAGTAGGAATGGTGGTTTGGTGTTCTGGCATGTCGGACTGACATGAGACCTTGTTCCCTAAGTTCAGCCTTTACTGTGGCATATAATTCAATGGGGATTTAAAATGGAGGTCAGTGGACTTGGAGACAAAGGACTTCAGTCAGTTCTGACTCCCGTGTACCAGCGTGGGCCTCCCTGGGCTTGGCTCTACTGGACTCACAGCCTGTCCTCCCTCAGGGCGGTCATCGGGCTCAGGAAGGCGATGCCTGAGCTGCCTCCCTGTCGGGGCCGCGGGGAGGTGTCTGAAGTCATCGCTGTGGCTCGTTGGCAGCTGTGCAGTGCGTGGCTTTCCAGCAGACGGCGGGCGGTCCCAGTGGCTGCTGACGGGAGATGGCCAGGCCAGCGTGGGAGCTCATCTGGGGAGGGCAGGCGGGTCCTCCTTGGTTTTGTGACAATAAATTTGAGCCCAAGGTGAGGTGTGGGCAATTGTTTTTGTTTTTAATGTTTTTTATTGATTTCAGAGAGGAATGACAGGGAGAAAGGGAGAGAGAAACATCAATGATGACAGAGAATCATGGATGGGCTGCCTCCTGCATGCCCCACGCTGGGGATGGAGCCCACAACCCGGGCCTGTGCCCTGACCGGGAATCGAACCTTGATCTCCTGGTTCATAGGTCGACGCTCAACCCCTGAGCCACGCCAGCCGCACTGGGCAATTGTTTAATTTCTACCACTGAAAACGTTCTGAACCTTCTGAAGAAAACTTGACTTGTTTGAACTAGTTCATGAAAAATCTTGTACTTTGTTTTTCTTTTGTGTTCTTCACTCCCAACTCCCGTGCTGAAGTAATGGTGAGGCCATGCGGTTAGGGTGGGTGTGTATCTGAAGCAGTATGTAAATCTCCTGAGGAAAGCACTTGCTGCTGGGAGTGCTGCACATCGTGTGTGTTCGTCTTTGTGTGTGTGTGTGTGTGTGTGTACACATGTGTGCACATGTGTGCACGTGCGTGTGCTGGTGGCCTAGCTGCCAAGGTGCATTTGCACAAAGGACCGTAGGATCTGGTGATGCTAGCCCTCCTCTGTGTTCATTTTTTAGACGTGATTGTCGTTTTAAGTGCGTTGCTATCTTGTTCTTGGTAGTTTCTCTTCATTAATCCTGTTTTTCAAAAATTTCCTAATTCTTGCTTGTGTATTCTCTGAGTTTTAGCATCAAATTGGCTAGCCTAACCACCCCCACCACCACCCCAAAAAAGCCAAAAAACTCTGAGACCATTTTTTAAAAAATATTTTATTGATTTTTTACAGAGAGGAAGAGAGAGAGGGATAGATAGTTAGAAACATCGATCAGCTGCCTCTTGCACACCCCCTACTGGGGATGTGCCCGCAACCAAGGTATATGCCCTTGACCGGAATCGAACCTGGGACCCTTGAGTCCACAGGCCGACGCTCTATCCACTGAGCCACACCGGTTTCGGCTGAGACCATTTTTTATTGGAATCACATCAAGGTGAGCCCTCCCGTCCAAGACACCCAAGAGCAGCGCCCCCTTCTTGTCCCTCCTAGCATAGCTGCTTTTTTTTAAAGAAGTGCCCTCAGGTGGGCTGCTTTGGCTCACTGGGAACGCAGAGAAAAGGGGGCCTTGAAAGCAGGTTCAGGGGGTGAGCCTAGAATGCGCTGCCGCTGCCCACTGGCTCTAAGTCTCGGATGGGGAGAAAGGAGGGAGAGTGCGCCGACGCAGCCTTAACTGAAGGCTATGTCGTTCAGAATGGTCCGTTCCCGGCTGCGGGCCTGGACCACTAGTCGGGGGGATGGGGGATGGGGTGAGGTCAGCTTTCCTTCTCGGGCAGCTTTGGGAGGAGGGTTTGGGGCAGGGGCTGTCTTGCAGGTTCCTCTCTTCTCTGAACTGTCCGGCATTCTTTGGAAGAGAGACTAGTATTGAAAAAAATCTAGGCGACCTTTTACTGCAGTTAATTTTATTAAATTAAATTTCAAAAGTTAAGCGTCTAGATATTTGTGAACTCTCGTAAATAAAGCTGCAAGGCAGGCATGTGTGCAGTTGGATGGGTTTTCCTACCGTTGAAGCTTGGAGACATTATTGATGTTGATGGAGTGACCTTTGCACTCGTTGCTGAGTCCACGGGTTTATTGTTGATTTGCATTCCTCTAAACAGGATTGGAGTTTTAGGTGAGAGGAAACTTGTTCATACATGTGCGAAGTGATGCATGGTATTTAAGCGCCTTCATTGGCTGAGCATTGCTGGTGGAACTGTTTATGTTGAACTTGGCCCTCCCTTGCCCTTGTTTGGATCGTATCTGGGGAGCACTCCGGGGGCGAACCTGCTCACAGAATCCCGCTGGGCCCTCTGCACCCTTAGCTCGGAGCCGGGCCAAGAAAGGGGCCTCAGGGCACGCCTGCTTGTTTCTGTGGCCTCGGCTGTGACTTAGGTTTGAGCCATTCCTCCCAATTCTAGGGCTTGCCTGGTAGGAGTTTCTGGCATGTTACTTGAGAATGGCTAAGTCTTCCTACATAAATAAATGTAGGTAGGGGTTGGGGATGGGCTTTTGCACTGGATGGTAAAAGGGAAGTTTTGAAGTGGCTTCGTGGCACAGAGCACAGCAGGTGGCTACGTCCTGAGATGTGTGCGCGGCTCTCCCCGCAGGTGTTCCAGCGAGATGGCAACGACCTGCACATGACGTACAAGATCGGCCTGGTGGAGGCCCTCTGCGGCTTCCAGTTCACATTCAAGCACCTCGATGCCCGTCAGATCGTGGTGAAGTACCCGCCCGGCAAGGTCATCGAGCCGGGTGAGTCTCCGCCCTGAGGCGGCTCCCTGTGCTCTGGGAAGTCGTGGTTTCCAATAGTAGGGACTCTGGAAAAGAACATTACTGAGCACTCTTCTTCTCAGATAAAGTTCTTACACTTTCCCCACGGCTTGCTCAAATAATAGGGTGCGTCCGGGTGGTTCGAGGGGAAGGAATGCCGCAGTATCGTAACCCCTTTGAGAAAGGCGACCTGTACATCAAGTTCGACGTGCAGTTTCCTGAGAACAACTGGGTCAGCCCCGACAAGCTCTCTGTAAGTGTCCCTGGCTTCAGAACAGGTGCTGCCTTCCAGGCCGATACTAGTTGAGTTTCTTTGTCACCTTCCATTTATTTGTGGTGCCAATATGAGGTCACCAGATGCAAGCGCTTCTTAAGTCTGAGATCAGTGGCTGTCCGGTTGTTACTGAAATGAGGATTGCTGCTGTCCGTATCCAGGGGCCGGGGTTGGTGGTAAAGTAGAGGCACTGGGTGTTTTGTGCTGGTGGGAGGGGGGAGTCGGGGAGGGGAAATTCCCTGCCTGAAGGAGGCACCCCCAGCCCAGCCGGCTGGCTCTTCGTGCTGGAAGGCGTGTCTGCGTGTCCCGTGTTTCAGAGTGGGCAGATGCTGGCTTGTTTTCTGAGCAGCAGAGGTCGCACAAAAGATGTCTGCAGGTGTGGCCTGCGGTCTTGGCTGCTCACCGGGCAGCGCTGCTCACCGGAAAGAAGCCCGCCCCTTGGGCTGTGTGTGGGCAGGGGGTTCCTGCCGACGTTGACAGCCGACCTTTTTTGTTTGTTTCGTTTTAACGAAGGAACTAGAAGACCTTCTGCCATCCCGACCCGAAGTCCCGAACATCATCGGAGACACAGAGGAGGTGGAGCTTCAGGAATTCGACAGCACTCGGGGCTCGGGAGGCGGGCAGCGGCGCGAGGCCTACAACGACAGCTCCGACGAGGAGAGCAGCAGCCACCACGGCCCAGGCGTGCAGTGTGCCCACCAGTGAGCCGCACGGCGCCGGCGGGTCTCCTCCGCGTGCCCGGTTGGTCGTCAGCGGCCCAGCCAGAGGGTCTGTCGATCCGAATGAACTGATGGATATTTCCTGGTCTATGTGTAACTTTAAAGTCGGTATAGTATCTACAGAGTGTATAATTTAACTAACCACAGAGCTCTGCATCTTCGTCTGACTGGTCTGTGGAGAGGAGAGCACTCGAGGAGGCAGGACTGACACGTGTTCCCAGGCCGCCTGGTCTGTGCACGGTTTCTATCAGTTCCGAATAGATTTTTGTTCCATGTTTGCACCTCGAAGCCCACGTTGTAAAGTCTGTCCAGTGTGTCCTGGAGCTTGTGTTTGGCTGCACCTGCATCCTAAGCTGCTACAACCAGAATAAAGAGTTTCCGAGCCTGCGTCTCGCTTAGGTGCATGGGCGTGGGCTTGGCACACAGAGGGCGTGGAGCTGACTGGGAACAGTGGGAATGACATCAGCGGTGGTTGTCATGTTGTTGGTTTTTTTCCTCTTTTTCTTGTTTTTATCATCTTGTGAAAGGTTTTGAAACTCGGTAATAAAAAGCAGTTGGTGTAAATTATTTTTGTGTCACATTTTTAGGAGGAAGAACACATTTTTTAAAATTTATTTTAGAGAGAGAAAGGGAGAGAGAAACATCAATGTGAGAGAGAGAGAGAGACATTGATGGGTTGCCTTCCATGCCAGCCCTGACTCTGACTGGGGGTGGAGCCCACAACCTGGTATGTGCCCTGACCAGGAATTGAAGGTGCCACCCTTCAGTGCATGGAATGAAGCTCCGAGCTACCCTGGCCGGGGCAGCAGGAAGAGCGTATCTTGAACTGTCAAATGGATCCTTGAACTGGAGAATGTATTCTTGGTTCTGGCTCTTAAGCAGCCCTTAAAACCTAGGCCTGACGCAGATGCTCAGGCGCACGCCCATTTGATCGTTTTACACCATGAATGGAAGTTTGTGACTTTGGTAGAAACAGGCTTTATTGGCTTCCCTTGATGCTTTGTAGAATCCAGGACATCGGAGTTACCCAACTCCTCAGTTAGGGCCCTGCGCATTGGGGCGACATAGCCTCTGTACCCCACCATCGCCCCCTTTTAAAAGCAAGGAAACTGCAAATCAATATTAGAACCATGTCCGCATAGAACCTGATTTCATTAAATGTTAAGTTAAAGATTCTGTCTTCATCAGGCTGAGTATTGAGATGGGGGGATTGATGAGATGGAGGATGGACCTCCCTGCTGTTTCACAGAAAAGCAGGCCCGGATCGGTGTGAGAACAGCCGGGCCAAACCACTGTGTGAAGGGCGCCGTGTTGCCCTTCCCACCTTTCTCACGAGGACCTTTCCCTTCCCAGGACACACTTGAATTTGAAGGAGGAGAGCCCTCCGCTGTACACTTCACATGTGTGAGAGAACAGAGGAGGGAAACGGAAAGGGAAGTTTTTCACGTGATGCCACCCCTGACCTAAATCTAACGCGCGCGCAGTCTGTCCTAGGTCCGCCAGAACCTGAACAGGCAGCAAGGTGTCCCGGCGTTACGGTCCTCTCCACTCTACCTCCGTTGTACAAAAACGATTTCACAGCCGGCCTGGCGAGACAGCAGCACAGTTTTGTATCTGAGTTACTTCCCCACGCACCACTTGAAGAGTAAGAAACGCAGTGGCAATATGCGGTTTTCGCCTTTCCAATAAAGGTTTATAAACTGGTTCGTGTGGTCTTCCTTTCTGCGCAGGTGTTTCTGACCGAACCACACGGAAGCGGGTGGTAGGCCGCGTTCGGATCTTATTTCCCGCGGTCTCGTTGCACTTCGCAGAGCTGTCCAGAGGAGGGGCCTTGAGAGCGTCACCCGCACAGTGACTCTCCCGTCAGAAGTAGTATCACATATTCCGTCCAATAGGCCTTTAAAGGGGTGCACCTCGGGGCGGGGGCCTTCTCACGAGGACCTTGCCCTTCCCAGGACACTTGAGTTTGAAGGAGGACATTCAGAACCTGGCAGCCTTCACCACTCTCCCTCTCCAGAACATTCCACCTCGAAAAGGGACCCGTTAGCATTCGTGCTCTGGCCCCTTCCCCGGTGCAGTCGCTCATCTGGTGTCTGTCTCTCAGGCCGGGCTGATTTTGGACTGTTGGTATAAAATGGGGTTCTTTTCTTATTTTTTAAGTCCATCTAAGAGTATGTTTTCCATTAATCTTTAGAGAGAGGGAGGGAGGAGAGGAAGAGGAACACTGATGTGATCGCCCTCCCCACACGCCCAACGGGCCGGGGGTCGAACCTGTGACCCATCAGTCCACAGGCTGACGCGCTGACCACAGTGAAACCGGCCGGGGCTCCAGTGGGATTCTAACTTAGTCCATGTCCAGGGCTCGTCCCTGACAGCACAGTTCTGACTTTGTATTGCCAGGTCACACTCGGGCACAGGCACGCGCACGCCTGCTCACCGCTCGGCGCCGGTGGACAAGAGTTTTCCATTTGGGATCACGCTATGAACATTCAGAGTTTTGTGTGGGCGTCTGTCCAGTTCTGGGTAGATGCCGAGGAGTGCAGTGACTGGCTCCCCTGGTAACCGTCTAATCCTTTGCCAAACTTCTAAAAGGCCGCCCCATCGGACAATCCTACCAGCGGTGGAGGAGAGAATTCGTTCTCAACTGCCCGCGTGGACCCTCCTGAGGACAGCCTTTGCGGTGGGGGAGGGGTTGAGATCTGCATCTGCCTAATGACGAATGACACGCATCCGCCATGTGCTCACTGGCCACGTGTGTACCTTGGGAGCAGCGTCTGTTCACAGCCTCCGCCGTGTCACTCAGGCTGTCTCCGTGTCCACCTCCCTCTGCTGCAGGTGCCGTGTTACGTCGAGCCTTCCCTGCGTGGGCGCCGCCTGGCTGGCATGGCCCTCAGGCCGTGCGGGGTGACCTAGACAAGGCTGAGGACGACTGTCAGGTATGGCGTGGAATGCTCCCGCTAATGTCCACGTGGGAGTGGCTTCTAACCGCCCCACCTGCCAGACTCAGCGCAGCTGTTTCAGTGAAACATCCAGAAACCTTGCCCAGCACCTGCCAATCATTCTTTTAGTTCAGGTCCAGTAAGAGAATTGGTGGCCCCACCACGTGGGGAACAACCGTGGACTAGTGTGCAGTGCTGAGTATCGTCTTTCTCACCTTTTTAAATGTTATTGTTATTAGTTGTTAGTCCTCAGCCTAGGATATTTTTCCTGTTGGTTTTTACAGAGAATGGAAGGGGGAGGGAGAGAGACGCATCGATTGGTTGCCTCCCGCACACACCCCGACTGGGACCGGGGTCGAGCCTGCAACCCAGGTACATGCCCTTGACCAGAACAACCCACAACCCTTCAGTCTGCAGGCCAACACTGTCCACTGAGCCACACTGGCCAGGGCTGTATATATTCCCTAATTTTCATCACCATTCTTGTCATGTTTTTTTTATATATATATATATTTTTATTGGTTTCAGAGGAAGGGAGATAGAAACATCCATGATGAGAGAGAATCATTGATCGGTTGCCTCCTGCACGTCCCCACCTAGGGATCCAGCCCACAACCCAGGCATGTGCCCTTGGCTGGAATCGAACCTGGGATCCTTCAGTCCGCAGGCCGACGCTCTATCCACCGAGCCAAACCGGCCAGCGCAGCATATGTTTGATTTGCAAATATTTCTCCCATTCTGTGGGTTGCCTTTCTTAATGGTCTTTTAAAGCACAAATGTTTTTAAAATTTTTGAGAACGTCTAATTTATCAATTTTATTTCTTTTGCTCCTTGTGCTTTTGGCACTACATAAAGCATTTTACCCTAAAGCCGTGGCCCGGAGCAGGCCTGTGCTCACTGGAGTAGCTTTTTGTTGTTGGTGCTTTCCTGGGGGCACAGCCCTGTCCCCGGGGAGGGGCTGGGCCCTACAGCCCCGTCTGCTGACGCCACAGGAAGCCCCTGTTCAACAACTACCCATCGGGCTCAGGGTTCGGTCCCAGGTGCTGATCACACCCACCCGGTGATGTGAGACAGCCACGCCGCTGCGTCCGGCCGCGCGGCAGGACGAAGTGCCGCCTCCACCTCCGCAGCCGCAGCACCGAGGAGTGGCCGGCCCGGCGGCTGAGTGCTCCGTGTTCCGTGTCACCTCCCCGCCCTGCCAGTGCCCGGTTCACAGGCAAGTATTCGGTAAGAAGGCTTCCAGAGAAGCCACAGGCCAGGAAGCGAGGGAGAAAGTGTCCCAGATCAAGTCCAACCCCAAGGCCCACACTTCGAGGACGTCAGCAGCCCCAGGAGAGCTGCTCCCTTCTCCACGCTTCCAGCACAAGGCCCGGGGGAGCTCAGTGGCCCGGTGTCCGTCGGCCATCCTAGAACCCGTCACCAGGGTCAGGCTCACCAGGCCTGGATCCCACATCCAACCGTTCTCACCTCAGTGCCCGCGTTTACATGAAGAGCAAGCATGTCAAACTCAAAGGCTAACCCAGGCCAAGTAAATAAGGCATGTGGCCCGTGGTCCGCGAGTTTGACATGCTTGATGCAGAGGGGCCTTGCTTTGGAAGGGGACACACCTTAGGTGTTTGAGAGAGATCCATTGTCAGCATGGGGGGAGCAGGGAGTGGGGCCTCTCCTTTCCCACTGCCATCTTTATATCTACCCTGAGTGGCCAGATTATGATGATCTCTGAACGCATAATAATCTGGCCACTCAGTGTGTGTGTGTGTGTGTGTATATATATATACATATTAGAGGCCCAGTGCATGAATTCGTGCATGGGTGGGCTCCGGCCAGCCTGGCCAGGGGGAGGGGACATGGACAGTTGGCCAGCCTGCCTGCTGGTCGAACTCCTGGTCGAGGGGACAATTTGCATATTAGCCTTTTATTATATAGGATATACACTGAGTGGCCAGATTATTATGCGTTTAGAGATCATAATAATCTGGCCACTGTGTGTGTGTGTGTGTGTGTATTACCTAATAAAAAGATAATATGCAAATTGACCGTACCATTGACACACCCACAAGCCACACCCATAAGCCAATCAGAGCAAGTATGCAAATTAACCCAATCAAGATGGCTACAGCCACAAAGAGCAAGGTTTCCCAGGTAACAGAGGAAGCCAAGCTTTCCACGAGCTGTTGCAGGCCTAAGCCTCCACTCAAGCTACAAAGTTTCAATTATAGAAGGTAAACAAATTCAAACAGAAATGGCGGCAGAATGGAGCTTGAGAGAGCAGGCCAGGGTTGCCGGTGGCAACAGGGGAAGCAAAGCTTTCCACACACCCTGTCCGGGCCCAGCCTCCGCTTAAGGCTACAAAGTTTCAATTATAGAAGGTGAATTAACTGCCACAGAAATGGCTGCTGGTGGCGGAGGGAGCAGCAGGCTTGGCTCCACTGCAGGCTACAAAGTCTCAATTGTAGAAGGAAAATAAATTCCAGATACCAGGGCCTCCGCTTAGGTTGCCAGGGGGCGTGGCTGGCCTGCAAACCACCACAGGCCCCTCGCTCAGGCCGCCCCACGCCCCAAGGGAATCCCCACCCTGATCTGGGACACCCTTCAGGGCAAATCAGCTGGCCCCCACTCCTGCACCAGGCCTCTAATAAAAGAGTAATATGCAGATTGATCATCACTGCAACACACAATATGTCTGCCCCCATGTGGTCAAAGATCCTGCCCCCATGTGGACACAAGATGGCCAGCAGGGGAGGGCAGTTGGGAGGCACCCGGCCTGCAAGGGAGGGCAGTTGAGAGGGACCAGGCTTGCAAGGGAGGGCAGTTGGAGGTGATCAACCCTGCAGGAGAGGGCAGTTAGGGGTGACCAGGCCAGCAGAGGAAGGAAGTTGGGGGCAAACAGGCTGGCAGGGGAGCAGTTAAGCATCAACCAGGCTGGCAGCGGAGTGGTTAGGGGGTGATCAGGCTGGCAGGCAGAAGCGGTTAGGGGCAATCAGGAAGGCAGGCAGGCAAGCAGTTGGGAGCCAGCAGTCCTGGATTGTGAGAGGGATGTCTGACGGCCCGTTTAGGCCCGGGATTGGGCCTAAACAGGCAGTCGACATCCCTCGAGGGGGTCCCAGATTGGAGAGGGTACAGGCTGGGCTGAGGGACAACCCCCCTCCGTGCACGAATTTCGTGCACCAGGGCTTCTAGTGTGTGTGTGTGTGTGTGTGTGTGTGTGTGTGTATGTGTGTATATATATATATATTTTTTAACTATTTCAGAGAGGAAGGGAGAGAGAGAGAAACATCAATGATAAGAGAGGACCATTGATCGGCTGCCTCCTGCACGTCCCCCACTGGGGATGGAGCCCGCAACCTGGGCCTGTGCCTTGACTGGGAATTGAACCGTGACCTCCTGGTTCATGGGTCCACCCGCAACCACTGAGCCTCCCCGGCCGGGCTCCACTGCCATCTCTGAGCAGCAGGAATGTTGGGAGGCTGTCCCGAGAGCCCCCTTCCTGACAAATGCGGGGCAGCAGCAGGCCTGAGGCCACCTCTGGGGCAAGTCAGTTGTTCAGTATCTCCCTTTCCTTCCCTGCGCCCAGGGATGGAGTCACGGCCAAAATAACCACCAGGCTGCATGCAAAGCGAGAGCGTACCAGGAAGCATGGCTTGACCGCGGAAACCTGCCCAGCCAGTAACACAGCCAGTAAGGCCGACGGAAGTAGGTTCTCCCAACAGCACCCGTGTGCACATCCACCCTCCCCCACCCACCGCAGCGCAGTCTGGACTCACATAATTGGCATCCGTGCATGCCTAGTTAGCCCACACTGCCTGTCTTAGCAAGAGGCATGGGTGCCAGGCATCGCTTAGGAGCTGTGTGTCCAGGTCTCATGACAAAGCTGAACTACCACAGTGCAGATGGGCCCGGCTGCTGAGCTAGATGGCATGTGTTTGCTTTTCAATGAAACCCTGCCACGCCCTGGCCAGGTAGCTCAGTTGGTTAGACCAGTGGTCGGCAAACTCATTAGTCAACAGAGCCAAATATCAACAGTACAACGATTGAAATTTCTTTTGAGAGCCAAATTTTTTAAACTTCTTCTAACGCTACTTCTTCAAAATAGACTCGCCCAAGCCATGGTATTTTGTGGAAGAGCCACACTCAAGGGGCCAAAGAGCCGCATGTGGCTCACGAGCCACCGTTTGCCAACCACTAGGTTACAGCATCAAACCAATACACCAAGGTTGCAGGTTCAATCCCCGGTCAGGGCAGACAATCGAGTGTGTAAATAAGGGGATCGGTAAGTCAATGTTTCTCTCCCTCTCCCTTCCTCTCTCTAAAATCAATAGAGGAAACAAAATCAAAATAAATGAATAAATTACTGCTGCTGGGGATCCCATTGGTGCTTGAACATTTTTTTCAATCTGGAAACTTCCTTTCTCGTAGGGATAGGATGGCTGTGCACAAGATCAACACAAGGATGTTCGTGGAGAGAGGGACGGTGACTGTGAGGAAGGGGACGTTACCCGGACACCCCCCATACATCTCATCGTATCCCTCCGATGCCCGGTATGTAGCTGTTAAAGAACAATGTTGTGAAGTGCTTTATGGCATGTTACATAGAGCATGCATCCGTGTGCTGCTGCTTTTAAGACACATGCCTCCCTCGCGGTGCTGAGAGCGAGCGGGCACGCGGAGTCGAAAATAATGATGTCCTCTGCGTTCGAGGCTTACGGTTGTTTAAATGTTTTTAGGACGAGCCCTACCGGTTTGGCTCAGTGGATAGAGCGTCAGCCTGCGGACTGAAAGGACCCAGGTTTGATTTGGGTGAAGGGCGTGTGCCTTGGTTGCGGGCACATCCCCAGTAGGTGTGCAGGAGGCAGCTGATCGATGTTTCTCTCTCATCAATGTTTCTATCCCTCTCCCTTCCCCTCTGTAAAAAAAAATCAATAAAATATATTAAATGTTTTTATGACAAAAATATACGCAAAAGTCAAATAACAGAAGGAACCTCTATACGCCCATGGCCACGGCATCTGGGGGAAACGCTCACGGTGCTACAAATACGTTGCAGAGCGAGGGTGTGCGCTGGAGTGTGAAATCTAAACAAGGACAGTGAGGCCCGGGGACCGTTTTTGACACAAAGTGTTTTATTTTGAAATTCCCAGCAGAGCTCATCCTCAGTGCCTTCTCGGGAGCTGCCTGTGAGAATCCCGACTGGAACCGGGGCAGACAGGCCTGCCTGCCGCCCGGCCCGCACATCCATGCCTGGGGTCGCGCAGCCGGCCCCCAGGCCCCCCACTGGCGGGTCTAAATGGACAGAAACCCTCACGGGTGTGATTTACAGAGTGGCCCCAAGTGGCCAAGGTCTCCCTCCAGTGGTGCCCAAACAAGACCCCGGAATGGAAGCTGTAGGAGAGGGGATCTCGTGTGACCAGCGCTCCCACACGCGCTCGTCGCTGGGTCTGCAGTCACCGCTGTAAAGGCAAACCCAGTGTGTGCGGCGGCAACGTTGTAAACACCATGTAAACATTGCAAGGACTTTAGGTTATTTAGCATCCGAAGAGATATTTATAAAAAACTACTGGACTTGTTAAGACTACAAATACCAGCCCACCCTCCGCCCATGAAAAAAGCAGTTGTTACAAAAATATAAAAAATAGACTCGCCTCTGCTTTGCAACCATCCCGGCAGCCGCTCCCCGCGGCGGCGCATCCCGCTGACGGACCACGCCAGAGCCCAGCACCACGTCCCAGACAGCGCTCCTCGAGGCTGTGGCTGCCTTTTTCTTGGGGACCGTGACGCCGGCGAGGGGGCTGTGGGGAGTTCGCCGGCGCATCTCCTGCCCGGAAACTGGAGCCCGGGAGGCTGCTTTCCACGCTCACTGCTTCTCAATCCAGCTCCTTCCTTTCTAGTTTGGGACTTGCTGGGTCCCCAGACCCCTGTGCTGGCCTTGGGCTCCCTAACTGCCCGCTGGGGAGGCGGGGGGCACGCCTGCTCCCACTCTCTGGAGGGTGGGTGGGCCGCGGCCAGGTGTGCTAAGCCGGGGAAGCTGCGGTGAAGGGGGTGAAGGGGGATGCCCGCCCCGGCCTGGGCAGGTGCAGATGCTGCGGGAGCCCTGGGTCTGGGAGGGCAGCCAGCAGCAGGTGTGGAGGCAAACACCGCGCGAAGTGAAACACGTTTAAGCACTTCCGATCGACGGCACGTGCGCCACAGAAGCTGGGCTGCCAGGCGCGTTGGCCAGTTCATGGGCCAAACGCAGTTTGCAAGGACTCAGCTGACACTGTGGAGACGGGGTGACTGTCCAGTCCTCGGGGAGGCCCCTCGGGCTTTAGGACCCTGTCAGTGTCGCACTGTTCCTGCTCTCGCCAGCAGAGGGCGATGTGTGTCAAGGCTCAACCCAGCCCTGGGCGAGAACCATTGTTGGGGAAAAGCAGGATGGATCCCCTCGCCACCAGGCAGACGCCCCACACACGACTGGCCCAGGTCCCAGCCAACCCGTCACCCCCAAAGCTTTGTGGGTGCACGGAGTCCTTGCTGCCTGGTAGCCTGGTCACCTGGCTCACACCCCCTCGTCCCCTGCAGGACACAAAGAAAACAGTATCTACCACCAGGGTCTGGCATCCCCTGAGACCCATGCTCTGCATGCACCGAGATGCGCTGTCTGCCTCCGGCCAGAAGGGGGCGCCCCCTGAGCCTGCAGTGGACTCCGGGCCCCGAGCTGGGAGGCTGGGTTCTGCACCAAAGGTTTTATTTCACAGATCGTGTGGCGGTCGGGCATGTCCAGTCCTCTCCGGGTGAAGCCCTGCATTTCCAGCCTCTTGTTCCTCAGAGCAGCCTCTGACCCAGCCCGCGTGTGCTTCTCACCCCGACGAGCCCCAGGAGCAGCAGAGGCAGGTCCAGACAGCGCCCCCCACAGGCGGGCCACGTCCCCTCGACTTTGGTTGCATCAAAAAACAAGAAGAAAAACAGGGTTTCTGGGACATCCCCATTCACATCGGCTGGGAGAGACGTGCTCCCCACGTCAAGGCACAAAGGAGGCTCCTGGGGCAGGATGGCGAGGAAAGCGACGGTGGCCCTGGCGGGCCTGAGGCAGGTCGCTGGGAGGGGCTCAGTGGGGGGGAGGCGGGCCCGGGGCCTCAGGCGAACTCCCCGAGGAACTGGATGTGGAAGTCCTTCACCCTCTGCAGCACCGTCTTCAGCTTCTCCACGGGCGGCAGGATGGTCATCCTGGGGAAAGAGCAGCGTCAGCCCGGCCGCCCGCAGAGGGCAGAGGGCAGAGGCGCGAACCCTGCCGCTCGGGGCCCCCCACCTGCTGTCGGGGGCACGGAGGCACGAGGAGGAGCGGGCCAGCTGCCCTGGCCACAGCCACGGCTCCAGCCCCGACCGACAGCAGCTGGCATGGCACCCGGCACCTGTCGAACCACTACCCCCCCATTCATGTACTGTTTTTACTTTTCAAGCTATTTTTATAGATTTCATAGAGAAGCATCCATGATGAGAGAGAATCATGGACTGGCTGCCTCCTGCACACCCCACCCTGGGGATCGAGCCCGCAACCCAGGCACATGCCCTGACCGGGAATCGAACCCTGACCTCCTGGTCCATCAGTCAACCCACAGCCACGGAGCCCCGCCGGCCGGGCGCACACCTTGTTTACCCGAGTGACACATGCAAACAAAGCCACAGCCAGGGCAGCATTAGGCCCAGCAGCCCGGCCACCACGGCAGGTGGTCTGCGGCCACGGGCGGCGCCCAGACCTCCCAGAGCGGACTCCCATTTCCTACAGACACAGACACAGGCTCCCGCTGGAGGGGCCTCTCCATCTCCCCCCGCGGTCTCGTCCAGCGAGAACTCCCACGTCCTCGGCCCTGAAGGCAGGCAGCTCTCTGGGTGAGCCCTGGCTGCCCAGGTGAGCCCAGCATGAAGGGGAATGGCCAGCCATCGCGTGTGTCCACGGGGTGGAGACTGGGCCCAGGTGCTACCTGAGCTCATGACGGCTCTTATTTAGCATCTGCCCAGGGGCATCTGAGGGCCCTGCGCGGAGCAGACGCCGTCCCGGATGGGTCTGGCCTCTGGGGAACCCTGGGGAGGGGAGGGGCTCCAGCTCGCTCAGCTCGAGGGCCCATCACGTGGGGGCACGTTGGGAACTTTGTGTTTGAATGGGGGACATCCGCAGGCCTGTGGGACAGCGGACGGCACTGCTGAGCCCCAATGCCAGATGCGGCCGTCGTGGGGTGAACGGACTAAAGTCAGCACACCAGCGGGAGCTTCCCAGGTGGCAGGTGATGGATGGAGGCAGCGAGGGTGGGAAGGTCCGGGAGCGACCGAGGGGGCATGGGGCTCAGGGGGCTCTGCAGGACAGTGGGGGTGCAGGGGGGTAGCCCAGGGAGGCCGGGCTGCACGCGTCTCAGTCCCCGCAGCCAGACCCTGCTGGGCAGCCGGAGCCCAGGTTCCCAAGACAAGCCAGGTGGTACCTGAAGTGGTAGGTGCCTTCCCGCTGCCCGAAGCCGCTGCCGGGCACCACGCAGATGCCCGTCTCCTCCAGGAGCTTCATGCAGTAGAACATGTCGGGGGCCATGTTGTGGGCCTGCAGGGACAGGCGGCCTCGGTTCACACGGCTTTGCACAAGCACGCCACCGACAACTCCAGCAAACAGTAGAATCAGAGGTTCCTTCCCGTGGCCAGGCCCGCCCCCACCCTCTCCAAGGACCGGCCAGACGCTGGGTGCTGCGTGGCTGGCGCAGGGAGCAAGGGCCTGGGGAAGTGTGAGGGTGGAAATAATTGATCCTCAACGTAGGGTCCGTGGCACCGCCTGAGAAACTGTTAAAGCGGGTCTCGGACCCTCCAGCCTTCCTGAACCCCAAGTTCGCGGAGGGAAGCTCTGGGGCAGATGGCCGGGGAGAGGGGACGAGAGAGGGCTCTCCTGCTCCTCGAGCCCGGTCACCGCATCCCCTGGGCCCTGCCTCAGGCCCCAGCGCCCACAGGGCCCAGATCAGCACGCCGCCAGCCAGCACAGTAAGTGGGGGCTGGGCCTCGGGGGATCGCCTTCACCCCAAGGGCCCACGGAGCGCAGAGCCCGGGCGAGAAGCAGCCCCAGCCCCGCAATCCCGGGAGCCAGAGAGAGCCCCCGCCCGGTGCCCACCTGAGCTGCCTCCACGGCTCTGGGGGGGAGGAAGATCCGGGGGAAGGCGTACATGGCCCCCTGCAGGGGGTTGCAGCGGATTCCCGGGACTTGGTTGAACAGGTCTTCCGTCAGCTTCGCTTTCTCGGCCAGATTGCTCAGCACGGACTCCTTCTCCTGACGGGACAGAGCGAGTCAGCACCCGATGTCACCGCGAGGCTGCCGCCACCGGAAACGGCCCTTCCACGCCAGGACCGGGCGGACGTGAGGGCGAGCCTGCGCGAGTGAGTCCTGCCGGGTGTTGTCACTTGCTATCGAAAGGGTCTGAATGGCCTGGCCGGCGTGGCTCAGTGGTTCGATTCCCGGTCAGGCACATGCCTGGGATGTGGGCTCAATCCCCAGTGCGGGGCGTGCAGGAGGCAGCCGATCAATGATTCTCTCTCATCACTGATGTTTCTGTGCTGTTTCTGTCTCTCTCTCCCTCTCCCTTCCTCTCTGAAATCAATGAAAATATGTATTTTTAAAAAGGGTCTGGATGGACCGCTTTAAGAGCTGAGGATGTCTGCTAAGGCCAGAGGCAGGTCCATGGTCCTTCTCTCTGGGTGCCCATCCGTGGGGGCCCACAGGGAAGGGAGAGGAAAGAGGTGGCCACATCCACCCTAACACTCGCCCCGCCGCACCCTCAGACTTCGCCTCCTGCGGTGCTCCCGCGCCCGGAGGAGCCACGCGTGCCTCCGAGAACATGCCCTGGGCCCCGGGGCCCTGGCTGGGGCGGGGTGGCGACGGGCCCCGGGCCCTGGGACTCACCCTGATGAACTGCTCGAACGACTCCTCCCCGGGCCTCGGCGGGTTCACCACGATGTCCATGGCGGCCTGCCCCGACACGGGCGGGCACAGGCGGACTGAGAGCAGCTTCACCAGCTGGCCTTTGATCTCGGGGTGCAGGTTGATCACCTCCATGTAGCCTCCCCGGTAGCCGCACCTGCAGGGAGGAGGGGCAGGAGACGCACTGAGTGCCGTCTGCCAGCCGGAAGCTTCTGGGGCCGTCCCCACGCTCGACACAGAGGGGAGGGCCTGCTGAGCTCCTACCCGGGGAGCGTGACGGAAAGGGACATGTGCACACGCATGTCTGCTTACGAGGAACAAGCACGCTCCCTCTCCTCTTTCTCCCCGAGGTGGGGGCGCTGGGGCAGCAGCCTCAGAGCCAGAGAGGGACCCACATGCCAGGAGGGCAGGGCCGGCCCCCCCCCCACCCCCCGCAGCCTGCCCTGGACGTCCCCCGCCTTGGGACTGTTATGTCACAGACACACGCTTTATCTTGGTTGAGCTGCTGTATTTTGGGACCTCTTTGTTACAGCAGCTGAGCCTGAACCCCAATTCATACGCTAGCCTCGTTCCAGAGGGGCCCGAATCAGGCCTGGCACCCCCTGCACAGGGGAAAGGTCATTGCCGGGGCATCGGCCTGAGCATGTCCGCTGGGTGTTTTGCTGCCTGAAACAGTGTCAGCCACGGGAGCGCAGCGCTGAGAGCCAGGGAGGGAGGGAGGGAGGGAGGGAGGGAGGGAGGCAGCTCACACCCCCCAGACGACCTCCAGCAGCCAGCTCCCCCCGGGCTCCCCCTGGGCTCGTGCTGACGGGGAGCAGGTTCTGTGACTTAGCGCCGAGCGGAGCCAAGACTCACACAGGGTCGAATCCTATGCGGACAAGCTGAGATGTGCGAGTTTAAAAAAAACACAACCTTTCAGAACGAGACCTGCCCCATCAGGGCATCTTCTGGGGCCCTTCCCCCACCCCCGCCTGGGGACTGACTGACAAATGCAGACTAATGACCAAATGCAGGCACCGAGGCAGGAACCGGGCCCCCTTCCTCGCTGCACCCGCACCCTCAACCTCAGAGCAGGGCGTGACGACACGCCGCCAAACGCTCTCAGAATCCCTGGCAGACGGCTTCCCGCCTGACCCCTGGACCGGGCTCCCCACGCGAGCACACGGGCCGGCCTCCCAGCAAGGCTTCCTTCCCTGCCTCAGGCCGGGCCCGGCTGCGGACACACCCGCACCAGGCTGTCCCCCGACCAGGCTCCGGGGGACGTGCGGCCTGTCTGGCGTCTCAGAGCGGCAGAGGCCACGGTGAGGGAGGCCCTCGCTGTCGGGGGGGCCTGACGGGGGGCGGGCAGTGGGGGGCGGGGTGGGGGGCACGTACTCGCCCATGTAGCCCTTGGAGGTGGAGTGGAAGGAGGCGAGCTCCACGTTGCTGGAGTACTCGGGGCCCAGCTCCGCGAGCACCTTCTTGAAGGAGTGGAACCTGCAGTCGGCGGAGTACACGTTGTCCTGGTACACCTGCGGGACAGGGGCTCGGCTCGGGCTGCTTCCGGGGACCAGCCGCACGGGCCCCAGGAACCTTCCAGAAGGAGGAGAGGCCTGGCCGGACGCAGACGAGTCCTCCCACACGAACCCCACCCGATCTCCAGACCTCCTTCCCACCGCGTGTGACCAGCGACGAGACGGAGGACCCCCGGCCTGGCAGGGGCTCCCGGGAGCGCGAGGTTCCTTCCTTCCAAGGTCAGTGACGCGAGCAGTTCCCGGCCTGTCCCGCCCCACACCTGCCCCGGCTGGACCTGCTGACGGTCTGTCCCTGTCCACTCCACGTGCGCCCCCCAGACCACCCGCCCCCCACCAGACCATCCGTCCCCCCCAGACCATCCGCCCCCCACCAGACCACCCGCCCCCCAACTAGACCACCAGCCCCCCACCAGACCATCCGTCCCCCCCCAGACCATCCACCCCCCCACCAGACCATCCACCCCCCACCAGACCACGCGCCCCCACCAGACCACCAGCCCCCCAACTAGACCATCCGCCCTCCACCAGACCCCCACCAGACCATCCACCCCCCACCAGACCACGCGCCCCCACCAGACCACCAGCCCCCCAACTAGACCATCCGCCCTCCACCAGACCCCCACCAGACCATCCACCCCCCACCAGACCACGCGCCCCCACCAGACCACCAGCCCCCCCCCCAGACCACCCGCCCCCCACCCGCCCCCCACCAGACCATGCGTCCACCCCCAGACCATGGATAGGAGCAGCTCCCACGCCTGTCGGTTCTCTCCTGTCCTTGTGGCTGCAGCACCCACCAGCACGGCCCCCAGCACCCACTCTCCCCGCTCGATTTGCCACGGGGAGCACCTTCCCTGCTCTCGCTCTGCAGGTTTGGGGGGCAGGGCCTGGTCACTTTGCAGCCTGCCACCCCCGCCCACAGGGAGCGGTTCAGCAGTGGGGGTGCCCGCCGCCCCAGGGGGTGCAGTCCTGTCGCCTGTGCTGGAACCGCAGGGAAGAAATGGCTTTCTAGGCAGGACGTTAGCGGGCCTGCGTGCGGGACCCACAGGCAGGGACAACGGGAGAGAATCCAGTTTGAGAGGCGTTTTGAGTCCCTGGATCCGCCCCACACCTGTACGTCCAATGCCTTTTTTCCTTTTTAAGTGGTTTGGGTTAGGGCAGTGGTCGGCAAGCTCATTAGTCCACAGAGCCAAATATCAACAGTACAACGATTGAAATTTCTTTGGAGAGCCAAATTTTTTAAACTTAAACTTCTTCTAACGCCACTTCCTCAAAATAGACTCGCCCAGGCCATGGGATTTTGTGGAAGAGCCACACTCAAGGGGCCAAAGAGCCGCATGCGGCTCGCGAGCCGAAGTTTGCCGACCACGGGGTTAGAGTTCTGGGATTATAACCGAGAGTCTAAACCAGTTTGGGATGATTCAGGTCACAGTCTCCGAGGTGGAGGCCCCCACCCAACACACAAGAAGCTGGGTCAGGCCTGGATGCGCCCCCAGAAGAGCAAGACACGCCTCCCCCACCCCCCACCCCGAGGGGCAGCTGCTCGTACCTCGTCCGCCAGGAGGAAGAGCTTCTCCTCCCACGCGAAGTGGATCACGTCTTCGATGCACTTCCTGCTCTGCACTTGGCCTGGGAACCAACAAACCGAATGCAGGCCGTGCTGGTTAGTGTCCCCGGTAAGAACCCCCCACAGGGACGCGGGCGTCACCCCTGCTCCCTGTGACCACGAGGGACCACTTCCCCCGTGCTGTGCCTGATGGGGTACAACACACAGATACATAGTAAGTGGCCAGATTATGATGATCTCTGAACGCATAATAACTGGCCACTCAGTGTACACCTATATAATAAAAGGCTAATATGCAAATTGTCCCCTCAACCAGGAGTTTGACCAGCAGGCAGGCCGGCCATCTGCCCATGTCCCCTCCCTCTGGCCAGGCTGGCTGGATATATATATATATAATATATGCATATATATATATATATATAAATCATAATAATCTGGCCACTCAGTGTACATGCACATACATTACTTGTATGTACATACGTATCTGATGCAAAGCAGTACGTCGATTAGTTACCCTTTTGTCACAAATAAAAACACCTCTACTCTTGTCTATGCAAGAACATGTCTGAAGAAGCAGAGCGGAACGCGTGGTGACCAGCTGGTATCTGGCCGTGAACTGCCTGAGCGATGAAGCAGCTCCTCAGCTAAGGGACCAAGCAGTGTCCCCGCCTAGCAAGGCCGACCAGGCTGCCTTGAAGCAAGCCCAGGGTTCTGGATTCGGGGGGCGGGTGGGCAGCACCCCTGGGGCTCCAGGTGAGTTTCTAGCTGCCACGCCCCGTCTCCCAGCAGCTGACCGCGCTTCACACACTCAGAGCCCAGCGAGCACGGGGGCCTGACCGTACTCCTGTAAGACCTACGCATGCGCTCCCTTAGGAGACGGTCGGTCATTTCTTCCCCGGCAGCCGGGTGGGTGGCTGTCCACACCCGGCCTGGAAGTCACGGCCCTCTCACCTCCACAGGGAGGCAGGCACTCCTGGGATGCAGGACTTGCTGCTCCAAGGGAGGCACCAGCAGCCTGGCTGGGAGCTTGTGGGAAATGCAAATTAGCCCAGCCCAGCCAATCATAGCAGAGCGTCTGGAGTGGGGGCCCGTGGCTGGTTTCCTTGAGTCGGCTGCTCAGAATACTGATGCCCCCAAGACTCTGGGGTGCAGCCTGGCCTGGCATTTCTAAAAAGCTCCCTTTGTGATTCTAAGGTACAGCCAGGACGGAGGGGCTGCTCGGGCCGCCTGGCCAGAACATTCATCCCCACTCCCGGAGCCGGTGCACACACACCAGGACAGCCAGCAGCCCGGTGCAGCTGATGTCCCCAAGCGGCAGGTTCCACAGCGACCTCCAGCGCGTCCTCGGCCCTGACCCAACTCCTCTCCACCCAGGAGAGGGAGCCCTCGCTCTCGGCACCCGGGCGGCATCCTAATGCACCAGGGCCTGCGAAGCCAGCAGCCCAGAGAGACAAAACGGGCGGGACTGTGCTTTTTGCTTTTTAAGAAAAATATGCAAAATTAGGAGTGATTTTCAGCTTATGGAAACAGTTTCTGCTTTTGTTTTTATGTGGCATTTCCTGTTCAGGCCTCCAGGCAATAGCTCCTCCAAGAAGCACAAAACACCCTCCCCCCGCCCCCGCCCCCCCCCCCCCCCCCCCCCCCGTTTTATCAGAAAAACAGACCGAGGCCCAGGGTGAATGGGAACCTCGAGGAGGAGATTGCAAATGCAAGAACAGGAGAAAAACTGTCCTGAGCAATAGCACAGCCCTGCCCAGGAGAAGGCCACGCCGACTCACGCCTGCGGCAAATTGTCTGCGTTTATATTGCGAATCTGGAACTGGAACGGGGTTGGGAAAGCAGATTGGGAAAGGGGAGCAAAGGAGACTTCACGTCATTCCTTAACTCTTCAGCGCCCAGACGCGGGTGCACCAGCCCCCGCCCCCCCGCCCCCCCGGCCCCGGGGAGGAAGGAGGAGCAGCCACACCTGTGGGGTTCCCGGGGTTGATGATGCACAGCACCTTGGGGTCACAGTGCTCCTTGGCCTCCCGCACGGCCCGCCGGAGCTCCTGCACGTTCAGGGCCCAGCAGTTCTCCTCGTCCAGGTAGTAGTTCACCTGCACGGCGCCCAGCTCCGAGATGACCGCCGAGTAGAGGGGGTACTGGGGGATCGGGATCAGCACCCCCGTCCGCGACTTGCCGCCCCCGGAAACCAGGATCTTCAGGATCGTCTGCAACGGAGGCAAATCACTTCGTCCAGGGCCACCGCCGCTGACAGCAGATGAGCCAGAGGCCCCAAGCCCAGCCTCGCCCCAGCCGCCCCGGGCCAGCCTCCAGTGCAACCCGGCGGGGTGCGGGGGGTGGGGGGCTGCCTCACTTCCTGAGCCTCACTGTCATCTGTAAAACGGGTCTGCCGTCGGAATGAGCAAGGTCAAATGCTTTCATGTTCCCAGCACCGTGCCGGCAGAGGAGGCACACGGTGCGAGCCGAGTCAGAGAAAGGGCCGTGTCGCCAGAAACGTGGGCTCCCCGAGGGCCTAGGGCGCCTCCCCCACTGCACCTGCTGCTGTGCGCTCTGCGGGAAACCGAGGCTGCAGCACCTCGGGCTCCAGAAGACGGAACCAGGTAAGGCCCGCAGCTCCCGGGGTGGGGGAGACAGCAGGGACCGCGGGGGCCAACTCCCTCCCAGGCCTGCCTCCCGGCCGGGAGGCTCACGCACTGCCCCTAACATGCAAGGCTGCCCTGCACGGGCCAACCACGAGCCCTCCCACGTACAGTAATGCCGTCGCTCGCGCCGGTGGTCAGGTAGATGTTGTCGGGGTCCGCAGGCACGCCACCGTCTCGCCGGGTGATGTAGGCAGCCACGTCCTCCCGGATGCAATTAACGCCCTGGCTGGCGCTGTAAGAGCCTGTGAGACACCCAGCGACAGTGACCAGGGCCAGTCGGCCATATCCCAACACGCAACTAACAGAGGAGGGAGGTTTGGGGGGGCTCAGTGGGGCCCGACTCCCACTGCTCTAAGCTCTGGGATCATGGCGAGCTGTTGAACCACCTAACTGGGCCTCATCCACCCACCCTCTCATGCATCCAGCCACCCACTAACCTACCCACCCACCATCTGTTCTCCCAGCCACCCAGCCACCCACGCATCCACCCAATATTCGCTGAATCCTCGGCTTCTAACCAGTGAGATGGTACCCATACCTGGGTCACCTGCCCCCTGAGACTTATACGCAGCCTGTGACAGTATCAGTCATGACAGCTGGGATGGCTTTTTAAAAAAAATATATTTGTATTGATTTCAGAGAGGAAGGGAGAGGGAGAAGCATCCGTGATGAGAGAGAAACATTGATGGCTGCCTCCTGCACGCCCCACACTGGGGACCAAGCCTACAACCCGGGCCTGTGCCCTGACCGGGAATCAAACCCGTGACCTCTGGTTCATAGGTCAACGCTCAACCACGGAGCCACCCCGGCCAGGCTGGGATTGCTGTTTTATCACCAGTGCCTACCGTGGTCCACCGAGCTGGACAATGTGCCACCCACAATGCACTGCCTGCCCACTCAGGGGTCCGCAGTCCTGACCAAAACCAAGCCCAGATCCCGGGGGCTGCTGGGCACCCCCCCTCATCCCACCCGTTTAGGGTTAGAATTGGGGCCGCCATCTACAAGCAGTGCAGACACAGGCAAAGCCAGTTTCCGATGCCGGGCGTGAAGCGACAGAAGGTTGCTGTCTTCCTGCCCCTGGCTCACCCGCCCCCCGGAATTCCCAGGCCCTCGCCCGCTGGCCGCCCCAGCTCCTGCCTTTGCCTTTAGATCTCATCATGCTCCAACCCACACGGAGCCCCCAGAGCTCACATCTAGTCCCTGCCGGGTCTGTCCTGGAGCCACGGCCTCCCCAGCCTCTGTCCTGCCTCTAATTCCTCTGTGGCCTCACTTTGTGCCGGTGAGCCTGGGCCGCTCCCGTGCTGGCTGAGAGTCCTGGCGGGCGGGGACCACGGCCCAGCCAGAGCACCTGCCCCCGCTGGGCCCGGCCCACACCCCCAGGGGCCACCTCTCAGGACAGCCAGGAAGGGAAGCGCAGGGCTCTTCCTAAGGGACAGAGCCCAGGGGGAGCGGAGGGGCGGGCAGATGACAGAGGCCAAGGGTAGCTGAGCCCCTGCGGGGCGAGCATGAGCATCCCGGCCCCACTTTCCGGAACATTCGGGCACTCGGCCTACAAAAGCTCTAAGAGCAACTGTGTCGTCTCCCTCCACCCCACCCCACCCCCCGCCCCCGCTGGGGTCTACAGAGGGAAGCCGATCCCTGCGCAGGCGCTGGGCAAGGAACAGGGCAAAATAAACAGAAAAACCAACAGGAGATGGGAACAGAAAGCAGAGGCCCAAAGGGCTGAGTCCCGTCTCCGCAGGGAAGGGAGAGAGAATGTCATTTTCACATCACGGGGGCCTGGCTCTGGGGAGGAGGCTGGGCTGGGCAGGGCTGGGCTGGGCTGGGCAGGGCTGGGCAGGGCTGGGCAGGGCTGGGCAGGGCAGGGCAGGGCTGGGCTGGGCAGGGCTGGGCAGGGCTGGGCTGGGCTGGGCTGGGCTGGGCTGGGCTGGGCAGGGCTGGGCCGGGCTCCCAGCAGAGAGGCCCTTAGGCCAGGTATTGGGAACAATGAAGGGGCAGGGACTGTCAGACCCATGGAAGCTGCCAAAAGGGGGCCGAGGCCTGTGATAGGCAATTGAGGCCTGTGATAGGCAATCGCAATCAGGACTGCCAGTCCCCAGGCCATGCCAACCCCCAGGCCATGCCAGCCCCCAGGCCATGCTGGGAGAGCTGGGGGCATGGAGCCTCCTGTGACTGAAGCCAGGCCCTGATTTAAACCGGCTGATGGAGGGCTGTGTCCACCTGGGCTCCCAAGGCTAACCCCAAATCCAGCCGAGGCGGGTGGGGGACCTGTGCTGGTGGAAGCCACCCATTGTCTTCATGGTCAGAAAAGTGTAAACATGAGCTGGGCTGGTGAGCCAAGGGCCAGAGCGATGCACCGATTGTTTAGTGGAGACAATGGTGGCTCAAGCAATTTCCTGACCAAATAGCCTCAGAGTAAATCTTTACTAATATTTACTGACCTTTAAGACAGTCTGTCTGCTACCGGAATTGCCTGCCTGACTAAGGGCTAGATGTGCTTCCAAAATTGAATAAAAGGCTGGCAGGGCCTGGGCACCAGCAAAGTCCTCCCCTTGCATTGCACTCTCCGCCTAGCTCCCAATTTCCAAATTATTATTTCTTGTCTCGTCATTTGCCCGCGGCCCTTCTCCAGATCCCGAACCCTGAACCACCACAATGTACCCCATCGGCCCGCAAACAGGAGGCTCACAGCCGGAGGCTCACAGCCAGAGGACAAGAGGACCCAGCCACCCGCCATGCTCACTCCCGCGCACACCCATCGGCTCGTTCACTCCCCTCCGCCCTCCCGGACGGCAGGCGGCCTCACCCAGGCTGTTCCCGCCGCAGGCCTGCAGGATCCGCCGGGCTCGCTTCTTGGCATCTTCCGGGAAGCTGGGGCTGTCCAGCAGGTTTGGGTAGGTGCACAGTGCCATCACCTGGGAGACAGAGGCGCGGGCTAGGCTCCCGGCCCCCCCCTCCCCCGCCCCAGAGCGCCAGGAGGGGCACGAACAACCTCGGGCAGGACAACTCTGAGGCCCGTGGGCTCCGGGGGAGGGGGCGCTTGTGACCTGGGCCGCCAGGGGAGGAGCCGGGGACAGGAGGCTGCTGCCCAGCCAGCCCCCAGCCCCGACGCTGCCATACAGGCCAGCGGCTCACGCACCCCCGGCCACAAGAACCAGGGGTTTCCTGGGCAGGAGGCCAGGGCTGGGCGGGCAGCACAGACCTCTTCCTGACGCCCAGCCTGAGCCCCCATCCCTGCCCCGGGTCACCCCCCTCCTCACTATCACCCCTTTCCTGGCCAGAACGGAAGACCAGCTCAGCTTTCTGTCTCTGGAACAGAAACCCACCCTCACCTCACAAATTAAGAGGATGGAGGAGGGACATGTTCGCCAAAGTGCCAGTAAACCAGCTCTGGGGCAGGTCCCAGCGGCAGCTGAGGAGCCGTGTCAGGTGCGCTGAGGGGTTGCTCGGCTCTGACGGGCTGGGTGACTTGGAGCCCGGCTTCTCTTCCTTTGCACGGGGAGGGGGGGGGGGCCGTGACCCAGCCTACCCCTCCCAGGGCCCTGCGGGGAGGAGGGGGCTGGGGGGCCAGCACCGGTGGGAGAGGCCGGGCCTCCACGGGCCCTGGCGGGCCGGGGTTTGGACACGCCAGCCAGCCCCAAAGGCTGAGGCAACAGGAGCCTATGCTGCCGGAGCCCCAGGGGGCATTCCCCAGTGGGGACCTCTGCTGGGCCCACCCTCCAAACTCCCTGCTTCCAGGGCAACCAGGACCCCGACCTCCCAGCCTCCACCTCCCGGGGGAGCCAGCCAGCTTGGTCTGATCCATTTCCCTGTCCTGGCCCAGCTGATGTGCACGGGCAGCCTCGTGTGAGCTCCCTGCAGGCTGAGCCCGCGGCCCCCACCCCCCACCCAGACAGCAGGGCAGGGGCAGGGGAACCGGGGTGTCCAGCCCCCCGCCTGCCCCACCTGGACCAGGAGCCACACGAGGAGCATGCCTTGCTCCCAAACGGGCCCCGATTCCTTGTGGGAAAATCCAGCCCCAGCTGGTCTCCGGCCTGTCTGGGAGACCCTATGGCTTCTCCCTGTCCCACCCATCCCACCGCTCTGGCCCACGCAGCATCTCTGTGGCTGGCGCTTAAGCCTTCCTCCTGGAAACCCAGGCTCTGTCTGGGCGGGGCCAGGGGCCAGGCCTCCATGCCCAACATGCCATCGAGGCCAGCAGCCCTCCCAGGCAGAGCGGGGTGAGCTTGCCAAAGCCACCTGGAGCCAGCACTCACCTGGGAAGCCTCGCTACCCCTCAATGCCCTCACCAGCCAAGCCCCAAACTCAGCAACCGGGACCCCACCCTGAGGCAGAGCCTCCCTGGACCTGGTCCACTGGGGAAACCCCACCCCACCCCCCATGGACTCGGGAATTTCAGCCGACTTTGCAAGAGGCCGGCCTGAGGGAGACAGCGGGCGCTGGAGGGGCCGCTACTTCACGGCACCCCCGTGGGATTCTGGTGCCCGCCTCGTTCTGAGGGGCTGGCCAGGCAGGGAGGGAGGCAGAGGTGAGAGGAGACGGCCGGCCCTCCCAACCCGTTCCCGCCCTCCCCGTGCCTCGGCCTCCGAGGGCCCGCTCACCTGGCGGAGGAAGGTGATCGGCTGCTGGCCCATGGCCTGGGCGTCCCCGATGTTGGCACGGATGACCTCGGTGAACGGCTTTTTGATGCCCTGAGCAGACAGAAGGCGACAGCTGGTTTCGAGAGCCTCTCGGACGCTGGATTCCTGAGGCCGAGTGAGGGTCCCACGGAGAGTAACCAGCAGTCCTACGCCAGCCTCACCTGGTGTCCGGCAGTGTCATGCCTGGGACCCGCCGGGTCCCACTGACCCGTCATCCAGCCCATGAGGCAGAATTAGCATTAATCTCACTTTACGATGTGGACACGTCCCCAAGGCCACAAAAAAGCACACACAGCGCTGGGGCCTGCAGCCAGACCCACGAGCATTCTTCTTACCCACAAGCTCCCCCATCCCGCCTTCCTCCCGCCTTCCTCCCGCCTCCCCCAAAGGCCACAAGGACCATCCTGTTCCTCCAGGGCCCCCAGGCGGCAGCTGCAGGCCACAGACCTGGGCGGCCTCAGAGCCGCATCTGAATGAGGGTCCTGGACACACGTGGTGGAGGGAGGCCAAGGTCACGGGGAGAGGCCCCCACAGCCCCTGCTCCCGCCCCCAGCTCCGCCTGGACAGCCCCAGTAACCAGCGGGACTGCGGACGCCCCTCCCACCCCTCCCAGAAGACGCCCGTCAGCAGGGAGCACTCAGGGTCATTCCCTCCAACCTTGGCTTTGCAGGATGAAGAACGTGGGCTGATTTTCACATTAGAAACACAAAAAAACATCAGGAACAAAAGACCAGCTGAGGAGCAAAATCAGGGCCACGGCCAGAGCACAGAAAACAGATCCCAGAGCGGAGGAGCCCGCCGGCCGCTCAGGGGTTGGGCAACGACCTGCGAACCAGGGGTTGGAGGTTCGATTCCCAGGGTGAAGCGTGCAGGAGGCTGCCAATCCATGATTCTCTCTCATCATTGATATATATCTCTCTCTCTCCCCCTCTCCCTTCCTCTCTGACATCAATAAAAATATATTTTAAAAAGAGAGAGAGAGAGAACGAGCGCGAAGGAATCAGAGACCCCAGTGAGGACACCACTGGGGGTGACAAGAACACGGGGTCTGGAGGGAGGGCAGCGGGGATCTGGAACCGGGCGGCGGGGGCGGGGGGCGTGCCACCCAGCTGCCTGGAACTGCAGGCTCAGCCTGGAAGAGTGAGAAGCAACAACAGGTTCAAGGGCCTCCCAGGGCAGCTGCAAAGATCACCTGAGACAAGCAGGGTGAAGATCTCCCACGTCATCATCTTACAGAGCTGCCAGGAGCGAGGTCACCAGGCCCTGGTGGAGGGAGAAGGCCGTGGGGCAAGGCGGTGGCAGTGCCCAGGGGTGACCAGGTGGGAGGCCTGAGGCACCCTCAACACCCCTGCTAAAGGCTAACACTGGCCTTTCCCCCCTTTCTCACAACGTGTGAACAAAAGCAACTTGAGGGAACTTACCCTTAAAAAATATATTATTATTTTTTTTATTGATTTCAGAGGGGAAGGGAGAGGAAGATAGAAACTTCCATGATGAGAATCATGGATCAGCTGCCTCCTGCACGCCCCCCACTGCGGATGGAGCCCGCAACCCGGGCCTGTGCCCTGACCAGGAATCGAACCCTGACCTCCTGGTTCCTAGGTCCACACTCAACCCCTGAGCCACGCCGGCCGGGCAAAGCTTTCCCTTTTTTAATCAGTAATATACACCTTACGCAAAAACACTTGGGCTCACGGTCAAGTGTTCCCAACCCCCCTTCCCACCCCTCAGCCCCTCCCCCATAGAAATTCTCCAGGGGCTTCTGGAGGAGGCCTCGGGGGGCGTGAGGAGGGCACCCCAGAAATGACCTTCGCAAGCAGGGCCTGACAAGTCTCCAAAAGCCATGTTTCTGGGGGGAAAGAGGCCTCTTCATCCTCGGGGCTGGCCAACCCGGAAAGCTGCCCTGGGGGCATGGAGGAGGAGGCAAAGTGTCCCGAAGGCCAGCGGGGCGGGGCGCTGCCCCCTGCTCCGGGACTGGGCCACGGGTGAGAGGAGGCGCCCGGAGACAGGCTGTGGGCGTGTGGCCTCAGGGAGCCCAGAAGGCTGGGGACAGGAGTGGCCGAGGCCCCGGTGCAAAGGGGCGGGCCTGACACACCCCCGGGCGCAGGCCTGGGCTCTTGGCACAGCCCCTCTGTCAGCACTGAATCGCCCAGCCCCCCAGGTCCAGCCCCCTGAACGCAGGTGATCCCCACGGCGGGGGCACAGCCCATTCTCCCGTAGGGAGTCACGTTCTGGGCCGGGAACCAGCACAGCCGTGGGCGCTCCGCCAGCCCGTGCAGGGGAGAATAACGCCTGGAACCGGGGCTGGGCCTGCCCTGCACGCCTCAGCCAATTACGGGCCTGGGAACACTGAGCACCTCCTTTCTCGGTCCGGGGACTACGATGGATGAGCTGGGGTGGGAGCCAGCCTGCCCAGCCAAGGGCCGCCACACAGGACACTGTTCTGGGCTGACTCCTGCCCACACGCCTCATCCAGGCCCGGCTGGCACTCCAAGGCGACCGGGCCTCAGCCTCGCCCCCGGGGCCTGCCAGGCCAGCAGGTAGCATTCCTTCCCCTTGAGCCCCTGTTACCCACCTGCACCCACCCTGCCCACTGCCTCGCTGTGGGCTCAGGTGAGTTCTACCCATGGGGCTCCCTTCCCACCCCTTGGCCTGAGCAGAGATGGGGAGCAGGCTGCCGGTGCCGTGTCGGTGGGGAGGAGGTTAAGAGGTGTCACGGCCTTCTGTGAGTCCTACACTACAAATTTCTTTCTTTTCTTTCTTTTTTGTTAATCCTCACCTGAGGGCATTTTCCACTGGCTTTTAGATAGGGTGGAAGGGAGGGAGGGAGGGAGGGAGAGAGAAAGAGAGAGAAACATTGATATGAGAGACACATCGATTAGTTGCCTCCCACAGGTGCCCCAACTGGGACCGGGGATTGAGCCTGGAATTGAACCCAGGACCCTTCAGTCCACAGGCCAATGTTCTATCCACTGAGCCAAACCGGCCACGGCCAAATTTCTTTCTTTTAAAGTAGCCGCTAACTGGAAAGGGTTGCTAACCGGAAAGGAAGTAACCCGTCAATTTCACCACCTGTGCAAGGGCCCCAGCTTCCCCTCTCAGCTGCCACAGGCACAGCCTGGGGGCCTCCGAGGTTACCTGCTCACACCCTGATGTTGACAGCAGTGACCCGCTTCCCTCCAGCTAGGGATGTTCTGCCCCAGCTATGGACTTAACAAACAACTCCCCCGCTCTCCACGCCCAATACAAAGCAGGAAGGACAGGAAGGCAAGGGACTGACAGATCTTCAAACTCCGCTCCCTGCAGCTTCTTTTAAAGTGCCGCTCCCAGTGAACACGGACCCGAGACGCTGATGGGTCCGACGGGTCCTTCCCTCGGAGGTCCCGTCAGGAGGAAGGAAAAACAGCCCCACATAGACGGGCAGGAGGAGAATGCTCCCTTTCACACGCATGGCACCCCAACCCCACCCCCGCCCGCGGCCCTCCAGAGCGCTCTCCACGAAGGACAAGGACGGGACTCGCCAGGGGAGCCACCCCAAAGCCAAACACTGAAGCCACGTGGCCAGCCAGAAGCCGTCACTGTTTGCCGAGCACCTGGAGACAGAGGCGGGGAAAGGCCTGGGTAGACAAAGCCGTGAGGCTCACCCCAAGCCACCCTCCTCCCTACACATCCCTGCCCGTCCCGTCTAGAACCGAGTGGGACCACTTATAACAAGTCCAGCTTTCATCACTGCAGTTCAACACAGAGCTGCAGAAGCCAAAGCTGGGCCAAGCCAAAAGAAAAAAAGGACGGGGAATCCAGGGCTCTCTGAGGGCGCCGCTGAAGCCAGCACAGTGCAGAGACTGTCTCCGGAATGAGGGGTTGACGGGGGAGGGGGGGGGGGGGCGGTGCTCGCCTGGCCGGGCTCTCTCGCCAGCACCAACAGCCAGGCGCCTGGGACCCAACAAAGAGAAGAGGTGAGCGCGAGGGCACTAGAAACTGTGGGTGGACAAAAAGAACGGCTCAGTTCACGCAGCGGTAGGGCGTGGGGTGTGGGGCGTCTGTCCCAGAAATCAGTGTGTTTCTGGCTCAAGTGACCAAGAAATGTGTTCACCTGCAACCATCGCGCCATACCCCGCTGGAAACCCTTCCTGGTCCCGCACCTTCACACCCAAACTTCGCACCTTGAAAGCCTGAGCCCAGCACACACGTGTCTCATCCATCTTTCCCGTCTCATCCGTCTCGTCTCCCTCTGCCCAGCAACTCTCCAAACAGCACCACCTGCTCCCCAAGTGCCCAGACCACCCCACCTCCTCCAGGCTTTGCTCACAGCCCCGCTCTCACATCTTCTCTGTCTGCTGAGAAGTCCCACCGACCCTTAAAGGACTGGGGGAGGGGCTCAGGCCCAGAGAACAGAGCAGCCAGCCATCGGGAGGCAAAGGCAGAGTCCCTGCCAGTCCTCGTGCTCGGGCACTTCCTTCAAGGAGCCAACACCCAGGTTGATATTTAGCAAAATGCAGCGATAACCCCTGACCCCCAGCCAGCTCTGGAAGCAGATAAACCTTGAACAAGGTAACCTCTGCTTTGTGTGACAGGGAGATTGTTATCACTCCAGCCTGCCAGGTATCAGCCAGGGGCAGGGCAGCCTTAACCTGCGTGCCCCGCCCGGCCCGGCCGGCCCATTGCGGGGCCAGGGAGGGCCAGAAATCAGACCCAGCCAGCCTAGGAGCCAGCTTCAAACTTGGCCCTGCAGAGAGCCAGAGGGAGTCGCTGACGCTGGCTGGTCCAGCTCACGGTTTTGAGTCAGCAGAACTGGGTGTCCCGAGCGAGGTGTCTGCAGGCCACGAGCTCATCCAGCCCCCAAGGGCCCCGTCGGAATGGGGACCGAGTGCCACGGCCTCCTGCCTTGGGACAGTAAGTGATCCGGTGCCTCTGAGAGCAAGATCCAGGAACCTCCCCACCCCCATTCCGGGTCAGAACTATCTTGTTCAACTCTCAAACTCTTTTCCTGCAAACCCTGGCGCGTTTACCCTGTGACATGCCCCTCCAGACGCCACTTCACGAAGTCCACCCAGGATTGAAGTCCTACAGGGGCACCCTCACACCCCTGCCAGCCACCTGGCTGTTCCGGGGCAGAAAATCACTCCTGGGTGTGTGTCACTTGACACGCAGCTATGAACTCCGCTATGAACTAGGCCAAGATCCCGGCCAGCTGGCCACCAAGAGGAAGCAAGTCCCTACCAAGGCCCGCAGGCCCATCTCCGACTACCCGACAACTCACTGGGGGGCGGCTGTGTCCTCAGAGAACAACATGTGGCTGCAGATCAAGGTCCCACAGGGGGCCTGGACGGGGGACCTAGGCAGGGCCCCCTCCGGCCCCTGCTCTGAGTTCATGGAGAGAGCAGGCTTGGGCATAAGCCCTCTCCTCCTCCCTAGCCATCGCCTTCCCCCACCACCACCCACACCCCATCCGGCCCCTCCATTGCCCTTTCTCCAAAGGACTGATTCAGGCCCTGCACTTCTGACCTCTCCGCTGCTGCTGGTTGTCTCTCTCTCCCCGCCCCCCAAGGATCTGGATTCCAGGCCAGGAAGACAGCCCCCCAACTTGCAGCGCCAGGCACGACGCGGCTCAACAAGTGACCCGCACCCGAGGGCCTGGCTGTGCCGAGTGCGGGGCACTGGTGGGTGAAGGGGTGGGAGAAGGGCATTGTTTTGTTCCAGTCAAGCCTGGTCGAAAGCAGAAGCCGCCGCGGGGGAGGAAAGGAGGGCGCGCGGACCCCGGCGGAGGACAGCTGCTCTGCGCCCCCCAGCCCCGCGCCCGCGCTCACCCTCTGCAGCTCCAGCTCGATCTCGCCCGCCTTGAGCACGATGGGTCCCCGCACCGCATACTCCACCGCCTTCACCTGCGGGTTCATGGACTCGAGCGTCAGGATGCGCTCGCGCCGGCTCCGCTCGGGCCGCACTTGGAGCACAGCTGGGGCCTCGGCGGCCGCGCTGCTCCGACATCGGCGCCAGGGGCCCAGGGTCCCGGGGCAGCAGCCCCGCCGGACCAACGCTGCCGCTCGCTGCATCGCGCACCCGCACAGAGAAACCTTGGCACAAAACAAAAAAGAAAAAAACACGTCGCTCACAGCCCAAGGCGGGCACCCAGGCTCCTGCCCCCAAGCCCGGCCAAGCGATCGCCAGCCAGGCTCGGGGACCGTGTGCCCATCCCCCGGCGATCGGACCCTCCACGCGCCACTGCGGAGCCAAAGCGCTGCACAATCGGGGACTGCAAAGGCTGTGCCCAGTGCATGCCTGCAACGTGCCTGTCGCCGCCCGGCCACCCCTCGCCAGCCCCGCTAGCGCGCGAGTCTCCAGCTGCTCTCAGGCTCCGGCGTCCGCTCCCGCATCCTAGCGCCTGGCGTCCGCACCGCCAGGTCCCCTGCGCTCGCACACCCACAGCCCGCGAGTCCGCCCCGGGCTTCTCGAAGGCCCCTGGGTTTTGTAGTTCTTCAGAGCATTTCTGGAGCATGTGTGGATGGCTGTCTGAACTACAAGTCCCATAGTGCCCCGCGCTGGTCTGTCTGATGGGGCGGGGCCGAGGCGGGCGCTGGAATCTGGCTCAATCCCGGGCTGAGCGGGCGGGAGTGGGGGTCTGGCTCAGCCCCCGCGGGGGCCTAGCAGGGGCTCGGCACGCCTCAAGCTTCTGTGAATGTAAAGCTGTTTGCAGATTCTCCCTGGAGGCGCGTCTCCCCCAAAGCCCCAACCCCTGCAAGGACGCCCGCTGAAAGGTGGTGCAGCCCTCCACCGGGGTTTCATCATCCAGGTGGCAGCGGCTGGTGGGAAGTGGTGGGTAGGAGTTTGGGACTGGACTGCCACTCTTACTCCTGAACGTGGAGTTCCTTGTTGGCAAAACGGAGATGTGCCACAGCCCGTAAGGGTGGGTGGGAGGATGGGAGGTCCCGCACCTGGCATAGCACGTGGTCGGGCTTCTCCTGGCCCCTGAGTCGGAGCTCTCCCCCACCTCCTTGACCCCTTTTTATCTCTTTCCAAGCATCGGACATGATCTTGCTCAGATACTTTTTTCTGGTTTACGGTCCTCCTCCATGGAAGCTCCAGAATGGCTGGGGCAACGCGTTTCCTGGTATGACCGCCCCTCTAAGGGTTTCCAACACTAAATGTTGGCTGAAGAATGAATGCTTAACACAGGATGGATTATTTTTACATTGACTTCAGAGAGGAAGGGAGAGAGAGATAGAAACATCAATGATGAGACTCATTGATCCATTGATTGACTGCCTCCTGCACACTCCACACTGGGGATCTGAGCGAGCCCACAACCCGGGCGTGTGCCCTGATCCGGAATCAAACCGTGACCTCCTGGTTCATAGGTCGATACCCAACCACTGAGCTATGCGGGCCTGGCGGGTGGCTGTTGTTTTTGGCAAAGGTCCCACAGGTAAAGGCTCCCTGGCTCACCCGGAGCCCGTGCAGAGCAGGAGACACCAGGTCTGAGACACCAGGTCCCACAGTGAGGATGTGGGAGAACTCGCTCACCTGCCCGAGCCTCAGCTTCTCTACCCGCAAGTAGATTGCGTAAGTGACCTTCAGGCCCTTTCCCCTCTGGAAATTCTGGGCCTACACCAGCTCCTTCCCAGCCTCTGTCTCAGAGGCCAGCCTCCCAGTGACTCGCCGGGGAGCTTAGCTTTTCTAAGAACTTCCTGTCTCCCACGTCATGTTCTCACCCGCTCTGCCCACTTAGGGAGATGCACATCTAGACACTCCCCGTGCCCCCACCTCCACCCCCAAAACACACGTAACTTTGACCTGCTTATGACCAAAACGCAGGCCCTCGCTGCTCACCCGAGGGTCAGTGCACTTCCTGCTGCTCTACCCCCACCAGAAGGGACAAGGGAGCTGGGCGGCTGGGCGGGCTCAGAGAGTGAGTACACATTCATTTGCACAACCGAGCACACCCATGTGCAGCACACAGCCCATGACCGCGGCTCCCACGTCATCACTGTGGGAAACAAGTCTGTGTCCCCATAATGTCCTCTGCCCACAGGTCATGGACGCGTGAGAAGAGAGTTTCCTTGCCTTCTCGTGAGCCACACGTGCCAATCTGCAAAGCACGGTCTGGCCGCCCCTGCATTTGAACCTGGTGGACCTCCGTGAGGAAGAAAAGGCAGGCGTCACCCATCTCACAGGCGAGGCTCAACGAGGTGGAGCGACTTGCCCGGGTGGCATTTAAGTGTGGAGCGGGGAGTGTGGTCCTGTCCCAGGGCTGCAGCCCCTACGTGCAAGGACCAGCTCCCGGGTTTGGGCATTTGAGTTGCCCGTTACAACGCACTGCGCCCTTAAAGGCTTGGAGGTGGTAGCTGTGGTGATGGGTGGGGTAATAAACGGGCAGTCCAGTCCCGTTTTTGCCCTCCAGAGCAGGTAGGGGCGGGGCAGGAGGAGGCTCCTAAATACATATACTTTTTAATATATTTTTATTGATTTCAGAGAGGAAGGGAGGGAGAGAGACAGAGAGCGAGAAAGAGAGAAACATCAAAAATGGAATCATGAAAAAAAAAATGGAATCATGGATCAGCTGCCTCCTGCACACCTCACACCGGGGTCTGAGCCTGCAACCCGAGCATGTGCCCTGACTTGAATCAAACTGTGACCTCCTGGTTCAGAGGTCAATGCTCAACCACTGCGCCACGCCGGCCTGGTGAGGCTCCTAAATAGGAAAGGTGACACCTGATCGCAAGGATCCTGCGTTTTTCCCTGAGAATGGAAGGAGAGCTTCAAACACACGGCCAGCTCCTGCGGCTCCTGCAGCCTGCAGCGTCCCGTGTTCGCAGGACTGGGTCTGCGCGCCGTCACACATTCTCACTGGGCTAAGTTTGGGGACTGTGGGGAGTCAGGGAGACGGCCCCTCCCTGCACAGAAGGTAGAGTTTCTTAGGGCCCACAGATACCAACTAGATGATTGCACCCGTGAACAGGTCATTCCTGTGGTAACTGCCGGGATGAGAGGAACTGAGTTGTATGGCAGCTCAGAGCCCAGAGTCTGAGCGAAGGTTTCCCTTAGGACGTGTCCGTGGTGAGGCTGCCCCGAGGCCTGGCAGGTGACCTGGGCAGCAGCTCAGTCAGGGGAGAGCTTGCCTCCATCCAGGGTGGTGCAGTCGGCATTCGGCCTCCGCCAGCCATGCCACCTCACCTGCATGGAGGCACCTCACCTGCTGGGGCCACCTCACCTGCATGGGGGCACTTCACCTGCTAGAGCAACCTCACCTGCACGGGGCCATCAAATCTGCACGGAGCCACCTCACCTGCGGAGCCAACCTGCCTGAGGCCGCCATCATGCCCGAGCTGGAGAAGTCTGCTCAGTGCTGAGCGAGACTTGGGACTTGCCCTAGCCAGTTTGCTCAGTGGCTAGAGCGTCAGCCTGTGGACTCAAGAATCTTGGGTTCGATTCCCATCAAGGGCACGTACCTCTACTGCTACCAATTGATGTGTTTTCTCTCTCTGTCTCTTCCCCTCCACTCCCCTCTCTAAAAATCAATGAAAAAATATCCTCGGTGAGGGTTAAAAAATAAGTAAATAAAATGCCGAAACCGGTTTGGCTCAGTGGATAGAGCGTGGGCCTGCGGACTCAAGGGTCCCAGGTTCGATTCCGGTCAAGGGCATGTACCTTGGTTGTGGGCACATCCCCAGTAGGAGGTGTGCAGGAGGCGGCTGATCGATGTTTCTAACTCTCTATCCCTCTCTCTTCCTCTCTGTAAAAAATCAATAAAATATATTTAAAAAAAAAACAAAAACAAAAAAAAAAAATAAATAAGTAAATAAAATAAAACCCCTGCTTTAAAAAGAACAGACTCGGGACCTGTTAGTGCAGTCTTCGCCCCAGGGCTTCCCAGAGGCTGGCCGGCTCTGTCCCGCCCCATCCTGCTTCCTCCCGCCTCCACCCACGCCCATGGGACTGGAACCCCATGCTCCATCTCGCTCAGTGGTGAGGCGGACAGCACCCCAGGCCAGGGAGCGCTGAAGGCCTCGGGTCTGAGGAGCCCGGGAAGGCGGTAGGGTGCCTGCGGGGCAGAGGGAGGGGCAGCGCTGGGGGCAGGTCAGAGGTGGCCAGTGTTGGGACAGTCAGGTTGGATCCTGAAGGTAAGAATTTTGGTCTTGCCCTGACCGGTGTTGCTCAGTGAATAGAGCGTCGGACTGCAGACTCTAGGGTCCCAGGTTCGATTCCGGTCAAGGGCATGTACCTTGGTTGCGGGCACATCCCCAGTAGGAGGTGTGCAGGAGGTGGCTGATGGATATTTCCCTCTCATTGATGTTTCTAACTCTCTATCCCTCTCCATTCCTCTCTGTAAAAAATCAATTAAAAAATATTAAAAAAAAAAATAATTTGGGTCTTGCCCTGGCCGGATTACTCAGTGGTTGGAGGATTGTCGTCCATACACCAAAAGGTTGTGGGTTCGATTCCTGGTGTGGGCACACAACCCAGTTTGTGAGTTCAATCTCCATCAGGGTGCATATGGGAGGCGACCAATTGATGCTTCTCTCTCACATCAATGTTTCTCTCTCCCCCCACCTCCTCTCTGTCTAAAACCAATAAGAACATCACCTCGGGTGTCTTTCCAGACTGTTAGGGAAGGAAAGAGCCAGGAGAGCTCAGGAAGTGAAGTCTTATATTTGTTCCCATGGCCGGGCCGGGCCCGTGCCCCGCACCTGAGCCACCGGTAGGGAGGGGTGGGAGAAGGTGGATCCCAGGAAGCAAGCGACCCCCTTTTTGAATTCCATACCAAAGAGGCAGAAACACACCAGGCACCCACTCGGTGTTTCCTAGAACGTGCCCTCTGAGGGCTCCCCGGCTCCCTAAAAAGGAACACTCACCCCCATCTAAGGTCATGCAGTTGCATGACTTGCCATTCAACCCTCACTGTTTTAAAGTTCATTTTTAATTATGTGAATAATTGACAAATGTGCTCCTTTCTAAGAGATTCCCATAGGTAAGGCTAAAGTCCTCCCTGGCCACCAGCTCTCCCGGCACCTGGCTGACTTTGCCCCGTCTCCCACCGCCTCCCGGCTCGTGACCCCCTCCCTGCTGAGACAGCGCTTCAAGTCACTTGCATATTAACCAGCGTGGGCCCTGGCTGATGGGTTCAGTGGGCTGAGCGTCGTCCTGTGTACAGAGAGGTCGCTGGGTCAGTCCCTGGCCCTGACAATCAATCTACATGCTGGGGTTTTCGGCTTGATCCCCAGTAGGGGGCGTGCAGGAGGCAGCTGAATGATGCCCCTCGCCCCCTCTTTCAAAAATCAATCAATACAAAATAAAATGGCTAGCAGCTTCCTCAGGATCTCTGAATGAAGAGGAAGGAGGAGGGAGTCAGGCACAGTGAACAGAGAGGGGCCGTGAGGAGGGATCGCTCAGCCTGGCCTAGCAGGCACCCTCCTGCAGGCGAGGCAGCGCAGCAGAGCGGCTCGGAGCCATGTGACCTTCGTTCTGAGGCTGGCTTTACTACTTAAAGGCTGCATGACCTTGGACGAGGGACCCAGCCTCTTTGCGTTACGGGTCGGGACTGGCCCTGAGCGGGTCTGTGGGTTCTCGACTTCGCGCAGGAAAGCATTCACAGCACGTGTCTTGGTGACTTTGAGGGAACATCCGTGAAAGCTGGGGCAGTGAGACAGGAGGGGCTTGGCAGAGAAGAGGCAACAGGAGGGCCTGGGCGGGGCGGCCCTCGCTCACCGGGAAGTCAGAGAAAAGGGGGCCCTGGAGAACGTTCAGGGGTGAACCCAGAGTGAGCTGTCGCTGCCCGTTGCTCCCCTGGTTGCAAGGCTCACCTCTCTTTTTATTTATTTTTTATTTTTATTGATATCAGAAAGGAAGGGAAAAGGAGAGAGAGAAACATCAATGATGAGAAAGAATCATTGATTGGCTGCTTCCTGCACGTCCCCTACTGGGGATTGAGCCCGAAACCCAGGCCTGTGCCCTTGGCCAGAATTGAACCCAGGACCTTCCAGTCCGAAGGCCAATGCTCTATCCACTGAGCCACACCATCTAGGGCAAGGCTCACCTTTCTTGCTGGTGAGATTCGTAGGGGAGGTCTCAGGTGCGGGGGGGGGGGGGGGGGGGGCGGGGCAGCGGGGGAGGCTCAACAGAATTTTCCAGGTGTGCCCTTTCAGGGTCGTGGGCTCCACTGACTGGTCGGCGCCAGGGCAGGGGTCATTGGCCATGGCCGCTGGTCCTGGCCTTGCCCACCTGGCTTTGCTGCTGGTCTGGGCCTGGAGCTGAAATCCAGCTGTTACCTCCAGGGAGGTACCCTTCAGTGTGTGTTGTAAATTGCTCGGCCAGTTTGTCAGCCCTGGGCCTCAGTTTCCCCATTCCACTTGCCAAGGCATCTTCCTAGCTTTTTACTGTCCTGCCTCATGTGGGCCTCCGCTTCCTCATCTGAAAAGTGGGGGATGTAGCACCCCCCTATCAGGTTGTTATGACAACAAATGGATTAAATATGCACAAAACACAGTGCCGGTGTGGGACAGGACTAGGTGCGTCTCCCTCTCATTATTATTATTTTTTTAAATTTCTTTATTGATTAAGGTATCACATATTTGTCCTCATCCCCCCATTCCCATCCCACTCCCCTCCCCACGCATGCCCCCACCCCCCTGTTGTCCTTAACTGCCGGTTGGGCTCATATGCCTGCACACAAGTCCTTTGGTTGATCTCCCCCTTTACCCCCACCCTTCCCTACCCTCCCCCCGAGGCCCGACAGTCTGATCCATGCCTCCTTGTTTCTGGGTCTGTTCTTGTTCATCAGTCTATGTTGTTCATTATTTCCCCTATCCCTCTCATTATTGAAAAAGGTAGGTCCTGAGCAGAGTCTACAGTCAGCGCATCGAATAAAGGGCTGCTTTTAAAAAAGACTAATAATTGTATTCATTGCAGAGAGGAAGGGAAAGAGAGAGAGAGAAACATCCATGATGAGAGAGAATCATGGACCCGCTGCCTCCTGCACGCCCCACACTGGGGATGGAGCCTCCAACCCGGGCCTGTGCCCTGACGGGAAATCGAACCTCCTGGTTCATGGGTGATGCTCACTCGCTGAGCCATGTGGGCCAAGCCAAATGAAGGCCTCCTTTGCCTGTGGCTGTGAGTCAGCTCCTCAGCTCATCCCTTGTCACGTGGAGTGAGAGGCGCCCCCAGGCCTGGGCATCACGCGCCAGGGGTGTGGCTCCCTTTGAGGGTCTCTGGGGTGAGGCCATCCCTGCTGAGTGGCATGAAGGACCACCATCCATAGTGAGATCTGATTCAGACACTGTCCTAGAACTTTAGCCTCTGATTCAGGATTTCACTGCCAGCCTGTGATGCACCCTGATTTCTTGATGAACCACTTATAGGCCTCTTCACAGCCAGGCCTCCCGTGAGCCAGGGGCAGGGGCAGGGAGGTGGGGAGAGACCGGATTGAACTTACTTTATAATGAATGCATAGCGCTGTCTTCAAGAATCCCAGGTCGCAAACAGGGTGACTCGAGGAACAGGAGCGGTCTGTGTGCCAGGCCTTCTCTTCAAACCCCTGAATGTTGAATTCCTGCTGCCCTGTCTCGGCCTGGCATCCAAGGGCCCCCACCAGCCTCTCTGAGTAACAGTCGCAGCGCCTGGCAGCCAATGGCACGTGGAGCCGGCACATTTTATTCTGCACAGACAGGGTTACATAAACCTGCCCGCTTTAAAGTCATTTCCTTCGCCCTTTATTTCTTTTGTGTGCTTTGGAGTCTGCGTGGGCTCCCAATGAGGCCTCCCCCTGGCTGGCTTCATTCCCTGTTTTAACAAAAACCGGTGGAGCCCCGGCCAGGGAGCTCAGTTGGGTAGTCAGTTGGTAGGCATATATCCCAATACGCCAAGGTTGTGGGTTCCATCCCCGGTCAGGGCACAGACAAGAATCAACCAATGAATGCATAAATAAGTGGAACAATGAATCGATGTTTCTCTCTCTCCCTAAAAGAAAAACCCATTGATTGCAATGAATCCCCCAGGCATTCGCACATTTATTGAGGGCCTACTGTGTGGCAGCTGCCCTGCCAGGTGCTGGTGGAATCCCACTGCTAGTCCCTAGCCTTTTAAAGTAGTGTTTTGTCCAAAAAATTCTCCTTTTAACACCAGCCCCTTTCCTTCCTTCCTTCCTTTTCCTTCCTTCCTTCCTTCCTTCCTTCCTTCCTTCCTTCCTTCCTTCCTCTGTTTCTTTCTTTCTTCTTTTTAAAATATATTTTTATTAATTTCAGAGAGGAAGGGAGAGGGAAAAGAGAGATAGAAACATCAGTGATGAGAGGAACATCAATCATTTATCGGCTGCCTCCTGCACGCCCCACTCTGGGGATCGAGCCACTACCTAGCCATGTGCCCTGACCGGGAATTGAACCCTGACCTCCTGGTTCATAGGTCCACGCCCAACCACTGGGCCACACCAGCCAGGCTCTTTCTTTTAAAGAAAGGCATTGGCTTAACCAAACGACCCCGTTCCTGCATGGAGACCCCTGTTCTGGAGGGTTAACACCGAGGGACTCAGCATCAGGCCTCCCTTCCCCTGGCCCCGCCCCCCCACCACCCATCCCCGGAACACACAGGCTGCGCTGCATTCCCTTGCTTTCCACCGTGTTTGTGAGGGCCGCCTCCTCCTCCTCCTCCTCCTCCTCCTCCTCCTCCTCCTCCTCCTCCTCCTCCTTCTCCTCCTCTCCTTCACCTGGCTCCTGTCTTTCCAATACTTTGAACTTGGGCCAACGTCATGTCCTCAGGGCAGCTCTCCTGGATCCCTGTGACTCAGCTGTTTCTCCCCGGGCTTCCTCCTGGAGAGGCTGTTCTTGGAGGAAGCTTTGCAGTTGGCCAGTGACTGTGGCCGCCCAGCCTGTCCCCCCAGGCGGGAGCCAGGCAGGGGCCATATGTGCTTGGACTCGCCGTCCCGAGTCTAACAGGTCAAAGGGCTGAGTGGACATGTGCTTACTGAGCACCTACTATCTACCAACCAGTCGCCATCCGAGGCTTACCCCTGGGTCTGTTTGTCCTCATGCAGATCTTGTCTCTTGGAAGATGATCTTCCAGAGCAGCTGATTTTCAACCTTTTCTAAATCGTGGCACAGAAATGAATTTCTAAAATTCTGCGGCACTCCAAAAATATATTGTATTGTTGCCGATCTGGCAAGAACAATAGGTACAATTTTGATTCATTCACACCAGGCGGCTATTATTGTGCTGGCGGTTGTCATTTTTTATTTCATTTCATTTATTTATTTAAAAATATATTTTATTTTTATTATTTTTTAAAATATATTTTATTGATTTTTTTACAGAGAGGAAGGGAGAGGGATAGAGAGTTAGAAACATCTATGTGAGAGAAACATCAATCAGCTGCCTCTTGCACACCTCCTACTGGGGATGTGCCTGCAACCAAGGTACGTAACGTTCCCTTGACCGGGATCGAACCTGCAACTCCCCAGTCCGAAGGCCGACGCTCTATCCACTGAGCCAAACCAGTCAGGACTATTTATTTATTTTTTTATTGTCATTGTTTAACTTGACAATCCAAGAGGGAAAGAGGTCAGTGCCCCTGACTAAAGAGTCAGGTATTGCATGTTTTAAAACTTCTTGTGGGACACTGGGGGAAAGATACGCACCAGTTTAATAATCACACATGTTACTATGCAATCTTTTTTGTTTTTTTAATATATATTTTTATTGATTTCAGAGAGGAAGGGAGAGAAGAGAGAGAAACACCAATGATGAGAGAGAATCATGGATCGGCTGCCTCCTGCATGCCCCACACTGGGAATGGGGCCCGGAACCGGACATGTACCCTGACTGGGAATTGACCTGTGACCTCCTGGTTCCTAGGTCAAAGCTCAACCACTGAGGCACGGCTCCAGGCTTGCTGTGCAATCTTGAACTGACCCAGGCTTTGGAGAAGAGGATGTTAGGAGACGGTGGTGGGGGCCCAGCGGCTGGGTGAGTAGCGCTGTTACCTGGTAGCGTGAGTCCACGCAGACCCCGGGGTAAGGCCGAGACTGAAATCTCACCCCACAAGCAGAGCGCAGGGAAGACGCCGACACAGCCTGGCCACCCCAGCGGTAATTAATAGGGTTTATTAAGGGAAACTTGCCTCTGAGGCATGTCTTGGGCAAGAGCAAGATGAAATGGATCCCCACGCACTTGGCAGGAGCCAAAAAAGTCTATGGGGTAAAGGGTGGGGGAGTCGTCACGGGACGAGTACGTGAGAGCCACCAGGTGTAGGCAATTCCTTCAAGCGCTTGACCTGGTCAGGACAGCAACCGGTTCCAGGAGCCAGCACCCCGCTCGTGGCAGGAGGCGAGGGAGGGATGCTGATTCATGTCAGAGTGAATGTCAGCCAGGATCGGACCGACTGTGAGCAGGGCTTCCAGAAAGCAACCTCTGCCCCAGCTGGGGCCAGCTCATGGGCCAGAGGCAGCTGAGTCACGGCACAGCCTCTCCTCCGCAGGCCGCCGGGAAGTCCCGCTGGGTGTGCTTCAAGCAGGAGACAGGTGAGTGAGCGGGCGGGAAGGGAGCATTTGCTGACTTGGCTCGCCCTGGGTCCCTTCTTCAGGCGACAGTACCCTGGTGATTTTTCTCAGGGAGCCAAGCCTCCCTCGTTCTCATCCTGACCTCTGCCTCCGTCTAGCCGAATTGGATAAGCCATCTCCAGGACTCCTCCCATGGTCAGTGTTGGCATGAATTTGGACCCAAGTCAAGTCTGGGAGTCTTGAAGAAGGACTCCCAGGACTATGAAGAAAGACATAGATCTCGTTCATAACTTGGGTGTTTGTGCTCAAGAGAGAAGGGAGGAGATGGATGGAGACAGATAGATGCCTCATGATTTTCTTCCAGCACCTGGATCCAGCCATGCCTGAAACCCACATGGATGTAATTGTGTCTAAATTTACATACTACATATGGCCCTTAAAGCTATTGACTAAAAAATTTCTCCCATCTTTCTATTTGGCTTAAGCTCATTGTCAAAGGGCTTTGGTTATTTACAACTAAAAGTGCCTTTATTAAGACGATTTTAACTCCTGTCACTCACTGGCTAAATCCAAAGGCAGTGAGGACACCAGTTAAAGCTATTGTGGGCCTTCTCTTTCCAGAGAGTACACCTGTGCCATTCTCTTCCCCCACAGGCACATATCCCCAACCTCTAAGGGACCCCATGAGACTTTCGACTAGGGGAGCAGTGGGCAGCAGCAGCTTGTCCCAGGCTCACCCCCGAATCCGTCTCCAAGGCCCCCTATTCTCTGACTTCCCAGTGAGCTGAAGCAGCCCGGCCTGGGCTCTCCAGTTGCTTCTCCTATGCCTTCCTTGTGTCACTACCTAAGTATATTTTTGCTGTGGTCAATACATTCTTGCTTGCTTTTCTACCAAAAAAAAAAAAGCCATTGTGGAAGTGGGTTATTTAGCAAGGGGGAGGGACAGCCCCGACACACGGATAGTCCCTGCACCAGGAGGGTTCCTCCTAAGCCTCAGACTCTGCAGCCTCTTCCCCAGGGACCCAGGCCCTTGAGTATGCCAGGGTGCCTAGCAACAGACACCCCGAGGGCGGGCCAGTACAGGGAGGTACACACAGGAGCATTTGTGGCCCTGGTGGGGCAGGGAAGCCCTGGGTCCCAGGTTCTGTGTGGAGGAATTGGAGGGGAGGGCGTGGGGGAGGGGCTTCCCTGATCTGGGAGTGGGGACCTGGCAGGAGAGCTGGCTTTGCTGGACTGTGAAATCTGAACCGCAGGGCCAGGCAGGCTGGGACTGGGAATGGCTCCTGTGAGCCAGGGCACCGCCGCGTCACGCCTGCCATCTAGTGCCAGCAGTCACCGTTTACAAGTTGTTTACGGCTGCTTCCAGCGGGAAGGCCTTCCGAGGGCCTGTCAGAGGGGGAAGCCATAGCCTCTGCCTTCACAGCAGGAGAAACCTCAACATCAGATTTTCTATATCATTTCTACTTTATGATTATGTTTTAAAAAATATTTTTATTGATTTCAGAGAGGAAGGGAGAGGGAGAGAGAGAGAGAGAGACATCAATGATGAGAATCATGGATCAGCTGCCTCCCGCACGCCCCCTACTGGGGGTCAAGCCTGAAACCTGGGCAGGTGCCCTGACGGGGAATGAACTCAGATTGGCTGAGCTTCCTGCTGCTCTTCCCCTCTTCTCCCACCAAAAATGTACACGTGTTAAAGGGCTCTCGGTGGAGACCTGCTGTTCTGAATGTTAAAATGATGGGAGGGGAGGCGGGGCTGCTACACTCCGTGCTCGGTCCCTGAGGAAGCACACGGTCTAATTACAGGGACATCTAACAGTGGCTTTGAATAGCCACCCTGGCTCACCGAGTACATAATACCTGCTATTAGAGACGCCCTGCCTGGTCTAATTGCTTATTGTGAGCCTGGCACCGCCGCTGCGGCAGCTGCGGGAAAGATCCTGCGCGAAGTCAGAAGCTGCCAGCATCCGAGGCGGGTGGAGAGCGCGCTCCTCCGGCACCCGTCCTGCTCTTTCTTTCCTTTTGTCTCGGACCTCTCTGATCCTGCTCAACTTTCTCAGCGTCTGTCACTTTCCTTGGGGGGTCCGCCCCAGCATGCCCTGACAGAATTAGCCACTGCTTCCTGTGGGTACCTGTGGTGGCCAGCAGCCAGGATGACCCCCGGGACCCCTGCGTCCCGGGATGCGTGCCCTGATTTAGTCCCTTCCATGAGGAATGAAGCTACCTGAGTGAGCAATATGATATTGCAGAGATGAGTGTACAGAGATGAAGTCAGGCCATCAAAGACACTGCGGATTCTTTCTTGTTTTCTCTCGGATCACTGCTCTGTGGAAGGCCAGCTGCCATGTCCTAAGGCCACCCGAGCGGCCCTATGGAGAGGCCCCGTGGGGAGGAGCTGAGGCCCCCCGCCAGCAGCCAGGGTGGTGGTTTTGAAAGATGTCCACAGATTCTTCAAGACACCTCCCTTCAGGAGGTGGGCCTCAATTCCCTCCTTCTCGAGTGTGGAGTGGCCTTGTTGATTCTCTACAATCATGAAGAACATCATTATGACCCAAAATGATCACCCGTGGCAGGTCCACCAAGCTCAGTGACTCACCACCAGGCTGGACATTACTATCTGGGCAGGTGATGTGGGGAGTCATGACCCAGGCCTATAGCTTCCTTAGCAAAGGTCAGTCTTCACCTTAAGAAAACACTGCCCATTGTGGGTGTGTGTGTGAGTGTGTGTGTGTGTGTGTGTGTGTGTGTGTGTGTGTGTTTAATTTGTTGATTTGAGAGAGAGGGAAGGAGAGAGAAATGTGATTTGTTGCTCCACTTACTTATGCATTCATTGGTGGATTGTCCTAGGTGCCTGACCAGGAATTGAACCTCCAACCTTGGCCTATCTGGACAATGAATGCTCTGATCCACTGAGCTACTTGGCCAGGGCTTCATGTCCATTGTTCTCGTGCATCTAAGATAACACACGTTTGAAATGTCCAAGTAACTTTCTTTCTTTTTTGTTGTCTACAGGTATGTTTATTCATGCCAGCAAGGACACGGCACTTCCAGACACAGCATGCTAGTGATGACCATGAGCAGGCGAGGGACTCGAACCTTTCAGAGCTTTAGCTTTTTTATCCGCACTCCTGATCTTGTAGACAATGAGGCCCATCAGCCCCAGGCCCACCCAGATCTCCTGGTAAATCTGTGTGTAGAAGGGCTTCATAGGGACCCACACATTTTTAATGAGGCTCTGAAACATCTCGCCGCAGGACCAACTGCTCACCAAGTAACTTTCTTTTCCCGACTCCTCGAAGGCTCAGCCACAGGCACGAGGGCACAAGACCACCAGAGGGCGAGAGCACAGAACCCGCTGTTACCTTGCTCCCCTCAGCACCGGTCTCTAGGTGCCATGAATGGGAACTATGAATGACCCTGTACCACCATGGGAAAGGCATTGCGTTTCTCCATATTCGATCCAGTCCTGACGATTTCCCCACTTGGTTTTCTCCCGCCTCCTTAATCTACCACCCATGGATGCCATGTATCTCTTTTACGTTTTCTCTTCTGATTCAAAATGCACAACTGTCATTCTCTGGAGCATTTTCTCAGTCTCTTGAGATCTTCTGGGCATGTCCTCAAAAACGTGGCTCCAATAAACTCTCTCTCTCTCTCTCTTTTTTTTTTTTTTTGAGAGAGAGAGAGAGAGAGAGAGAGAGAGAGTGAGAGAGGAAAAGGCAGAGAAGGTGGATGTGAGAGAAACACATTGATTGGTTGCCTCCTGCACACAGCCCCGACCAGGACCTGGGCCAGGGCAGAGCCTGCAAACGTGGTACGTGCCCTTGGTCAGAATCAAACCCAGGACCCTTTGGTCCACAGGCCAACACTCAACTACTGAGCCAACTGTCGAGGGCTCCAATAAATTCTTATTAAACTTTTGTCCACAGCTTATGATGACAATGAGAACTTAGAAATAGTTTAGTCATAAATTTTCCTCTGTGAGTAATGCTTTTATTAATACAACCTAGGTTAGATAAATGACCAATGAAGGAACAATCTCATTTGCAACATTGAAAGCTTTACATATTTATACACATTGTATTTATTCAAAATGTGCTTACAGTAAGGTGACCAGATTTTAACATTGGTAAAGCGGGACACCATTGACCGGGGGGGGGGGGGCGCGGGGGGAGTTCTTTTAAAAAATATATATATTTTATTGATTTTTTACAGAGAGGAAGAGAGAGGGATAGAGAGTTAAAAACATTGATGAGAGAGAAACATCGATCAGCTGCCTCTTGCACACCCCCTACTGGGGATGTGCCCGCAACCAAGGTACATGCCCTTGAAGGAATCGAACCTGGGACCCTTGAGTCCGAAGGCCAACGCTCTATCCACTGAGTGAAACTGGTTTCGGCCCAGGGGGGGTTCTTGATTAAAAATTTGGTCTATATTGTAATTACTTTTTTTTTTTTTAATATATTTTATTGATTTTTTTTTACAGAGAGAAGGGAGAGGGATAGAGAGTTAGAAACATTGATGAGAGAGAAACATCGATCAGCTGCCTCCTGCATACCCCCTACTGGGGTTGTGCCCGCAACCAAGGTACATGCCCTTGACTGGAATCGAACCTGGGACCCTTCAGTCTGCAGGCCGATGCTCTGTCCACTGAGCCAAACCAGCCAGGGCAACTTTTGTTTTTTTAATAAAAGGAAATTCACTTCTTAGGTCATCGTTGAATTTGCATCCTCTTTTCTTACTCATTATGTTAAAAATCTAAAAAAATAATTTAAAATTATATTATAAATTATTATATACATATTGCTTAAAAACACAGTAAGTAGGTACATAATTACATGAACATATTTTATTGTTAGTTTATAAATTAAATTAATTTGATTGTTATAAAGTAACTATATTTTAAAAATTATTTTAATTTAATCCTATATTTCTTTCTAAATAATAACAATACTAACTTGTATTATTTTTCCTCTGAATTTGCTGTAACGTAAGTCGTAAGTGTCACTTTCAAGGCCGGCGCTAGACTTTTTGCCGCCACTATAAAATATAAATAATACGAGTACCGTCTGCTAAATTCAAGAAAATTTATGTACTTATAAAATAAATAAATAAATTACTTACCTAAATTATCTGAATAGCTGATTTGTGATGACATCACTTGTTTAACTAGCTTACTAGCACGCAGTACGATGTGTATCGTCTGAGAGACAGTTACAAAATGTTTTCGTCGTTGCCAATCCCAAAAAATGCCATTGTTCATTAAGTCCAAACAATGGTGGTCGAATTCTAACAACTGATCAACAATGCGAACTTTGATAAGCAGTTCTCGATAATCAGTTCTCAACAATTACTTGTTATTATTAAAGTTTAACATTATAAAATTAACAAAAATAATATAAAACTCATATCCTGGCTAAATAGCCACATGGCCGCTGAAAACCGTATATTCCCTTCCCATTCTCCCGCCGTTCCCTAGCTTGTCGTGCATTCTTTCCAAAAATCGGGACTTTTTTAAAACGCCGTGGGACGCGGGACAAATTGTTAAAAATCGGGACTGTCCCGCCAAAAGCGGGACGTCTGGTCACCTTAGCTTACAGGCACTTAATGTGCAGAATAGAAATATCACTCATACCGTGTTTTAGTTACAATAGAACAGCCAGTTACCAGTGTAACAGCCATTGTCTGTCATCAACGCTGATGGGCAAATTTTCTCTGAGCAAAGTGTAGAGTTTCTTAAATTATGTTCTCTCTTATGTTTGTTCCTGTTGTTTATTGAAATGTGATTTTATGTCGACTTCCATATTTTAAAAAATGAACTTGCACTTATATGTATGTTTTTCACGTCATTTTATGAGGAGTTGATTGTAGATCTATGACTAACGGATCAAAAAGCAGGAGTTTCATGGCGGAACTGGCCCCACAGTGGGCCGTAGGCAATTATTTACTAAGTAAAGGGATGCATTTTCAATCCCCGACCCTGGGTGCAGGGCGTTAATCAGGTGTCTCCTACAACTCCTCCATGATTAGACTTGCTAACAGTTGCTGAAGTTAACTAAACGCCAGGACCTGTGCTGGACGATTTACCTCCCACCCCTCATCTCACACTCCCGGTTTCCCTCCTGGGAGAGGCGGGACCTAGCTGCGTCCTGTGCACTCACTGGTGGAACCCGACGCCCGTCACTGCCAGGTCCCGCTCTAGCCACGCCCCACGTCGTTGCAGAACCCAGAGAAGACTTGGTCATTGTCTCGCTGGAGGGTCCGCCCTTCGCGTGAGTTGGTGGGAGCGCGGTCCCTTGAGCCAGCGCACGCTGCACCCGCCCCGCCCCGCCCCCTCACAGTCTGGCCCCGCCCCTAGCACGCAGGCCCCGCCCAACTTCGCGCATGCGCGCGCGCATCCAGCAGTGCCTCAGTTTGGGCAGCGGGACCGGGAGGGCGGAGGCCTGGCTGCTGAGGTGCGAAGGGAGGAGCCCGAGTCGCCGCCGCCGCCGGAGAGGACCATGTCTGCGAGTCGAGCCAAGAAAGTGAAGATGGCCACCAAATCGTGCCCAGAGTGCGACCTACAGGTGAGCGGCGGGTCGGCGGGCCGGCGGCGCGGAAGGGGGCGTGGGCTTGTCCCCGGTCGCCCGGCGGTTCCGGTGACAGCGGCGGGTCTGTGCCCGTCAGCCCCTGTGTCCCGACGGGAATGCGCGTGTGGCCGCCTGGAGGGTGGCTTTGTTCCCATCAGACCCAGGACCCGATTGTCCCCGCCGCGCCCTTGGGTCCTAGGATGCTCAGCGCTCCAGGGCTTTCTCCGACGGCGCCGGCGGAGGGAGACCTAACGGTGCTCGCGGTGGCGAGAGCGACTGTGGCTGGGAAGTTTCTAGTTTTTAGCTCACCAGCAAGGCCGGGCTTCCCAGGTTTTGCAGGGAATGGCATGATTATGCTGTGGTTAGGGAAGCCCAAAGCTAGGGCCTGTCACCAGCTGAGATGCGGCAGGGTCCTGGGTGCCATCCCGTCTCCTAGTAACACATGACATTCCACCTTTGTCCGACTGGCGGGGCCAGAGCGCTAGGGGAAGGGTAACCAAAGCTCCTTCGGTTCTTTGGAGAAGTCCTGTTAATCTTTCTGTTTTTAATATGTTTTTTATTTATTTTTTAAAAATATATACTTTGTTGATTTTTTACAGAGAGGAAGGGAGAGGGAGAGAGAGAGTTAGAAATATCGATGAGAGAGAAACATCAATCAGCTGCCTCCTGCACACTCCCTACTGGGGATGTGCCTGCAACCAAGATACATGTCCTTGACCAGAATCGAACCCGGGACCCCTCAGTCCACAGGCCGATGCTCTATCCACTGAGCCAAACTGGTTAGGGCTTAATAAGTTTTTAAAAATATTTTTATTGATTTCAGATTGGAAGGGAGAGGGAGAGAGAGAAAGAAACAGTATGATGTTAGTTGTGGGTTTTTCATAAGTTCATTTTTATCATGTTGAGGAAGTTCCCTTCTGTTTCTCACTGTTCAGTGTTTTATAGTGAAAGGTGAAAGGCATTGCCATCACCCAGGAAATGCCAAGGGATTTAGGAACTTTGGGTCAGGAATTGGGATCAAAGACCACATATTGGACAGAAGATGCTCCTAGTACTCTTATGAGATTGCAAGGCTTGTAGGAGCTGCCAGGAAGCAGGGGCAGATATGTATATACTAGAGGCCCAGTGCACCACATTTGTGCATTGGGGGGGGGGGGGTGGTCCTCAGCCCAGCCTGTGCCCTCTTGCAGTTGGACATCCTTAAGTGCTGCCACCACTGTGTTCCCTAGTCCCTAGCCTGGCTTCTGGCTGAGCCACGTTTTGGGGGCACACTGACCACCAGGGGGCAGCTCCTGCATTGAGCATCTGCCCTCTGGTGGTCAGTGTGCATCATAGCGACCCATCATCCCACCATTTGGTTGATTTGCATATTAGTCTTTTATTATATAGGATGTGTGTGTGTGTGTGTGTGTGTGTGTGTCTGTGTGTGTATTTCTATTATCCTACAGTGGTGTTTCTTTTTATTTTTCTTTCCACCTGTTAGTGTCTGGCCCTCTTCCCCTTCCTGTTTCAACTTTTAGACTAATTTTCAGTTCTGTTTTATCATCAGTAATCAGTTTGTATCCAAGTCTTACTCTTTTCTTCCTTTGAAATGTTTGTCAAATGTATATTTAAAAAAAATACATTCCCCCTGCCAGCATAGTAGAGCAGGCCAATAACTCTCATCCTGGGATTATGTAATAATTTCCCAAACCAGTTCCTTTCTTCTAGACTAATCCATTTTGTAACTATTCTGACACTGACACTTACTATTTTTGCCCTTCACATTCAGCATTATTAAACATTTGCTATATTCATGGGTCTGTAGAGGACTAGGAGGATAGATGTGATTTTTTGTTGTTGTTAATCCTTACCCGAGGATATTTTTCCATTGATTTTTAAAGAGAGTGGAAAGGAGAGGAGAGACACACAGAGAGAAACATCCATGTGAGAGAGACACATCAAGTGGTTGCTTCCTGCACGGGCCCCTACCAGGACTGGAGCCTGCAACTGAAGTATGTGCCCTTGACCAGAATTGAACCTGGGGCCCTTCAGTCCACAGGCCAGTGCGCTATCCACTGAGCCAAACTGGCTAGGGCTAGATGTGATTCTTACCTCAATGCATATGAGGAGGTAGAATTTAAATGTAAATGTGATTGCTTCCTTCAAGTTACTTATTGTTTAGTTGAAGAGACCGCAGAAGCACTTGAGAAGTCTAATAAATAGTAAAATGTAATATATGTTCTCTCTTTTTTCCCCCTCCAGGTTCCTGTTGCCTGTAAATCTTGTCCCTGTGGTTATATATTTATTAATAGGAAACTCCTGAAAGTAAAACAGTCAGATAAGTCATCACCTTTTACAGGTAATTGCAAGTTTACCATCTTTTCAGCTTTTATGGTTTTTGTTCTATAGATTAAAAATTAATTTTTGTTAATTAAAATTTTTTTTCTGCTGCTGAAGTTATAATATTAAAAGTCTAGCCGAAACTGGTTTGGCTCAGTGGATAAAGCGTTGGTCTGTGGACTGAAAGGTCCCAGTTCGATTCCGGTCAAGGGCATGTACATTGGTTGTGGGCACATCCCCGGTAGGGGGTGTGCAAGAGGCAGCTGGTCGATGTTTCTCTCTCATCAATGTTTCTAGCTCTCTGTCCCTCTCCTTTCCTCTCTGTAAAAAATCAATAAAATATATTAAAAAAAAAAAAAAGTCTATTGAGCCGAAACCGGTTTGGCTTGGTGGATAGAGCGTCGGCCTGCGGATTGAAAGGTCCCAGGTTTGATTCTGGTCAAGGGCATGTACATTGGTTGCGGGCACATCCCCGGTGGGGGGTGTGCAGGAGGCAGCTGATCGATGTTTCTCTCTCATCGATATTTCTAACTCTCTCTCCCTCTCCCTTCCTCTCTGTAAAAAATCAATAATATATATATAAAGTCTATTGAGTGCTCGCTTCGGCAGCACATATACTAAAATTGGAACGATACAGAGAAGATTAGCATGGCCCCTGTGCAAGGATGACATGCAAATTCGTGAAGCGTTCCATATTTAAAAAAAAAAAAAAGTCTATTGAGCCCTGGCTCGTGTAGCTCAGTTGAGCACTGTCCCATGTACTTTGTGGTCGCCGGTTATATTCCCAGTCAGGGCAGCCAATCAATGTTTCTCTCGCCCTTTCCCCTCCCCTTTTTTTATTTTTATTTTTTTAATATGTTTTATTGATTTTTTTACAGAGAGGAAGGGAGAGGGATAGAGAGTTAGAAACATCGATGAGAGAGAAACATCGATCAGCTGCCTCCTGCACACCCCCCACTGGGGATGTGCCCACAACCAAGGTACATGCCCTTGACCAGAATCAAACCCTTTAGTCCGTAGGCCAACGCTCTATCCACCGAGCCAAACGGGCTAGGGCAGAATGTCTTATTTTAACTTGCCTGAAAATGTCTCTGTTTTGGATTGTTCTATTATTTGTATGCAGTTCTGAGGTATGAATTCTATTCCTGTGTCCCCTCACCACAGTGGCTTTGAGGTTCCCTCCCTCCCTTATGCATTTGGGGAAATCTTTTGCTTTTGGATTTAGCTCTGTAGTAAAACAAGTTTTGTCTTTGATTGTATCTTAACCAGCATGTTTGCTTGAATTAAAAAAGCTGGCTTCTTGCATTAATTAAATCTATATCGACAGGAAACCTTTCTCCTCAATTTCTATGCCATTTAGGAACAATAGGGTAAATTGCTTTCAGTATATTAGGAACTAAAATAAAGCTACTCGCTTTCCTAATATCTTATAGTTGTAAGATTTTTGTTTTTGTTTTTTGGTAACAATATATTATGGTTGAGGTCACATTTTTTTCTGCTCTTGTAATAGAAGATTAATTATTGACTTATTTGAAATAGTGTAACTTAGAATTTAAGCAAGGGTACTTCACTGTCTTGGAAGCAGAGGGGAAGAAAAAGGCAGAAAAGTTGCTGTGAAGTAATATGTATTTATACGGGGCTGGAATTAAAGCTGTTGAAAGAGAAATCTTCCTCCTTACTGCCCCACGATTTCCCCCAAAAATTGTCCAGAATTGAATTCTGCTGAATTTCTCTTCCTTTAAAAAAACACACACAAAAAACCTTCGGTGAGTTTAGGAAAGGTGTGTTATGGTTGTGTTTTATTGGGCAGTGGACTATAGAGCCATTTAAAATACGTAAAAGATGCGACTGCTGGGGTGGGGTGCAAACTTAGGCAAAGGGTTCTTTCACGTCCCTAAAGTATATTATTTTTACTCGTCTACACCAAAATTAAGTCTGAAGCCAAGAGCAGTGAAATAGAGAGGCTGAAAGAAGATAGAGAGGCCGAGAAGTAGCAGTCATTCAGATCACCTGAGACAGGGAAGAGGAAGACCTAAAAACACTGTCAGAAAGCATAAGGAACAGGTATTTATCAACCCATCATGGGAGGATGTTTTTCCAAGCATCAAATCGATCTGAGATCTTAATTTGATAGCATTCAAAAAAAAAAAAAAAAAGGAAGGTATTGAGTTCCTGGATCTCAAAGCACAACTCATATATATATATTTAAATATATATTTTGTTGATTTCAGAGAGGAAGGGAGAGGGAGAGAGAGATAGAAACATCAATGATGTGAGAGAATCATTGATTGGCCGCCTTCTGCACACCTCCCTACTGGGGATCGAGCCCGCAACCCAGGCATGTGCCCTTGGCCGGAATCGAACCTGGGACCTTTCAGTCTGCAGGCTGACGCTCTATTCACTGAGCCAAAGTAGCTAGGGCAGCACAAGTCATATTTTAGTTCAAAATAACATTTTCTTTTTTTAAAAAAATATATTTTATTGATTTCTTACAGAGAGGAAGGGAGGTGGGATAGAGAATTAGAAACATCTATCAGCTGCCTCCTGCACACTCCCTAATGGGGATGTGCCTGCAACCAAGGTACATGCCCTTGACCAGAATCGAACCTGGGACCCCTCAGTCCACAGGCCGACGCTCTATCCACTGAGCCAAACCAGTTAGGGCTCAAAATAACTTTTTCTGTGGTAGATGCTTATGAAATTACTGGCAATTGGATTCCTATGGGAAAACCAAAAGACTTCAACATAACATCCACTAGATAGAAACTGTGATCCAAACACTTACCCTCTGAATGGGATTGCTGCTGCTTGGCCGGCAGCAACATAACCGATGGCGAAGTAGGTGTCAGGTCTGCTCACTCGTGTTGTTTAGGGTTCATGATGATCACGTGCTCTTCAGTTGTCTTCAATGATTGAGCTTCTCTTGTTTATTTTCTCCACAGAAGTGAGCAATACCATGTCTTTGAAAGATTTGCGAATACTTTTCTTATATGAGTTTAAACTCGGACACAGTGCAGCCACGGCCAGCAGGAACATCATTTCTGTCTTTGGAGAAGGCTCTGTTAATGAAAGGACTATCCGGTGGTGGTTTGAAAAATTCCGTTCTGGAGATCTGAGTCTGAAAAATGAGCCTCGCGGGAGACCCAGGTCTGTCCTAAATGAAGACGAGCTGCGAGCCCTGGTGGAAGCGAACCCCAAGACCGCAATCCGAGGCCTCGCCGCCGACCTCGGCGTTTCTGCTACCACCATTTCTCGACACCTGGCTGCAATAGGGAAGGTGAAAAAGCTGGACAAGTGGGTGACAGCCGTTGATGGATGATCATAAACAGGTGGTGGGAGAGACGCTTATCCCTTAAGATTTGAAAGAGCAGAGACTTATGAGCGTGTCATAAGTGTGACAGAAATGAAATCGAAAGTGGTCTGGACAATGGTTGGATGTTGATGAAGTTCCCAAACATGTTAAAACCACCGTTCAACCAAAAAAGGATCTGGTAACGGTTGGTGGTGTGCAAAAGGGTGTTTCTGCTTGTTAACCCAAACTGCTTTTACCGTTTTAAAACGAGCTCGCATTGTCACTCAGCGGAACTCACGGACCCGAATCGCCCTAGAGCAGGCGTCCTCAAACTACCGCCCGCGGGCCACATGCGGGTGTTTTTGCCATTTTGTTTTTTTACTTCAAAATATGTGCAGTGTGCATAGGAATTTGTTCATAGTTTTTTTTAAACTATAGTCCAGCCCTCCAACGGTCTGAGGGTCAGTGAACCGGCCCCCTGTTTAAAAAGTTTGAGGACCCCTGCCCTAGAGCATTCTGCGTGGTCTACAGACGTGGACCTAACCTTCCCATGACCACAGTTGACCGTGGACGTCACAGAGCGCCATGGGGAGGTACCTGAATCGGGCAAAGGAATTGAGCACGCCCATCAGACTCACCTGACCTTTTAAAACAGATCACCGCTCTTTTTGTCATTTGTAACTAAGAAACAGAACATTCTCCGATTGAGAAGCAGGAATGAATATCTTTTAACAAGACTGGATTTTATAAATGTAGTATATATCCTTTAATATTGCGGGAAGTTTATCACTTGGAGAAAGCAGCTAATACAATTAGTGCATATTTTGGTTGAATGAAGCTGCTGTTTTTCTTAAAAAATACAGCATTTTCCTTTTGACCTATAGAAAGGCAATTTCATATGGTTCACCCTGGCCACTTCCTAGATCCTGGCAGAGCCCGGAGACGAGAGGCACTCAGGGACCCAGCTGCCAGCTGCTCCGAGGACAGGCTTCTTCGGGAGGGTGCGGGGCAACCCAGGGAGTGCGCGTGCGCGCGTGCGAAAGACCTTAGGCGTAGGCGTGCAGAGACGGAGGTGAAGAGTGTTCTGGGAGGTGAGCGGCCTCGACAAAGGCCCTTGGGTTCTCAGAACATGGTTTTGAATAAAGAAATGAGAGCATGTTTGTAACACCGGAAGCCATGCGCAGTAGATGTGTTTCAGCGGTGCTTTTGGACGATAATACTGCTTTCCTGTGTTTCCCACTCCGATTCTTTATTTTTTACTGTAGGTGGCACATAGAGACCTCTTAATGTAGCGAGATTGCATTTCCTCTGTGGCACCCAGGGGTAGGGTTTCGGTAAAGGTCCCGAGCTGGTCCTTTTCCTGCCTTTCTCCCTCCTGACAACCCGCTGTGTCTGTCCCATTAGGAAGAGATCCGCGGTGTCTGTCCCATTAGGAAGAGATCCGCGGTGTCTGTCCCATTAGGAAGAGATCCGCGGTGTCTGTCCCATTAGGAAGAGATCCGCGGTGTCTGTCCCATTAGGAAGAGATCCGCGGTGTCTGTCCCATTAGGAAGAGATCCGCGGTGTCTGTCCCATTAGGAAGAGATCCGCGGAGTCTGTCCCATTAGGAAGAGATCCGCGGAGTCTGTCCCATTAGGAAGAGATCCGCGGAGTCTGTCCCATTAGGAAGAGATCCGCGGTGTCTGTCCCATTAGGAAGAGATCCGCTCTGTCTGTCCCATTAGGAAGAGATCCGCGGTGTCTGTCCCATTAGGAAGAGATCCGCGGTGTCTGTCCCATTAGGAAGAGATCCGCGGTGTCTGTCCCATTAGGAAGAGATCCGCGGTGTCTGTCCCATTAGGAAGAGATCCGCGGTGTCTGTCCCATTAGGAAGAGATCCGCGGTGTCTGTCCCATTAGGAAGAGATCCGCGGTGTCTGTCCCATTAGGAAGAGATCCGCGGTGTCTGTCCCATTAGGAAGAGATCCGCGGTGTCTGTCCCATTAGGAAGAGATCCGCGGTGTCTGTCCCATTAGGAAGAGATCCGCGGTGTCTGTCCCATTAGGAAGAGATCCGCGGTGTCTGTCCCATTAGGAAGAGATCCGCGGTGTCTGTCCCATTAGGAAGAGATCCGCGGTGTCTGTTGCAGACTGCTCAGTGTGAAGGAGGATGGCCTCTGGAGGCCCTGAGCCTGTGGCTTTCCTGCAGTCGGCTCTCCCTGACCCAGGCGCTCTTGGTCACGAAGGAGGAACAGAATGAGGCTTCTTATCCTCTTTGTCTTTACTTTGGCGATCGATGGTGCCTTTTGTCTTTTTTTGCCATAGATGGTAACTTGAAAACACGCAGTATGAATGAGCAGAAGCAACACAGAATGACTACATTTCCTCCTTGTGGGCCTCATCTCCATGGCCTTGGAAAAGTAGGAGCTGCAGCTTTAAGGTTAGAACTTTAATCGAGGAGCTATATTGGCTTTTCAAGAGAAATGAGAACTTTACAAATGCCGGGACCTGCCTGCCGGGCAGCCCAGTGCTCTCATCCCGCTTTCCCGGGGAAGAAAGAAAAGCTGTGAAAGGCTTCGTGGTGGGAACTCTGGTTTGAGTGTCAAAATAAAGAAAGGAGTAGAGATGGAGGCTGCTACACTCCCCCGCCCCCTCCCATAACACTCCCACCCTCATCTCCCTGAGGTAGCTTGGGTCCTGACTCTAAAAGGGACTAAAACATGGCTTTGAGTAGGCATTTTGTTCACGTCCATGATACCTGCTATTAAAGAAGCGCCTGCCCGGCCGCTCTAATTGCTCCTGGTGAGATGAGCACCGCGGCCTCTGAGCAGCAGCAAAGGTCCCGAGCAGAGTCAGAGCATCAGGGAAGCCGGGGGCGGGTGTCCGTGCCAACCCACAAAGGGGACATCAGGAATGCTTTCAACAATAAAGAAAGAAAGCCATTGAGCAAAAAAAAAGGAAAAAATGAAAGAAAAAAAAGAATAATAATTAAAAAAAAGAAATAGCATTAGAAGCCGGTGGAAAATGGACTCGCCAAGCACCCATCCTCAGCGTGCTGGATTCTTTCTTCTTTCTGTTGGTGCCTCGGCCTCCTTCACGTCCTTTGACCTCGGCTACTTTGCTCATGGTGTGCTTTCTGTCTGAAGGTTTGCTGTTCCTCTTCACCTTATTAACTCTACCCACCATGCACTTTTCCTCCAGGAAGTCTTCCCTGGTTGCCCCGCCCCCACCCCAGGTCAGGTCCCCTTGATGATGGCCTAAGAATCCCAGTATTGTTCCTGCATAATGTGATCACAGTCGTAATATATTTATTTGTGTGATAATATGTGTCTGTCTTTTCTGCTAGATTATAAGATTCACAACAGCAGGGACTGAGTTTTTGCTCATAAGATCATACCCCCGTCAAGGGCACAAGGTCTAGTACAAGCCTGTCAAACTCGCGGCCCGCGGGCTACATGCGGCCCACAATGAACATTTTTGCAGCCCAGCCAATATAACGGTATGTAAGAAACGCTTGAATATAAATTTTGTAAGTTAATTTTTACAATATCCTGTTATACATAATTATTAATAACAAACTACAACCTTTGCTAATGACTGATTACTATAATCGGGTTGCATTCATTTCCCTGTGCCTTATGCACAGGTGCACCATTTCTCCCCACTAATACTAGCAGCGAATATTTTAACAGCTGATTGCCACGTGATTAGTCTTGTACTGACTTGTTTGGTGTGCACAACAGGAAATATTTCGCTTTTGGAGAACAAGAAAAATAGGTTTATTTGTGTTACGCTTATTAGTTTGTGCAGTTATTCAGTGTCTGATAAGTAAATGTTCAAGAAAAATATTAATTTTTATTAAAATATTCTATTATTTTATGTTAACGATGACTCATTTATTTCAGCCCTTTGTATTCAGCATGTCTATTGAAATAAACCTTTATTTCTATGAAAATTGAAGCTTTTTTTTTTTGCGGCCCACATACACTTAAACCTTGTTTACTTGGCCCGTGTTAGCCTTTGAGTTTGACATGCTTGGTCTAGTACATAGTAGACACCTATTCATGTTTGTTCAATGAATGAATAAATGCAAGGGCCAGGTTCATCCACTTTGTAGAAAATCCTTGTTTTGTTATTGTAAGGGATATATTTCACAGCAAGTAATTAAAAACCAAATGAACAGTAGTTTAAATAAGTAGGTTTTGTTTTCTCTAACTTATGAAAATGTTCAAGTATACTTTATATACTTGAATTTTACAGTGATCCTCTGTAGCCTTTTATGAATAAAGCTGTTATGAATATTCTTGCAGAGTCTTTTTGTAGACATATGTTTACATTTCTCTTGGGTAAATACCTAAAATTGGAGAACCTGAGACATAGGCTATGTGTATATTTCATTTTCCTAGACATTTTCCCAACATGATTACACCATTTTATATTCCCTCTCACTAATATTTGATGTTTTTAGTCTTTAAAATTTTTTTTAAATCCTCACCTCAGGATATTTATTTCCATTCTTTTTTTTTTTTTTTTTAGAGAGGGAGGGGAAGAGAGAGAGAGAAACATCATGTAAGGGACACATCCTGGTGTGTGGGCTGCATCTTATTTTGAGCTATTTTCCTCTAGGGATGCAGGCCATAGTTGGGGTAGCTATGCAATAGTGCTGTTGGGGGCCCAGGCACTTCCTAGCTTTCTGCTCATCCTTCTTAGTGAATTGGTGATAATTCCATGCATGTCTCCTCAGGAGGCAGCCTCTGTGACGGCTCCGAGTGATCACTACATCTTGCAGTTCTTGTCCTTACGCAATGCCCTGTCATCCAATGTGGGCTGGGCTTAGTGACTTGCTTCTACTAGAATTCAGCAGAAGTGATGGGCTGCCATTTTGGAGATTAATTTATAAAAAGCATGTGGCTTCTGTCACTCATGTTCTTTCTGGCTCTATCTTAGCTCACTCATTCAGGGAAGGAGCCAGCTGCCATGTTGTGAGGCAGCTCAGCGGAGAGCCCTTTGATGAGGGAGGAGGGGGGGCGGGCGGCCAACAATCCAGTGAGTGAGCTTGGTAGTGGACATCCTCCTACTTGAGCATTCAGATGAGATTGCACGACCACCTGGGTTTCTGACCCACAGACATGGAGATAATATTTTTAAAAAATATGTTGTTACTGATTTCAGAGAGGAAGGGAGAGGGGGAGAGAGAGAGAAACTTCAATGATGAGAGAGAATCCCGAGTCCTTTTTAAGCCCAACTCCTTCCCAGGGTGAGAGACCCTGCATAGCTGAATATGGCCCACCTCTCCTTACCTCTGCCCTGCGCGTGGTGTACCCACAACACAAAACTCCCCTTGCTTACACTGCCCCACCCTCCCCAACTCCACCTCACATCCTTAGAGGTTCAGCTTTAGAGACAACTCTTTAGAAAGCCTTCGAGGACCCTCAACTCCCTCAATAGTGGGTCAGGGGCCTCCTCAGTAGCTGTGTACAAATCCTTATCCCTTTTTTTTGGGGGGGGGGGGAAGAAAGCCTACTTTTTTAGCTTGATCTAGTAGAAAATTAAAATAATACAATAGGACATGGAACGAAAAACAAGTCTTCCTCCTACCCCTGCCTTGTTCTGTACCTTATTTTTCCAATGCACTATTTTGGAGGTCATTCTATCGCTCCATATAGATCTATCTCATTCTTTCACACCTGGGCTGCTTCTGTTTTGCTCTGACAAGCAGTGCTGTCCAGTGCAACATCTTTGCACAAGTGGATTTGGGTGGGGAATATCTTTTCTTCAAATTCTTAGGGATAGGATTGCTAGATCAAAGGCTAAGTGGATTTCAACCGCTTTACTCTTCCCATCAACCACCCAACTCCTCTGGAGTGGAATGTTGGGTCGTCTGCACTAGTCGGGGTGATTCTGAGGTCCAGCATTTCCTAGTATTCACATTCGTGTGGCAGATTGGCCTTCAATAAATATTTGACCACGAATATTGTATCTCGCCGCGCCGACCCCAGTGCCTGGCATAGAGTAGACTCATCAGATGTCTACAGCTCCTCAATGATTAGACTTACTAACAGTTACTGAAGTTAACTAAATGCCACAACCCGTGGCGACGGACCTCCCACCCCCTCCTCACCCTCCTTCTCCTTTCTTCCGGGGCGAGGCGTGGCCAGCACCTATTGGTGTTCTGTGCACTCATTGGTCGAGCCAGATGCCCGTCATCGTCAGATCCCGTCCGAGCCACGCCTCCTCGCTGTTCGCCTAACCGAGAGAAGGAGTGGCCATAGTCTCGCGGGCGGGTCCACCCGTCTACCTCTGGTGAGAATCCCGACGCGTTTGAGTGGGTGGGTGGGTGGGAGCGCAGTCCCAAGTCCCACGGAGCTAGCGCACGCCACGTCGCGCCATGCCCCCTTGCAGCCGCGCCCCCTCGTACGCAGGCCCCGCCCCCTCGCACGCCGCGCCCCCTCGCACGCAGGCTCCGCCCAACCTCGCGCACGCGCGCGCGCACCGGGCAGCGCCTCAGTTAGGGCAGCGGGACCGGGCGGGCGGAGGCTGGGCCTCTGAGGTGCGAGGGGAGGAGCCCAAGCCGTCGCCACCGCCGCCGCCGCTGCCGGAGGGGAGCATGTCTGCGAGTCGAGCCAAGAAAGTGAAGATGGCCACCAAATCGTGCCCCGAGTGCGACCAACAGGTGGGCGGCGGGCCGGCGGGCGGGCGGCCGTTGCTGGCGGCGGTTGGCTGTGGAGAGGCCCCGTCGCCGGGTCCCGGCGGCCGAGCGGTGGGCCGGCCTTTGGGCTCGGCGGCCACGGGGCACCCGGACCGCAGCTGAGCCCGGGGTGGCCGGGCCGGCGCACACCTGGCGGCGGTGAGACGGCCCTGCGGCGGGCGGCGCGGAAGGGGGCGTGGGCTTGTCCCGGCCATCCCGGCGGCTCCGGTGACAGCGGCGGGTCTGCGCCCTTCAGCCCCTCGTGCCCCGACGGGAACGCGCGGCTGCCCCCTGGAGCCGGCTCCTGGCGCCGGACGCCCCGTCCTGCCCTCAGGGTGGCTTTGTTCCCCTCACAGGGGAGCGGGCACCCCACTGTCCCCGCCGCGCCCCGGGCGGACGCCCACATGTGACAAAAGGGACCGCAGTGTCATGGTTTTCTATGTCGGCGAGTTTGGAGATCTTTTTTCTTCTTCTAAATATACTTCCTAGATTTGTGACGTGAGTCACGGTGCATTCTTTCTTTACGTTGTTTTACATGACGGACTAACGCCCCCGGGAAGCCCTACCCTCCTGGCGCCCGCGACCCCCGCCCGCCACGGCATCCTCTACTGGAAATTGGGCGTTTCTGCTTCCAGATCTTAAAATAAAAATTAAAAAGTATATATATATATATATATATGGTTCCGGGCATTTTAAATGACTGCTTTCTACACAGAATCCATGGTGTCGGAACTGTAATTTTAAAATGCCCATTTATTGTGTGTTAGTTTAAGCATGCCTCCTTCTTTACCAGGATAATAGCCGTCCCTCCAAAGCCCCAGTCTAATGAGCTAAAACTCTCAATTAAAACCAGTCGCGAGGCTCTCGTTTCATGCCAGCATGCAGATCTGGGTGTGTTTTTTTCTTTTCCACTGAGAGAATTTTTTCAAAATGACTACCTTTCTCCTCCCTCTCCCCGCCCCTCCCCCTTTTTATTTTTGTTTTTTTGATCAGGAGTGATTTGAAATGGCTGGAGACTTTTAATAAGCTGACTTTTAGTGCATTCTTTAAGGAGCAGTCTTATACATTGATCAGCCCTTGTAACAGAAAATGTTTGCATGTTTTATTCAGTATCTTTTATGGGCCGTGGTGGAGATTCTGATCCTACCGTTTATTGATCGTAGGAGTTTGAGTATGCATTATAAAAATGATGTAGTCATGGCTTCCAAAGTGAAGAGTTAAACTTCCATTCTTACCCAGAAACTGAGTTTGTTAAATTCTGACAAAATTAGGACTTGGCGATTGAAGTTGCTTTGTAGGGGTTTATTTCAATGTTTAAACCATTTCCGTCCATCCCAGTGAAGAGTACAGAAGTGTAAGGTTTTCATGGTATGTATGATGCATTCCAGTTTTCTGTTGGGTGCAAGTTATTGCAAATCCTGACCTTGTTTTACTTGGCAAGAAGTAACCTTTCGGGAAAAATAACCTGCTTTTGATATCCTGGTTAAAGTAAGAGGAAAGAGGAATAAACTTATAGGAGTCCTGTAACTGTTCAACAAAAGGTGATCAGCATTTTATTTGGGAAGAGCACATCACTTTTGTTTTACACACACAATCGCCCCCCTAGGGGCCATAAAATACCACAGATGGTGGTTCAACCAACAGTTTATTTCCTCACCGTCTGGAGGCTGGCTGTCCGTGGTCTTGGCAGAGAGCTCTCTGATGTCTCTTATTATAGTGACACTAATCTCCTGAGACGACCTCATCATCTCATCTCCAAACCCCACCCAATTGGGGGGTTGGGCTTCAGTGTATGAATTTGGGATGGGAGGTGGGACGCAGTTCAGTCCATAGCAAGCTACTACATAGTTTAAAAATATTAAATGCAAATTTAGTTTATAAATACAAATGTAAAACCTTTAGCACTGGCCTCTGTGGTCCAGTTGTTCTGCGTGTCATCCCGGTGGGTTCGATTCCGGGTCAGGGAATATATCCGGATTGGGTGTTCGATCTCCTAGGGGTGTGTATGGGAGGCAACTGATGACTGTTTCTCACATAGATGTTTTTCTCTCTCCCCGCTTCCTCTCTAAAAATCAATTGAAAAAAAAATCTTCAAAATTTGAGATGGCCCCCATTAGATACATACGTGTGTGTATAAGTTTAAAAACAGGTAGAGAGAGAGCAGCAAAGAAGACAGCCCTAGAATTTTTGTTGTTTTTGAACATCCCTTTTAAATGCCTCCATTTGAAAATATAGTTCTGAAACATCTAAACCACAATACTTTTCATTTTCACATCCACTAAACCCAAATTACTGTGCATAATACTATTGGTGATTCTAGTTACTTTTCTGGTATTTTTGTGTATGTTTCTGTTTTTGCCTTAATTTTTAAAAATAGAGCAGCTGTTTGTTTTTTCATTTATAAGAAATTTTTTATGTGACATATAGCAAACATGCCCACTATAGGTAACTTTCTTTTAGCAGCAAAGAATATAAATTAGTTCTCTATAATGCGGTTATTTTAGAGCTTTTTTAAATCACTGAAACAATAAAGGAACAGGATTTTTTTTTTGTAGTTTTTTTTTAACCTGTTTTACTTGTAAAACGAACAACCTAAATACACTTTTCAAGAAATAAATTGATAGACAATAAGCCATCAGTAAACAAAATTTTGGATTTTTTTTCTATTTATTTATTTTAAATATATTTTTATTGATTTCAGAGAGGGAGGGAGAGGGGAGAGAGAGAGAGAGAGAAATGTCAATGATGAGAGATAATCATTGATTGGCTGCCTCCTGCACACCACCTACTGGGGATGGAGCCCACAACCCCAGCATGTGCCCTGACCAGGAATCGAATCATGAACTCCTGGTTCATAGGCCCATGCTCAACCAACTGAGTCACATCAGCCAGGTTGGATTTCTTTTTCTATTTTAAATCCCTGAAAGGGTGGCATTAGAACTTTCAATATCTTTGACATTGCAACTGAAATTTGAAGGAATTTTAGGCTGTTTAAAATCCAAATTATACTATAAAGAGGTTAATGAAGTTGTCTACCCTATTTAATAATAATTTTTATAGGATTTGGGTTTTGGTGGTGTTTGGTTATTTGTGTGGGTGGGTGGGTGGGTGGGTAGATTGGGGCCGGGGAAAGGAACTTTCCTTTTTAAAAAGGACTTTAGGGTGACTTAGCTCAGGTGCATTGAATGTTTCTTGAAACAGCTGGTAGGCTCCATTTTATAATCTGGAGCCCACTTGCATTAAGGGATGAAAATCAACCTATAAAGTAGTATTTGCGTATTCTTCATCCCAAAGTCAAATGTACATTTCTCATCTAACTGTAGCAGTCTGCTAATTCCGGATATGGGCTGATACATTTTTTAGAGTATAGGATAGAGACTTAACTAGAAATGTATTGACTTTCAGCAGGTAGAAGAAATGCTTGCTGAGGAGCAGGGATCTCTTAAATAAGAACATCAGGTTTTCTGTGGTTTTGAATGGCATTAATTTAAAACAATTTAGATTCCGGTGACTGCCCTTAATGATGTGATTAAGCGTAAGGGAAATGAGTCAGTGCCTTTTAGCTTGGTTTCTATCAAGATGTGTAATTTTAAAAATGACAACGTATCTATTTTGGGCAGATTTTACACTATTAAAAGTGTAATGTTACATTTTCTGTCATGGTTTGAAAGAATCTCACCACATTTTAAATAGAGCAAGCTGTTAGACATATCTGGATTTTGATTATTTTTATAGGATTTATTGTTATTTTTCTTAAATTCAAACTAGGTATCCTTTGTTCAGTATTTTTATGCAAAGAAAAAGAATTCTGCCAAATTTTTTATTTAGCTTAAAGTATTTATATTCTAGAGTATGAGGCATTTCACACATACACGGATAAAAAGCTTTATGATTGTAACTAAACTTTTAACAAGCAGAACAATGGGAAAATTTATCTTACAAAGGGAATTGCAATTTTCTGATGAATTATTCTGAGTATTTTTTGTTGAGATTAATTTCTGTTTTTTTTTATTAACATGTCTGGTTTTTTATTAACATGACTCCAAGGATCATTAAGGTTAATTTAGTGAAATGGTTATTGGGTGAAATGTAAAATTTTTTTCAATAATTTTCAAGAACATTTGAAATGGAGAAAGGAGCCATTTGTATTTTACGTTTTTAGAAGTAGAAGCATGAAGAGTTTAAGTGTTGTCAACTGATTGTTGTTGGCACCAATTGAACACCAATAGGAATCCCCAATTTGGAGAGTGGCGAAGAAAGAGACTTGATCAGTGCAAACAGCTCAGTTGTGATACAACACAGTGTTACAGCTCAATTATGAAGCAGCACAGCTGTGAGGTGGCTGGGGCGAGGCACCTCTCTGGCTAGACGCCTCTCTCTGGCTAGACAGCTCTGTTCTGCCCTGCTCTGCCTGTTCTTCCCCACTCTGGGGTGGGGAGGCATCTTTGGTGTTTCATCTTCAGTGTTTCAGCTCCAGCTGGGGAAACAGTCTTGTCTTCAATGAAAAGAGTGTGGGAGCTGACTTACAGAAGAAATCCCTGCCCCTGGTCCCTGATTGATTGGTTCATCCTCATGCAAATAAGGACTCCAATTTCTCACAGTTTGGTCCCAAAAGCACTGTCCTGCTTGGTCAGAATGGAGCTACTCTGATTGGTTGGTGAAGATGTTGATCCCTGAAGCACAGTTTGTCTGAGTGGCCCCATGTAGAAACAGCTGGTAGGCTCCATTTTATAATCTGGAGCCTTCTTAGTAGGTATCTTCTTTCTCAGAGCCCATCCACATTGTTTTATCCAGTGTCCTCTCCGGAGCTGAGACTATATGACCCTAGATCTCAATTACTACTTTCTCCTGCATTCTCTTTTGCTTGTAATATAATTTTGTCCCTCAAATTAGTTATTGTAAACTCTGTGTGTGTGTGTGTGTGTGTGTGTGTGTGTGTGTGTGTGTTATTGGTAATTGGCATCTTATGAAATAAGAACCTGAGTCATTTTCAGTTCTTTCTTCCTTTTGGAATGTCTGGCAGAGATCTACTTTTTCTCCATATTCATTCTTACTATTGTTTCCGGTTGGACCCTCATACTCTTATGCTGGGATTATTTGAATGACTTCCCAGCCACGTTTCCCTTTCCAGTTTGTTCTATGTAAACTGCTAGTCAGGCTAATCTTTTTTTTTCTTCTTTTTTTTCCCGGAAAGTAAAACGTAGTCAACTTTTTCCCCTTAAATCACAAAATATAGTCTTTGGTTGTACAAACATCACTAGTTGCAGTCTTGCCAAGAGATACCAGCTAGCAAAGTAATCTTTTTTTTCCCTTTTAAATATATTTTTATTGATTTCAGAGAGGAAGGGGAAGGGAGAGGGAGAGAGAGATAGAAACATCAATGATGAGAGAGAATCATGGATTGGCTGCCTCCTACAGGTCTCCTGTTGGGGATTGAGCCCGAAACCCAGACATGTGCCCTGACTGGAATCGCACCGTGACCTCCTGATTCATAGGTCGACACTCAACCTCTGAGTCACAGTGGCCTTGCCAAACTAATCTTTTAAGAAATGTTACCTTTCTTTCCACATATTTTTCCTGGCTTTGATTCTATTATGCTTTTTCTGTTGGTCACTTTCATCAGTACATGTTTTTTATTCATTTACCTATTCATGGTATTGTAAAGCCTTAGGGGAATATGAAGATGTATAGGACACAATACCCATCTCAAATAATTTGTTGTAAGGAGCTGGGGTTTAAATAAATCTATGATTCCTACTTTAAGTAATTTATCATTCAGTTTAGGAGACTTTGTAAACATTGGGAAGGTTAACAATAGAAAAATAGTAATAATACATATTTTTCTTTTTTTCCTACAGGTTCCTGTTGCATGTAAGTCATGTCCCTGTGGTTACATATTTATTAGCAGAAAACTTTTAAATGCAAAGCACCCAGAGAAATCACCACCTTCAACAGGTAATTGAGAGTTTACCACATTTTTAGATTTGATGTAGAAATTTAATTTTTTTTGTGAATTTGCTATTTACATTTTTGTTGAAGTTAAACATTAAAATCTATTGAAGTGTGTCTGGTTTTTATTAGCTGTTGGAAGTCAGCTTATGACATTAGTTTGCTGTTCCTTCATTTAAATGATAATCCCTTATCGTGCTGATAAACTTGTAACAAACTTTCTGTTTTTGGAGTACGGAGAGCCATTGAAGGATTTTAATGCAAGGGTGTGTACCCAATTTGATTTAAAAAAAAACACTAAGGTATAATTGACATTCAACAAGTCACACATATTTAAAGTGTACAGTTTGATAAGTTTTGTCATATGTTTACACCAATCAGTCACCACAATCAAGATGATGAACATGTCCTTCATTCCCAAAAGTTTCCTCATTCCCCTTTGTAGTCTTGCTACCCCCAGCCCCAGGTAACTGCTGCTCTGTTTTCTGTCACTATTCTAGAACTTAATATAAATAGAATCATATAATATGTATTCTTTTTTGTCTGGCTTCTTTCACTGAACTAGTTTAAGACTCAGCCACGTTGTTGTTTATATCAAGAAAAAGTAATCCTTTTTATTGCCTAGTAGTATTCTCTGCATGGATATGCCACAATTTGTTTATTTAGTTACTGGTTGATGGACATTTGGGTTTTTTCCTCTCATCATGCTGATAAAATTTATAACAACTTTCGAGTTTTTTAAACTAGTGACTGGAAAAATATAACTTGATTTTGGTGTGAACGTAATTTTTAGACATATTGATTATTGTTTATAATTTCCTGATTTAGAAGATCTAAAAAATAATTTTATTTTACATTCTCATTTACTAGACAGATTGGATTTATTCAATGGATATACTTATTAGAAGATGAAATTTTGTTACTTATTCTTTGGTAAAATCAGACTTCATATAGTGATGATCCTCAAATAAAAGTAGGTTGATTACAAATACGTTCTGAGCACCTGCTGTATGCTAGATACTATTCAGAGCCTTGGCCATAAATGAATGAATGACTGTCCTATCAAGGCGGCTCGCTGCTGTCATGGAGCTAATGCTCCTGTGAGCAGGAGATAGATAGTGAACAAATCAATGGAGAATATCAGCTTGTGATAAGTGCCTTGTAGGAAATTCAGATGAGTACTGTGCCAGCGTGTGACTAGAAGGCTCCTTTTGATTGAATGGTTGGAGGAGGCCTCTCTGAGAAGTGCCATTTAAGGTGAGGCTGAATGGAACAAGTCAATGGACTAGTCTTGATCAGATCAGGGAGAACATTCTTGACAGATGAAATAGCAGATGCAAAAATTCTAAGGCTAGAAAAAGATTGGTATATTTTAAGGACATGAAGACTAATGTGGTTGCAGTGTAGACAGCAGGAGAGTGTGGAGATGCGGCTGGAGGGTTAGGCAGGGGCCAGATTAAGTAGTACTTTGTAAACAGAGTAAGAAGTTTGGGTTTAAAATAAAAAAGAGAGCCGTCTTTAAACCTAAAATTGTACTAACTTTAAAAAGTGAAATCAAACCAATAAAAGATAATTTTTTAATTTTAAAAATATATATTATTTGATTTCACAGAGGAAGGGAGAGGGAGAGAGAGAAACATCAGTGGATAAAAATCATTAATTAGCTGCCTCCTGCATGCCCCCTACTGGACCTAGAGCACGCAACCGGGGCATAAGCCCTGACTGGGAATCAAATCATGACCTCCTGGTTCATAGGTCGATGCTCAACCACTGAGCCACATCGGCTGGGCTTTAAGACCTTTTTTAATAGAATCCTCTGACTTCTAATAAAGAACAGTTTTAGGCCTTTGCAAAAGACATACTAATTGTGTGTTGTGGGCTCTATCCACAGTGTGGGGATTGCAGGAGGCAGCCGACTCTTATTATTGATGTTTCTACCTCTCTTATTCCATCTCACTTCCTCTCTGAAATCAATAAAAATAAACTTAAAAAAAAAAAGAATGGTTTTAGGTCAGCTGCACACTGTCAAACTAAGGTTTCTTTCCATTGTACTCCAGAGATAATCCCACTTTTTCTTATGTACTTTTTTTTTTTTTTTAACCCATGTGTTTTTATCTCTGGAACAAATTTTGCAGAAATTGTTTCAGACCTGGAAAAATTTTCATGAAAAACATGTGGTGATGCATTTCCTATCTTGCATGTGGTGAATGCCTTTACTTTGCACTTAAGTGTTCCCATTCTTCTGTGGCATCCAGGCCTTTCCACTGGAACGCTCCAGGGTGCAGTTTAGGGCAGTTTTTACCTCTATATCTTTTCCACCATTATTCTCCCTTTTCCTTTTGGCAATACTTACTGGATGATATATAAGGATCACCATCCACAGCAAACCTGACTGGCCCTGGGTTGGACAGAGTTTGCCGTCACAGTTTAGTGAAGAAAGATGACATTGGCACCACAGGACTAGGATTCAGGGATATCATCAAGGACCTAGGTTCTTCTCTTCCTTCCATCCTGAGAAGCTGTGGCTTTCACCCTATGACAAGGTAGCTGTTCTACCCCGGGCATCTCATAAGCATCCTAAGCAGGAAGAAGAGGGAAGGACAGAGGGGCTTGCCAGCCATGCTTATCCCCTTAAAAATGTTTCTGGAAACCTTACTCATCCACTTACATGTCATTGGCCAGACATGTAATGTCATGGCCGCTTCACATGAGGAGTCTCAGATGTGTATATTTTAGCTCGCGCATTGTCCTTGTGAACAGAACAGGATTCTGTTCTTATTCAAGAGAGGAGACTGAATATTGGGTAGATAATTACAATATTGTCATAAATGAGCAGTGTTAGATTTCTTGGACTTTTCTCATTTCTCTTCACTTACTGTCACATATTCTGTCTTTTTGTCCTTCTGCTTTGTTCCAGGAACTTTAATTGAATTTCCTTTCTAGATCTGTAATTTGGTCTGCAGATGCTATTTTATAGTGTGTCTTTTGCACTTTAATTTTTAGCAGTTCATCTTGTTTTCTACTTTCTTCTTTTTTATATATATATATTTTATTGATTTTTTACAGAGAGGAAGGGAGAGGGATAGAGAGTTAGAACATCAATGAGAGAGAAACATTGATCAGCTGCCTCCTGTACAACCCCCACTGGGGATGTGCCTGCAACCAAGGTACATGCCCTTTACCGGAATCGAACCCGGGACCCTTCAGTCCGCAGGCCAACGCTCTATCCACTGAGCCACACTGGTTAGGGCTACTTTCTTCTTTTTTATCAAATCTTATTTTTTCATCTTTTATTGTGGCCTCTCAGAGAGGCCTTCCTCAAAATTTAGTATTTTGATCATTTTAAGTGCATAGTTCAGTGGCATTAAGTACATTTTAAAAAAATATATTTTATTGATTTTTTTACAGAGAGGAAGAGAGAGGGGTAGAGAGCTAGAAACATCGATGAGAGAAACATCGATCAGCCGCCTCTTGCACACCCCCCACTGGGGATGTGCCCGCAACCAAGGCACATGCCCTTGACCGGAATCGAACCCGGGACCCTTGAGTCCGCAGGCCAACGCTCTATCCACTGAGCCAAACCGGTTTCAGTGCATTAAGTACATTCTTATTGTGTACTTAACCATCATCACCATCCATCGCTAGAACTCTTTTCATCTTCCCAAACTGACACCCTGTACCCGTTAAACAGTACCCCTCATTCCTCTCCTCCCCCGCCCCCCACCCCGCCCTGCCCCGCCCCAGGTAACCACTATTCTCCTTTTTGTGCCTGTAAATTTGACTACTGTCGTTTCCTGAAAGTGGAATCCTACAGTATCTGTCCTTTTGTGTCTGGCTTATCTCAGTTAGCCTAATGTTTTCAAAGTTCATCCATTTTGTAGCATGTGATTTGCCTCCCCCACAGTAATTTTTAAGCATTTGGGGAATTTTCTTTCCAGGTATGGGTGGATTAAAGCAAGTTTTGGTTTTTGCTGTTTAAAAATTTTTGTTGTCTTATCAAATCAAACCATTTTGATTTGTTTGGAGAGGGTGGTTTCTTGTATTAATTAAATTACCATATTGAGTCAAGTTCCTCTGTTGCTGTTCCATTTAGGGATCAGCATGTTCTTAGAATGTCAGAAATGACCTCCTCTGTGGCTAAGGTGATAAAAACTACTTACTTTCCTAGTGTTGTTATATTTTCTGTGGATGCTTTCTGTTTGTTTTTTATTGGTAACTGTAATATATTATGGCAAGGTCAGTTTCACTTCTGCATACTTGACATATTTCAATACATAATTTGCATAGTGGCAAAAAAGAATGAAACTTTTTCCCCCTTTTCTAATATGTCACCCTTTTTAGCTTGGAAGCAGAGAGAAAGAGCAGAAAGGTCACTGTGGAATTGTGCAGACTTGTAGGGGCTGAAGTTAAAGGTGCCAAGTAAAGAAAAGTCTTCTGTTATAAGACTCCTCCCTCATGTGCTCATGGGTCACCTGAATGCTGTTGAATTTCTTTTTTCCTGTGTGGATATGAGGGGCATAAATGTCATGGTGGTAGTTTAATGAAATTTGCCAGGCAGCAAACTGTAGTGCTTTTAGAAAGAAAAAAGAAGACAGGGAGAACTTGGGCAAACAGTTCTTGCTAAGCCCTAAAATATATCACTTTTATTCATCCATACAGAAAACAAGCATGAGGCCAAGAGGAGGCGCACAGAGAGAGCTAGGAGAGAGAAGATGCACCCGACAGGAAATAAGGACTTAGAAAACAGAAAGAGGTCCCGGAGTAACAGCCATTCAGATCATAGCAGGCGAGGAAGAGGAAGACCTAAAAGTGCATCTGCCAAAAAACACGAGGAAGAAAGAGGTATGATAACCCAAGCAGCTTGTTTCCACTTACTTTGTTTTCCTAAGATCCTAATTAGCTAGCCTCGAAGGAAGTGTTCGCCAGGCATGGAGCTCCTGGACTTAAAAATCCCCAGTTACATTTTAGTTTGAAAGCATTTCCTCGCCTGGCCAGTATGGCTCAATAGCTGAGCATCAACCCATGCACTAAGAGGTCTCTGGTTCGATTCCTGGTCAGGGCACATGCCCAGATTGCAGGCTTGATCCCCAGTAGGGGAGTGTGCAGGAGGCAGCCAGTCGATGTTGATGTTTTTCATCGATGTAATTTTTATTAGAAAACTAAAGGCTTAAATTAGGTAATATTCACCTTGCTATGAATTGATGATAGTAGAGTTCAGAGATAATAACGTGTATGTGACATCCTGTTCAAGTGGTTGTACTTTTATTTTTTTAAAGATAAATCTGGGTTCTGTTAAGACTTATTTCAAACTGCTATACTATGAGTTTTTAAAATTAACTATTGAAAATGTTCTTCAGTATAGTTGCTCTTTACAATTCTCTAAAAACCTCTTAAAGTAACTTCATCTTCAGTGAAATGCATTTCTTAGTTATATGTGAGTTGTGCTCTGCTTTTTCAGGTATTTAGTTTTAGGTATTCAAATATTGAGCATAAATGTAAATTTCTCTTTTTTTAGACATAGAGAAAATTTTACCTGTTTATCATTTTTCTCTGCTTTTACTTGAATAAAGTAACTGCTGTTAGGGAAAATGACTTCACTGATACAGCTGTCCTTAACTTTTGTCAAAGTAAAGATTTTCTGTTGTATGGCTAAAGGAATACCGTTTATATTGTGTTTGGCTGTCTTCTATGAAGACTCTCCTTACTCATTAATTCCTTGGGTAATTTTACTGCTTTTTCTCTTTCCTTCTGTTACACTGCTCTCCCAGAGAGTTTGAGTTATTTCCTCAATTTGAATGTGCTGCTTTAACAGTGGGATGATCAGAAAAATCAGTGCTACACTAGGTAAATAAAGTCAACAGAAAAAAGAAAGAGAGGAAAATACTGCTTGGCCCAGAAAACAGAACATTCTTTTCCACTGAAGTAAAGGGAATATAACCAAAGAATGAAGAAGGAATGCTTCTGGTGGAGGGTGAGCGGAGGGGAGAAAACAGACAGGGAATGAAGTCTGGGTTGTGCTAGGACCTTGTATGCAGGTTTGAACTTTTATTTCATGGTAACTTGGAAGAAAGAAGCATTGATTTGGCTATACATTTTTTCAAGTATTTTTAGTTTATTATAAAAAAAGTTTTAAGAAATTATTTCTAGAATAAAATATGGCTTAATTTATTTGCTCCTAATACAAACAGGAAAGTGCTCAAAGCAACTTTTGTAGAATAAACACATCTTTTAATGTAGACCCAGGGTGGGGGTGGATGGTCAGCAAACCTTTTCGGTAAAGAGCCAGATAAGTATTTTAGGCTTTGTGGGCCATACAGTCTCTATCACAGCTACTCTGCTCTGTCATTGTAGCCGGAAAACAGCCGTAGACACGATGTAAATGAACGGGCAGGGCGTGTGCCAGTTAGGCTTGACAGAAACAGGTGGTGGGCCCGCGGGGCACCTAGGCTGCACTTCGCTAACCTTTGAGGCAGACCAAGTTTTCTAAATATAGAGAGGAAATAAGACTTTTGGAGTGTCTGTATATTTTAGAATAGCTTCTTAGTGTTAAGTAGCTATTTAATTTAGTTTTTATTGTCTGCTCATGGGGCACTTGAAAAGTTTGAAGCAAGGTTTGCCGTTATTTTAATAAGAACAACCTGACACTGTTTCTAAAAACACATTTTGAATTGACTTTCTTGTTTTCAATATTTTGAAAAAGAACAGGAAGAAAAAAGAATAGAAAACGAAAGCTTGTTAGGCATCCAGATAACAACATTTCTTTATAAAATTATAAAAACAAATCATTAAACATAACAAATTTTGGGTTGTTTAAGATAAGTCTTCATTTTATATGTGGGGAGTATGATTACTTGGGATATTAGTAATGTAGTGACATTTTTGACTAAAATATATTGGGCAGTTCTGAATGTCTTGTTAATGAACATACAGAATTCCTGTAGACTTCAAGTTAAAGATGGTGGCTTAAATAAACACATTTAACTCTGCATCCTCCCCAAATCCTAGTAAAAGGTATTTTCAAAAATGGCAAAATCCCACAAGGACAAGGAATGGGAGAAACAGCAAAATTCTGGAAAATGGTAACTGCTTCAGCACACCTATGAAACCTAAATTGTAAGCTCCTTTGTCAAAAGCTAAGAAAAAAACTGATTTTTTTTTTTTAACACAACTGCCTTAAGATGAGGAATTTGCACATCAGTTATGTTGGGAAGTATAGAGGTGAAAGTGAGGCTAAAAACAATATTGTTTGAAAGACTTTTAAAAATATCCCGTTAAGGCTATTTTACCTCGTCTTTGCCTCTCTCCAAGTTTATCCTTTGAAAAAGATGAGACAAAGCGAGTCTCTGGCCTAGGGAACCCCAGGCTTCACTGAGGGCAGGGGTACTAGGTGAAGATCAAGGTGAGGTGAGAATTGGAGATGGTAGATATGGAGTTCTGCAGGTAAGGCTTATGTCTTCCAGGTAAGAGATGAGCAGTATCTTCTCTAGGGACTCTGAAGAGCCCAAGAGCAAAGGCCTGAACTAAAGACATTCTCATTGTGATTGCACAAAGAAACGGCCCAGGCAGATCATCCTGAAGGGACGGCCACAGTGTGCAGGAGATAATCATAGCTTTTTTGGTCCCACTTCCACGTATGAGCATATTGCCAAGAATTACCCGGATGTATGGAAGAAAGCATCTATTGTGAAAGGCTAAGTCCAAATCATCAGGGAAGAAAAAACATTTGAATAAAACAAGTTTTTGCAGGGAGAAGAAAAAATTAAGGCTATTATAAATATTCATCATAAGAGAACATATTATAGTCATAAAACAAGAATAAGATGATATTTAAACAAAAAATTGCCAGTGTCCAAAAAAAGTACCTGGAAAAGGAACTTTTAAATATGAACACACACACACACACACACACACACACACACACACACACATGTATATGATTTTAGAAAAGAAAAACCATCACCAAAGGCTTATATACAAAATTGAAGAAATATACCAGAGTGTAGAACAATAGAATATGAGGTGAAAAAAAAAATAGAATGGGAAAGGTAAGAAATTTAGAGGACCAGTTTGAGATCAACATCTATAAATAATTGACATTGCAGAAGAAGAACATAGAAGATGGAGGAGAAGGCAGTTATCAGTGAAATAATCTAAGAAGTTTTCCCAAACCTGAAGAACTTTGAGTTTCATATTGAAGCGGCCCACAGATTCTCAGTGGATGGTTAAAAGTAGAGTTCTGCCAAAGCATATTATCATAAGTCATCTCTCTCTGGTTAAAGGGCATCCTCTAGTATTCAGGGAAAAGACAAAAGAATCAAAATGGTATTAGAACTAATACAGTGGAACCATCTACTGATATATGAACAGCACCGATGCATTTCAAGAACATGTTAAACAACAGAAGCTAGACACAAAACAGTACGATGTCATCTATATGAAGTTTAAGAGTAGGCAAAATTATTCTATGGCGATGGAATCAGAAGTTGCTGATGGGGTGAGGAGGGATTGTCGGGAAAGGAGTGTGAGGAATTTCTGTATCGTGATTGTAGTGTGGGTTACATTGGCGTATGCTCATTAAAATCCCTCCAATTACACACTTAAGACCTAGTTTATGTATTTCACTGCAGATTTAGCAATAATTTTTTAAAAACTGCAAGAGGGGTATTGGGGTGTTTATTTTTTTTTAGCAGTAGCACCAGTTAATGGAAGACAGTTTTTTGCCTTCATAATACTGAGTGGAAATCTATGAGTCTTTAGTCAACCACACTATGAATTAGTGTGAGGGTAGACTAAAGATGTATTTTGGACCTTCAGGGTCTCAAAAATTTGCTACCTATACTCCCTTCCTCAGGACCTACTGCAAGATACATGCCATCAAAATGAAGAGGTGAACCAAGAAAGTATGCTGGGACGTGGGACACAGGGTCCAACTTGAGAGAGGGATGAGAGAATCTCCAGCATGATGTTGGAGAGAGATCTCAAGATGATAATGGGCCATCAGTAAGCTCCGAAAGCGACCATTTCAGATTGGAGCAGAGCAGAAGACCTGCAGAGATTTATTCAAGAAGGAAAATTGATCTAATACCTGATTATGTATAAACATTCTGAAAATTTTATACAACTCAGAGAGTTTGGTTCAATTAGTAATGAAAATTAAGCAGATGTAAAAAGAGAATCTTTTCAGGGAAGACAGTGTACGTGTAAAGTGAAATCATTTACACAGTCAGAATAATGTGAATATTGAATAGTAATCGCACCAAAATTGTGACATAACTATAATGGGAAGATGGGAGGGAAGCACGTGGTGGGGGCAAGAGATGGAAAACAATATAATCCTAATTTTCCACTGTGAAAGTCAGTTAATGCCTAAAACAAACACAAAAAATCCAAGCAGTAGCGTCATGTAAAAATGTTCTTTACAGATAGACAAAAACAAGAAGGAACAACTGAAAAAGAATGTGGGTGCATGTGGAGAGTGGGAAATGTGCATGGGAGGAGGACTTGTGATTTTGGTAACCAGTTCTGTAAAAATGATTTGACTTTAAGATAGATGAATGTTTAACTTGGATTAAAGAGCAAAACAATAACAGCATAAAAACCAGACAAAGTAGAATCATGATAGAGCTTGGGAAAATTTTGGAAGAATGTACACAAAAATGCTAATTGTGAGTTTAGCTGACTTAAGAGCTAGATGCTTTCTTTTTGTCCTTCTGTATTTAAAACTTTTTCTACCGCGAACTTGGATTGCATTTTTAATCAGGAAAGGAAAAATAGAAATAAATGTTTGTTTTTATATTTGGTAGCAAGGCTAAGGTGAAGAAGTTAATATAGTCACAAAGACACCATTGATTTTCAGGAAGGACTATCTCTAGGGTGAGAAAATTCATTTTGGTAGCGTCATTTGGCCCATACTAGCGAGGAGAAAGAACTATTTGAGATTCTTGCAGAAATGATGTAGATATTAGAAGATATATAGAAATATATATAGTCTGTACAGTTAGTCTTCAGAATGTAGTTCATGACATTTCAATAACTCCTTTGAAATTAAATTTTTTTTTCAGTTCAGTAGCATAATACTTTGAAATACTTAATGTACATTGTAGTATCATGTATAATATTGTCATTTAAAGAAATACTTGAAAGCTTTAAGTTTTTAAACAAAAACACTGCATCTACTGCCTTTATAGTAAGCTTTCCCTTTTTCTTTTAACAGAAAAACAGGAAAAGGAAATTGACATCTATGCTAACCTCTCTGATGAAAAGGCTTTTGTGTTTTCAGTCGCCTTGGCAGAAATAAATAGAAAAATTATCAATCAAAGACTTATTCTCTGATATTTGTCTGCAGAATGTGTTGACACTTTCTTCGGGATTGCATCAGCAAAGTCTCAAACAGCTGTGGACTCTCGGGAGCATTCTGAGGCCTCAGGAAGGACTGGTGATGGCCTCCCTGTCACTGCGCCTGGGCCACGCTTTGGGAGCAAAGCTGTAGGCTGGGGCTGTTCTGGGCTTTCCTTGGTTCCCAAGGAGTATTGTCAGTGTTTTGTGTTTGGGATATAAGTGTATTTACAAAAAAAAAAAGAAAAGGAAAAAAAAAAAGCTGAATGACTGTTAAAGGGGTAGGGACGGGAGCAGAAGTATGAAAACGAGGGAAATAAAATGGTTGATAATTTTCAGGTTTGCCACCAGAGATGCAATATTTTAAATACTTTGAGAAAGAATGACTTTTAAAAATATATATATTTCAGATTTTCAGCACTAATGGATTGCATATATATAGTTCATTTACTTTTTAACAATTGGCAGTTGGTATTTTATTGAATGGGGAATTAATATAAATTGTAAATTTTGTCTTAAATTGATTTTTTCCTTGGCCTTTATTTTTATGACTTAAGTATGAGTTATATTTTGGGAGATACTTTTTAGACAGTTTGGAAGTTTGGGTGCTATATTAAGAAAAACATTTAAAGTTATCTGATACTTCAGATATAAACACATTGTTTTCCTGAATGTAATTTATTTATTGGTTATGAAAAAATACTTTTCTGCTCTCGAGATGGTGCTTGTTAACCTAAACATTAAATATATTTATTACATGCAAAATATTTCGTATCCACTTTTAAGCAGTAATGTTTTATCTGAATGGATGTTCATTTAATACATCCTGATAATTATTTAAATTGTTACTTAATCTCAATCTGAAAAAAAAAATAAACCTTAATATTTAAACGAATAGATTATATAATATTACAAGCTTATTGTTCTAGTGGAGTTTGTGAAATATATTTAAATTCTTAATTTTCCAGTGTTAAATGCTAACCATTTATAATTGTTTCATTTTATATTAAATGCTTTTGTAGTTTTGCATATCGATTTAATGATTAACATATTCAGACTTGACAAGAACTCTCCCTATTTTAAACCTATCCCCCTGGGCCAACTCTGTTTGGAAGTCCCACAGCCTAATTAGGGAAGGCAGGCAGGAGCAGGCTTAGCCTCAACAGCATCTCAGTTCCACCCTGCATCTCATCTTCCTGCAACTCCCCAAAGAAAAGAGGCTTAAGGCTTGGTTTTGTTTTTTACTCTATTTAAATGGTAGCCAGCAGAGGGAGCTTAAGAGAGACTCTAGCTAGGATGTAAAATTTTCCTAAGAATTCCTTTCCCTTCAACCCCCATATTTATCTGCAGGTACTAGTGCAGTTTTCTTGTGTGCATTTTAAAGCCATAATAATAAAGCCTTAGAATAATTCTTATTCCTGAGAATACTAATGTGATTTTTATCTTTGAAACATAAGAAAACGATCTCATTTTGAGAAAAAAAAATAAAATTGGTTAATACCGAAAAATGCCGTGAACCAAATATATGTCCCAGAGAAAGCAAGAACAGCTTACTGCGTAGGCATCTCCTTAAAGAATTCTCGATGTCACAGTCTGTCCCTTTAAGCAGAAAGCCTTAGAGGAGTCACGCTGAACTAGTCATTGGATAAGGGAGGGGCCTGCTGACTGGGCTGCAGCTTGCCGCGTAGAAAGTAATGTATTTCAGACGCTCATGGTGCTAAAGCATTGGCTCATTTGGAAAGTTCTTTGGTAGAGGGACACATTAGCTTCCCCTGTGTGTGACGTAATCTAACCATTTCCCTCTCGGAGACTAAGGCTCTAGAAAGGCTTTTCCTTGGGGGTTGGCCTTTGTCCTGGAGAAAGATGCCAGTGTATTTCAGGGTGATGGGTTATTTCTTCTCTCGGTTAGAGCTGTGAGGGGATTCTTTTTCTTGGTTCTGAACTGCGAGAACCTGGCAGGATCCTAGGAGTACCCAGGACAGTGTGCCCTCTGCCCACCAAGACTGCAGCCCAGGCGTGTCTCACACGCACTAGTCCTGCCGCGCCCAGCATGCGTCAGAAACACCATGGAGGTGCTGTCTGCCCCTGGCTTCAGAGGTTTCTGCTCCAGAGGTCTTTCCTGCACCCTCTGTGCTGGCACATCTCTAGGCCCCAGGGTGGCCGTTTGCCCCCAGCCTCAGCTCCTTGGTAGGTCCCAGAGGAGGCACTGAGTTCTCAATTCTTGAGCTCTTTTCTGATAAGGATGACTTCCAATCCCTTCCATGTCAGCTGAAACTGGAAGTCTCCTTACCGATGGTCACACCTACCAAATATCCAGTAACAAAACCTAGTTAATATTTAAACTAGAAACTGGCCCCGCCGGCGTGGCGCAGTGGTTGAGCGTCGACCTTTGAACCAGGAGGTCACGGTTAGATTCCCAGTCAGGGCACATGCCCGGGTTGTGGGCTCAATCCCCAGTAGAGGGTGTGCAGGAGGCACCCGATCCATGATATTCTCTCTCATTGTTTCTCTCTCCCTCTCCCTCTCTCTCTGAAATCAATAAAAATATACTTTAAAAAGTAATAAATATAAATAAAAATTTAAAAAGAAATGTAGTTTTGTGCCACTTGGTCATGACCAGAATCTCCCAGTACAAACGTGGCTGCTGGGAGTGTATTGATGTGGACTGTTAGGGACATTCTGGAAAAGGCCGAATGTTTACTAGCCAAGCACTCACCCAAGCCGTCGAGAAAAGTCCTGATGTCCTTGTAAACCAGATAGAGGGAGCTGAGTGCAGCCATAAGCAGGGGAACCACTGATCCAAAGAGGGTGGACTGGCCTTAGCCAGGAGGCAGGGCATTGGTGATGAGCTGCAGGGCTCAGTCCCCTGCTCTGATTGTAGCATCTCTCGCAGTGACACAGGTTATACCTGGGGTGCGCGTGCCCAGAGGACAGAGGGTGTATGGCCCTGGCTCCCTTGGTGTGGTCAGGCCACATCAACAAAGTGGTATCACTTGCCATTTCCTGACCACCAGCTCCCCTTCCTGAGTACACCATCCTCCAGTGTTGGGGTGCTAAGTCCAGGAGCTCTCATCCGAGCTCCCCTGAGAAGGAGTGATGCAAAGATGGGGGAGTGGCTGGCTTCATCCACTCCTCCCTGCCCTCCCAGTCTTTTCTCTCTTCTCCCAGACCTCCATTTAGTGAGCACTGGGTTTCTGGATTTTATCTGTTCGTTCCCATTTTCTCTCTTTTTATCCTGTGCTCCAGTAGACTCTATCTTAGGATTCTTCGGAACATTTTGTTTTAGCGATCCTATTTTAAATCTCGAATTGTTTTTCAGATTGTGCTCTGATTATTTCTTTTTTAAATCAGCCTCTTCTGGTTCTGTCAAATCATTCTAAAATGTCTTTGAGCCGACTTTTCTCCTATTTCCTGCCCATCGTTGTTCCCACCAGGATTTTTTACATCTGTATACCTTTGCCTTTCTCAAGCTGCTGCGTCTGCTCACATCTAGAGCTTTGCGTGCAAGGTCCATGGACCAGGTGGCAGCTCCCCAGCAACACTTCTATCTGGGTGCTCTGGACCCGAGGTGGGCGAGGGGGACAGGAACTCATTTGTAGGCCGAGGCCACCTGATTGACTGTGGGACCTCGAGCCTTGATGAAAAAGCCTTGGATTCTCCATTGTGGAAGTTCAATGTCTTTCGAGAAGAGCTGCCAGGATGTGTCTTTATTTTTGCTGGAGGGTCAGTGCCAGCTGCCTGTACTCACTGGGTGTGTGTGAGGGATGGGATGGTTAAGTGGTTGGTGGAGCAGCGCAGGTGGGGACAGTTGAGCCACCCCTGCCTGGGCCCCCTCAGCCTGAGGGACAGTCCCCCTCTGCAGCCCTCAGACCTTGTCCTGCCTCCCTCGGTGTCCTGTCTCTGCTAACTCTCTCCCATCAGCCTCTGGGCTTTCAGGTCCACGTCAGCCTCACCCTGCTTGGCATTCACTTCCCTGTTCTCCTCCAGGCTGGCTTCGCTCCTTTGGGTACTTATGTGCCTTTCATACAGAGGATAAAGCAGAGAGCACGTTAGTTCATTAATAAAAGGGTCAGGAACAACACACGTTTACTGATTGTTACCCCACCAGGAGCATTTCTAGCAAAAGAACTAGACATATTTCCAGTGATATAAATTTTATTGCTTAAAAAGCATACAAGTAATAATGAAAACATGCTCCTTATGAAGATGCAAACGCAGAAGCGTGGCCTACGCAGGGAATTTGCCTTGTCTAATCGGACCAGCTGTCCCCCCCCCCCCACACACACACCCCCAACGAGATCTCTAAGTGGTACCCGCTGAGATGCTTTACAGAGGGGACCAAGGTTTCTCAGTTTGGGTGGGACGTGTGCTAAGGGCCAATGAAACAGAAAAGTAGTAGATTTTGCCTTTTTAGAAAAACAAACAAACTGCAAACTAAAATGTAAACCAGGGGGGGATAGAAAGTTACCCAAGGTGATTGGCCAAGTTAAAGCTCACAAAGCAGCATGTCAAAAAGGTGGTCCGCCCGGCCGGCGTGGCTCAGTGGTCGAGCGTCGACCTACGAACCAGGAGGTCATGCCCTGATTCCCGGTCAGGGCACATGCCTGGGTTGCGGGCTCGATCCCCAGTGTGGGGCCTGCAGGAGGCAGCCGGTCCATGATTCTCTGTCATCATTGATGTTTCTTTCTTCCCCTTTCCCTTCCTCTCTCTGAAATCAATAAAAACATATTAAGAAACAGTTGATCCTATCTAAATTAACCAAGTAGACAGCCCGAAAGCCAGTAATGTGGGCACAGACGTGTAAACGTATTAGCAGTCAGCAAGGCTGTCCACCCAATTGCTAGCTGCGTCACTTCCGGGAGAAGAGCAGGTGGCTAAGGGCTGCGCTCCCCGCAGCTGAGCTGGGGGCCAAGGAGTTGGCCTTTGACTTGCATTCGTCCACCCAGCTCCCAGAGACGTCATCGCTAAGCTTGTGGGTAGCTCTGGGCTAGTAATGGCGGTGTTAGCTGCGTGGCCTGGAGTGGCTCTTGGCCTAGCTAGCTGACACATGCCACTTAGGGTTTCCAAGCAGCCAGGCTGTCCCGCTCACGCAGGGCTGATGCACTTGTGGCTAAATGCGGTGTAGCCAGGCCCCGGGCCAGCTGCAGGGCAGGAAATAGAGCGCCACCTCCATCACCAGGGAGACAATGGTCTGGTGCAGGGTTTAAAACAGCACCAGCCAGAAGCGCAAAGGCAGGTCCGCGCAGAAGGGGAGGCAGGAAGAGCAGAGGGCGGCCGCACGGGCTTTGTCTTGGGCTGTATCTGCTGACGAGCCACCAAACGCCCCCGTGTGAGCGGATCTGTATAAGATGGGGGTGACATTTGCACATCTCCCTGGGGACCTGTGAAAGGATTTCTGGGATCCATGGATAGAAGGTGGTATGTAAGTGCACATGCTAAATGTTCCGTGCGCGTGCGTGTGTGTGTGTGTGTGTGTGTGTGTGTGTGTGTATGTGGCGGGGGGCGGGGGGTCAGCAGGTGCACGAGGGGCATGCAGACCGGCCGGAAAACCATTTTAGAGTCTGGCCAAAACCAAACCACAGTGACAGCGGACCCTTTTCCGGGCATGGATCTGCCTTCGGTCCTGTGCGGGTTTGGGGGAGTCGCGTGTGTAAGCCAGGGTTGGGAACTGTTTTCAAACCGACTGCTCTGGTGAGCAACGGGCTGCTGTGAGCAGTGAGGTGCTTTAGGTCATCAGAGAGCGCTGAGGTGGAGGGGCGTCCCCAGATGTTTGCTGACTTTGCTCTAAAATATTCCCCAGTGAACCCCACCGGGAAGTTTCCGAGCTGCATGTGGAGTCGGGCAGATTTGCTTTGCAGCTGGACGGGGGTGAAGTCTACTTTAGAACCAAGTGCAAAGAGGAGCCCTTTGGTTTCAAACCCCTGGGGTTTGCTGTTCTGAGGCGTCCGAGTTCTGTGTTCTGTTCCTTTAAGGCTAAGCAAGCAGTTGAGCTCGGCCGTCCTGAGAAGGTGGTCAGATGTCTGTGAGCCGGGGTCCCGAAGGAGCCTGTTCCTGCTCTTGGTGCATACAACCTCTTGGGTGCATGCTGCCTGGAAAATTCCTGTGGGTCCAGGGGAATGGTGACCGTTACAGAGAAACAAACTTGTTTGATAATGGAAGGAATACACATTTTTAAAAATTAAAATAAGTGTATAAGTGAAAAACATAGAAGACCGGCCAGTGTAGCTCAGCGGTTGAGCATCGACCCAGGAACCAAAAAGCCACCGGTTCCATTCCCGGTCAGGGCACATGCCCGGGTTGCGGGCTTGATCCTGTGTTTGTGTGTGGGGGGGTGCAGGTTGCAGCCAATCGATGATGTTTCTCATCCATGTTTATCTCTTTCACTTCCTCTCTCTCTAAAAAATCAATAAAAAGCATTTAAAAATAAATAAATGAAACATAGAAAATAAAGATCACCTGCAATTCTCTCGTGCAGACTTAGCCGTACCGGCATCTGTATATTTTAAACAAAAATGGGATTCTATTGTGTGCATTTGTTTCTCCACCTGCTTTGGGGGTGAGGTCTTCCCCTGTGGGCCTAGGAAGAATGTCACAGATCCTTAGGGTCTCTGGCCAGCTGTTGTGTGGGGGGACCCCCTTCTGCTGCGGGCAGGGGAGGTGGTGGAATGAGGGCCGGCGCTTGTAAAAGAACTTTCCGAGAGTCCTTCTCTCAGATGCCTCCGCCTCCTTAGCGCCCCTGTGTTTTGGCAACAGTGCCCCCCAGGACTGGTAAACACTTGTTGGTTTCTGCTTCTGTGTGGAGGAGAAATGGGCTTGCCCCTCCATTTGTACCTGCCGTCAGATTCACCCCTCCTGTTATTATTTTTTAAAATATATTTTATTGATTTTTTACAGAGAGGAAGGGAGAGGGATAGAGAGTTAGAAACATCGGTCAGCTGCCTCCTGCACACCCCCTACTGGGGATGTGCCCGCAACCAAGGTACATGCCCTTTACCGGAATCGAACCTGGGACCCTTCAGTCCGCAGGCCGACGCTCTATCCACTGAGCCAAACCGGTTATGGCAATTTTTAAAAATACGTTTTTATTGATTTCAGAGAGGAAGGGAGAGGGAGAGGGAGATAGAAACATCAATGATGAGAGAGAAGCATGGACCAGCTGCCTCCTGCACGTCCCACACTGGGAATTGAGCCCATAACCTGGGCATGTGTCATTGACTGGAATTGAACCTGGGAACTTTCATTCCACAGGCCGGTGCTCTATCCACTGAGCCACACCGGCTAGGGCTACCCCCTCCTGTTCTTCATGCCAACAACCTGGTTGAGGCATAACTGATGGGCAGTCCAGGGCACTGACCGAGCAGCTGCTGAGTCCAACACCGCAGAGGTGTGTGCACCACCCGGAGCAGGACACGCCTCCAGCCTCCCGAAGGGACTCGGTGACCCTGCAGGTCAGTGCCCTGCACCGCAGGCACCACTTCATCCATCTCAAATGTGAGCTTCGTCCTCTCACTCCCACTCAGGACGTTCTGCAGGGCTGCCGTCCCCTTCTGCTGCTTTGGCTCCGCAGGTCTCTGCCTGGATTTCCCCATCCTCTCTCTCTCTCTCTCTCTCTCTCTCTCTCTCTCTCTGGGTCCCGCCTGCTGGACCACTGGGCCTGCAGCGACCCGGGGCCCGTCTCTGCCGGGCTCCATGAGGGGCTTGGCTCCCTGTGTCCTTATACAACCGCCCTTGCCGTGGCTTCCCACAGCACACCCCTCCTTGCAGGCTCAGCTCAAGTCTCACTTCCTCCAGGAAGTCCTCCCTCTTTGCCAAAAGGTTCTCCAATTTCTTCACCGCCCTCCACACCCTGAAGGAGTTGTCACTGTGTGACTGGGTGTCTGCAAAGTGCGGGAGCCCTGGACGCCCCACCGGGATGCCGCTTCTCCTCCCCACTCCCAGTGGCCAGTCTGTCCCGCCACAGGGCTGCCAACCCTTCCTTCTCGCCTCGCTCTTGTACCTCTCCCGATCCAGACCCTGCTCTCTTGTCTACCTCCTCTTTCCCCGCCCCTGGCTCTTCACCACCCAGCTCAGCCCCATCCTCTCCCAGACCACAGGTCCCACCAACCCGTTCTTCAGATGTGACATCAAGACCTCTTGTCTGGCCGGTGCGGCTCAGTGGCAGAGCGTCAACCTTGAACCAGGAGGTCAGGGTTCGATTCCCGGTCAGGTCACAGGCCCGGGTTGTGGGCTCGATCCCTGGTAGGGGGCGTGCAGGAGGCAGTCGGTCCATGATTCTCTCTCATCATTGATATTTCTATTTCTCTCCTTCTTCCTTCCTCTCTGAAATCAATACAAAAAATATTTAAAAAAATTCCTGAGACTAGGCTCCCAGGTTGGGTGCAAGCAGCCCCCATGAGGAAGAGCTTCCTCCCCCTGCCCCCCACTGTGTTGCTGGTCAGGCCTCCGTCTGCCCCAGGTCCACCTGCAGCAGCGATTCCCAGATCCCAGCGCATCCCCTGGGCCCCGCACCAGGCCTCTGGGGTCTGAACTCCGGTCAGCTCGGCCCTCAGGCTCCCACTCCTCCCCTCCTCCCCTCCTTCCTTCTTCCCCTCCTGGGACCACACGGGGTTTGTTTCCCAGCTGGACACTCCAAAGTGATGCAGGAAGTAGGCCCTCGGAGAGAGACAGCCAGCAGAGCTGATAACAAGTGACGCTCGGGCGCCTCGGGGCCGGGGGCAGAGTCAGATAAGCGGAAATGCCAGGCTTATCGAAGCTGCCTGAGTTCTAGAGAGATGTCCCTGCCGTCCAGCCCACCTCACTCTCTGCGCGGGCGGGCGGCCGGGCATCTCCAGGGGAGTAAACACGGAGTTGGCAGAGTCCCGCAGCGGCAGGATGAGGACGCTGTGCCCGCCTCCGGCACTGCGCGGCCCGGGCGCCAGGGGCCAGCCGCGGGCGTCAGGTTACACCCAGATATTTGCGGTAAGGCAGCCTCTGGCCCGTCTGCTTTGAAGTGGGAGCCGAGGAGCAGTTGTTATGGCCAGGGAACTAAGGGAGCCGTGACAGCTGGTCCCCAGACCTGCGGCCTCGGGACCACAGACTCAGCAGGGTCCAGGCGGGTTGGTGAGCGTGGGCCCTTCCCGACTCCTGAAGGAGGTCCTGTGCAGACCAGGCCAGTGGAGCTGCCCTGTGTTGTTTGGTCTGGACCCTGCGAGGCTGGCTGGGGCTCTGGTCACCTATGGGGTCCTTTCCTCCGTTCCACGTGCACCTCAGCTAACGGTGCCTGCAGGGAAGGTGGCCTGGGCAGGGGCCTGCAGGGAAGGCGGCCTGGGTGGGCAGGGGCCTGCAGGGAAGGCGGCCTGGGTGGGCAGGGGCCTGCAGGGAAGGCGGCCTGGGCCAGGTGCCTGGGAAGCAGAGTAAGCCTGGGGGGAGGGGGATGGCCCTCTCTCTCCTGCCCCAACCTACACCGAGGTGACTGACACATCCTGTTGGCTGGCTCTCTGGTGTGGGGTGGGTAGGGTGGGTGGGGGAGGCCAGTTTTGATCTCTACAGTTGCTTTCTTTTTCTTTTTGATTATTTTTATTGATTTCAGAGGGAGGGAGAGGGGGAGAGGAAGAGAGGTAGAAACATCAATGATGAGTCCATCGCTGCCTCCTTCATGCCCCACACTGGGGATTGAGCCTGCACCCCGGGCATGTGCCCTGACCGGGAATCAAACCCGGGACCCTTCAGTCTGTAGGCCGGCGCTCTATCCACTGAGCAACACAGGCCAGGGACAACAGTTACCTTCGTATGGCATAATATCACTGTGTGAACGTTACCACTGGGAAAGATATGCACTCCATTTTCACTCTTTCTCGGAAGCACTGGGATTTCTCGGAGTCTCTGATTCCTTTTGCTCCGCTTTGCCCATTGGCCTGCATCCCCCCGGTGGCTGAATCTGAGCACTCGCTCTGTGCCAAGTACGTTCCAGGTCCTCGTTACCCTCCTCACGTAACCGTCCAGTCGCCACGCCGCGGAGGCATTGTTAGTCTCGGGTTTCAGCCAGGAAGCCGGACTCTGAGGCCAGACAGCCCACGGGTCCGCCCCCAGCACTGGCAGGGGCAGGAGTGGAGCCCAGACCGTGTGACGCCAGGCGCCCTCCACGTTTTACCGCGTGTCTTTAATCCGTTCCATCGGGGACCGTTTTCTCCCCAAGGCCTCCCTTTTGCGGGCTCTCCATCCTCCTGTGCAGCTCGGACCGAGGCGGACGCCGCTGCTCCCTGGGCTCAGGGTCTCGTTGGGTCAGGTCCTCGCTTTGCAGGAGCACGGCCTCCCCGCAGCTCCTCACGGGCCGCACAGCCTCCCCCACCTGGGCACCCGTCAGCTCTTCTTCGCTCTGTGCTCCCCCGCGGGACAGTGTCCTCAGGGCCCGAAGGGGACATGCTTTCTATTTTATTGGATCGATTTCTTACTTTTTTATGTATGTTTTTAAATTCTCACCAAGGATATTTTCCATTTGATTTTTATTTTTATTTATTTATTTATTTAAAAATATATTTTATTGAATTTTTACAGAGAGGAAGGGAGAGGGAGAGTTAGAAACATGGATGAGAGAGAAACATCGATCAGCTGCCTCCTGCACACTCCCTACTGGGGATGTGCCCGCAACCAAGGTACATGCCCTTGACTGGAATTGAACCTGGGGCCCTTCAGTCTGTAGACCGACGCTCTGGGACCCTTCAGTCCGCAGGCCAACGCTCTATCCACTGAGCCAAACCAGTTAGGGCTTCCCATTGACTTTTAGAGAGAGTAGAAGGCAGGGGGAGAGACAGAGAGAAACATCGATGTGAAGCACATCGATTGGTTGCTTCCTGCACCCACCCCGACCAGGGCCGGGGAACCTGCAACCGAGGCACGTGCCCTTGACGAGACGAAAACCCAGGACCCTTCAGTCCAAGGGCCGACGCTCTATCCACTGAGCCACACTGGCCAGGGCTTAAACTTTGCATCGAACCTGCCCACCAGCATCCAGCTGCTGTCAGATGGGAGTCTGCTGTCATGCCTAAGTCAGTGCTCTGACACGGGATTTCCCCTCTCATTTCGGGGAGACAGCCGTTACCCCGTGTGCTAGAGCTGCATAAAGGCGGCGGAGGTGAGGCTGAGCTCGGTTGGGGATGATCAGACGGACCCGAAGAGCCAGCACGTCCCTCCTGAAACAGTCCTCTCACCCCCAGGGAGGGTGGGGTCCTCCTTGCCACACCCAGGTGGGGGAGCAGGGGCCGCCGCTCTGGAATGAACCCCTCAACCTTGTATTTCTGTTTCCCTCTTACCCCACCTGAGGTCTCAGGGAAAGCTGGCTGTCACCAGACAGGCCAGCGAAGAGTCTCGGGGTTCAGTGGGGGCTGACCCAGCCCACGGCAAACCGAGGTCAGCCTGTGGTTTTCAGGAATGGATCGGCTGCCCCGTGCTCACCAGCTGAGCTCTCCTGGGGCGGCTGAGAGCCTGGGGCACCATCCCTCTGGTCTCCCTCTCTCCCTCTGAGGGCCTGGAAGGAAACGGAGAAGGCGAGCGGCCCCCCAGCGGCCTGGGGACTCGGGGGCACCCCCAGCGTCCCCACCTGATGTCGACCTGAGCATTTGCTTGCGTCGGCTTTATGCAATGCCGCTCCGTCCAAGTTCCATTGGGAACAAGGGCTGTGAGGCCCAGACAGACGCTTGGAGACCACAGGAAACCAGGCCTCTGGGTCACTAGGGCCTGACCCTATCGGTTTCAGGGGAGTTGCTGTCGGGGGAGCAGGCCTCGCTGGCAAATGTGCCCCCAGAGGGTCCTGGGAGGAACACGACCTGCAGAGAGCACTTGGCGAGGATAGCCGAGGCCATTGAAGCCGCACTTCTATTTTTAGATACAAGTGCCGAGTGACGGAGGGCCTGCTGTGGGACTCACCCCCGGCAGCCTGACACTGCTGGGGACATCTGCAAAGCAGGAGACCAAGGTTTCTGTAATTAGTCAATGTTTTTATTTGAGAGAGAGAGAGAGGAAGGGAGAGAGAAACATCAATTTGTTATTCCACTTATCGATGCATTCATTGGTTGATTCTTTTTCCATTTTATTATTTTTTAATTGATTTCAGAGAAGAAGGGAGAGGGAGAGAGAGAAACATCCATGATGAGAGAGAATCATGGATTGGCTGCCTCCTACACGCTCCACACTGGGGATGGAGCCTGCAACCCGGGCATGTGCTCTGACCGGGAATCGAACTGTGACCTGGTTCCTAGGTCAATGTTCAGCCACTGAGCCACACCAACCGGGCCATTGGTTGATTCTTGTGTGTGCCCTCACCCAGGATCGAACCCGCAGCCTTGGCGTATCGGGACAACGCTCTCACTTACTGAACTACCAGCCAGGGCCCAGGTTTTGTGTTTAATTTGCGGAAGCTTCGCCTGTTCCATCCTGGCACACGCCAGGGCGGCCTCGCATTTGTTCTCGGTCTTGCTTTTCATTGTGCATCTGTGTGTGTGTGGTGGGCGGGACCCCACGGCCCTGGGACTCCTGAGGCCCCTCTCGGAGTCCAGCAAGAGGTCCCCTCCTGCTAACCTTCGGTTTCAGCCACACGAGCTCCCGCCTGCCATGGGCAGATTCTTCAGATGTCTGCCCGTCAGCACCCTCTCAGGGAGGAATGTTCAGTGCTGCCGTGATGTCAGAGGGGCCCCCGGAGAGGGGCCGGGGCCAGACCCGCCTGCCCCTCGCGGCTCCCTCCCGGCAGAGTGGGAGATAAGCGAGGCCTCAAAGAGAGCCCGCAGGTCCCGGGTGCGTGACGACCTGGGATCGCTGTGCGGGGCGCTGGGCACGGCGGCAGCTATTAGCGACCGGAACCATGACCTTCCAAACACCACGGCCCCAGTGAAGGCCGGGCCCTGCGTGCGCCCCCTGCTCGCCCCATCAAGCCCGCGCCAGGATGTCGGGGGCCTCCAAGGAGGGAGTGGGGGCCCGGGGGCTGCCGGTGGCGGCAGGCAAGGCCTGCCTGTCCAGCCTGGACCGGAAGCTGAGCGCGCTCAACGAGAAGGTGGACAAGCTCCTGCATTCCCAGGAAGACGTTGCGGAGAAGCTGCAGGGCGTGTGCCGGGGCCTGGACCACCTGGAGCAGGGCCTGCACCGGCTGGAGGCCTCCGGGGGCCCGGGCCCCACGGGGGCTGGCCCTGCCCCGCCGGGGGACCCTGCCCCTCCGCGGGACGCGCAGGCCGGGTGGCCCGAGGTCCTGGACCTGGTGCGGGCCGTGCGGCAGGATGCGGCCCAGCACGGCGCCCGACTCGAGTCCTTGTTCCGGGTGGTGGCGGCCGTGGACCGGGCCATCGCCCTGGTGGGCGCCGTGTTCCAGAACTCCACGGTGGTGGACTTCATCCTGCAAGGCAGCGTGCCCTGGAGGCGAGGGCGCCTGGCCCCCGGCCCCTCGGAGGTTGGTGACCGCGTCCCTGTCCCAGGACCTGGCTGGAGGGGCCGCCCAGGGCTGGTGGGGAGGCCGGCCAGATGGTTACACTTAGGAGAGCCGAGCCTTTTGTCCCTTCTTCTTTTTTAAAATCTATTTTTATTGATTTCAGAGAGCAAGGGAGAGGGAGAGAGATAGAAACATCGATGATGAGAGAGAACCATGAACTGGTTGTCTCCTGCATGCCCCACACTGGGGATGGAGCCCGCAACCCGGGCCTGTGCCCTGACTGGGAATCCACCATGACCTCCTGGTTCCTAGGTCGAAGCTCACCCACTGAGCCACTCCAGCTGGGCCTCTTGTCCCCTCTTGTGCCTCCTGTGTGACAAGTTGATGAGGAAAAGGAGAGCCGGAGCGTAAAGGTCATGGGCGGGTTCAGACGGGGAGGGGGAGAGGCAGAGCTGGGTGAGCTCTAGGCCGTGGGCAGCTCCAGGGGACACCCAGGCCCTGAGGGAGCGGGGACCCTGACGCTCCCTGGACATGCTGTGACCTCTTTGCTCCTCTGTGTCCCCCGGGGGCGGCCGTGGGGAGTGGCCCGTCTACCCGACAGGGCCCCATTCAGAAAACAGCCCCCTCCCTTCCTGTCCGCAACCTTGTGCCCTGTCCCCGAGTGGGCGAGAGTGCAGCTGCCTCCGGGAGGTGTTGACAGGGACCCAGGGCACACCGCCTGGCGGGCGGCAGCCGGAGCCTGGGGGTGGAAGGCGGCATCTCTGGGAGCCCCGCTTCCCAAGGTTGCGTAATCGAGCCTGGGCTAATGGAAGTTTGGCTGGGGTGTGTGCGTGTGTGTGTGTGTGTGTGTGTGTGTGTATGTGTGTGTGTGTGTGTGTGTGTGCGCGCGTGCGTGTGTGCATGCGCCCACGCGCGGTGTGTACAGGCAACGCTCTGTTTGGGAACAGCAAAGGGGCAGCTGCTTAGCAACACTCCGGGGCCTGGAGCCCCGCCTCGGATCCCTGCTGGTACCCACCAGCCTCTGGCTACAGATGAGCTGGGGTCTCAGGAGCTCGGGCCTCCCTTCCTCATCCCCAGCCTGGCCGGAGCTATCCCAGCTGACCCTTCCCCCCAGTGTGGCCTTCACCCCGGCCCCCTCCTGTCAGCACCGGCCGAGAGTGCGGCCTGCAGGGGAGCTTGGCTTGCTCTCGCCACTGATATCCACCCTCAGCTTTATTTTATTTTATTTTATTTTAAAATATGTAGTATTGATTTCAGAGAAGAAGAGAGAGGGAGAGAGAAAGAACTATCAATGATAAGAATCATGGACCGGCTGCCTCCTGCACGCCCCACACTGGGGATGGAGCCCACAACCCGGGCATGTGCCGTGACCAGGAATCGAACTGTGACCTCCTGGTTCCTAGGTCAATGCTCAGCCCCTGAGCCAGGCCGGCCGGGGACCAACCTCAGCTTTAAATGAGAATTCATCTAATACGTGCACAGGGTGCAAACCATCCCTAGGCTGTGGAGAGCAGCCCCCCTCCTGCCCCGTCCCCCAGGCCCAGGACAAGCCCTGCCTCCAAGCAGAGGTGCCGGTCTCCTACATCCTTCCAGAAAGAGCCGGCTCTCTAGAAGCACCCTGGGGGGCACACCACCCCGTGGTCTGGTTTTAACTCAGCTGTTACCCACCTGTGCTGGCCTCCATTGCTTTTTGCTTCATAGATGTGGGGCGTGGTTTCATAGTAACACGCAGAGAGCTCCCTCGCTTTGTCCGTAAGTTGCAGCGGCTGCACTGGTCGGGGAGTCTCCGTCCATCAGCGTTGTTCGCTCGGCCACACCGTCGCGGCTCACCCCGCCCCTCCTCTCTAGCTGTTGGGAAAACGATGCCGTGACTGTCCCTCCAGGCGTGCGTCTGTCTGTCGGACGCACCGCCTGGAAGTGGCGATGCTAAGCCAGAGGGTGACTTTGTAGAACCCGCAAAGCCACGCCGACTTCAGAGGAGGGTTCTAATGTACGGCTGCCATGACACAGGGGGGTGCCTGCTGCTGACGGAGCTCATGGCCCGTCTGGTGAACGAAAATGGAATCACACTGTGCGTGTGCGTGTGCGTGTGTGTGCGCGCGTGTGTGTTTTAACATGTTGGTACTAAACGTTTCAAGCATTTATAAAATAGAGATGAGAATGACCTCAGTGAGCCCCATGACTGGAGGCCAATGGTCCCCACCTGTCTGCCTCTTTCCAGAGTATTTTGAAGCAACTTGGATGTATTGGATTGTTTTTTCTATAAATATTTCAATATTTTTTTATCCAAAAGAAAAGGATTCTTTTACTTGTTATTAGACCTAAGAAGTAACTTAATATCACCAGTGTTCACATCATCAGTGTTCACATTTTCTTGACCGTCTTACACTCTTTTTAAAACTATTTTTTAAATTGACCGGGAATCGAACTGTGACCTCTTGGTTCATAGGTCATTGCTCCACCACTGAGCCACACCGGCTGGGCTGGTTTGTTTTGTTTTTTAATTTTGTTTTTCAAGTACAGCTCACATTCAGAATTATTTCACGTTAGATTCGGGTGCAAAGCGTAGTGGGTAGACATTTATATGACTTACGAACGGGCCCCCTCACACGTCTAGTATCCGCGTGGCATCCTAGTTATCACACAGTCACTGCAGCATTGCTGAGTCTGTTCCCTGTGCGTACGGTACTTTGCACCCGTGACTTCTGTGTCTGCGCATCTGTACCTCCCAACCCCCTCACCTTTCCACGCAGCCCCAGCCCATCTCAGGCTCTTTTTTCCTTACAGTTCAAGTCAAGCTCCAAATAAGGCAATTGGTCATATGCTTCATAAAGCAAGCATTTATTTTTATTTTTTTAAATATATTTTATTGATTTTTTACAGAGAGGAAGAGAGAGGGATAGAGAGTTAGAAATATCGATGAGAGAGAAACATCAATCAGCTGCCTCTTGCACACCCCCTACTGGGGATGTGCCCGCAACCAAGGTATATGCCCTTGACCGGAATCGAACCCGGGACCCTTGAGTCCGAAGGCCGACGCTCTATCCACTGAGCCAAACCGGTTTCGGCGAGCATTTTTTCTTTAATTCATAAAGAAATGGAAGCTCTTCATTCGGGAACATGTCAAACAACCAAAAACAGGCAGAACGCTGTATCTCACTGTAGTTCTAACTCGCATTTCTTTTTTTTCTTTTTTTTAAAATATTTTATTGATTTTTTACAGAGAGGAAGGAAGAGGGATAGAGAGTTAGGAACATCGATGAGAGAGAAACATCCATCAGCTGCCTCCTGTACACCCCTTACTGGGGATGTGCCCGCAACAAAGGTACATGCCCTTGACCAGAATCAAACCTGGGACCCTCAGTCCGCAGGCCGATGCTCTATCCACCGAGCCAAACCAGTTAGGGCTAACTCGCATTTCTTTTCTAGGCGCATCTTCTGGATTTGGGGCCTTTTGCACTGTCCTGTGAGCGGCCCGCCCCATCCTTCCCCTTTCCCGTCTCACCTTTGCCTTCCTCTGATTATTCTGTAGGAGCACAGAATATTCGTTGCGGATCCGTGAAGTGAGCCGTCCTGTGCGTTGCGGGTGCACAGGCATTTCTGGGCGGGGGAGGGCAGGGAGCTTTCTCTTCCCCGAGTCCTCACGCGTCTCGTCTGCTCGGCTCTGACCGGCTGTCTTCTGTCCTTGTGTGTCACATGCATCCGGGGGCTACCTGCAGGACTGGGGCTGCCCTCCCAGCCGGCGGTCAGCTCCCCGCAGCCCCGCCAGGAGGCCTCCATGCCCCTCTGTGCCCTGGGCCAGGGCTGGTCGCGCAGGAGGTGCCGGGGACAGGAGACAGGCGTGCGGCGCTGAGACCCGGCCCCAGCCTGCGAACGCTTTGTTGGCGCTGAAACTGCCGCGGAACGGAGGCGTTCTAGGGTCCCCCATCTGTGCGTCCGAGGAGAGCAGGGTGTAGCATGCATCTGTGTTATTTGTTTGTTTATTTTTAAAATATGTTTTTAATGATTTCAGAGAGGAAGGGAGAGGGAGAGAGAGAAACATCAATGATGAGAGAGAATCATGCCTCCTGCACGCCCCACACTGGGGATGGAGCCTGCAACCCGGGCATGTGCCCTGACCAGAATCGAACCGTGACCTCCTGGTTCATAGGTCGATGCTCAACCACTGAGCCACGCTGGTTTGCCCGGGCTAGCTGTTAAATTTTTTATTGGGGCCATGACTTCGCCCGGGTCCTCCTTGGGCCATGTGGGATGTGGGGGGGGGGGGGGGCGGGGTGGGGGAGGGGGGGGGTGGGGGGAGGCTCAGACATGTCCAGCTCAGCGGGGCTGGGCCAAGTCCTGGCGGAGCTGTTCAGAGACGGCAGGCCTCTGGCGGGTGCTGGGCCTCTTCTCCTTTCTCTGCACACACCACACAAGGCAGGGACCAGAAAGCTGAGCCCTGAAGACAAAACCTAAGTGTGTGTGTGTGTGTGTGTGTGTGTGTGTGTGTGTGTGTGCGCGCGCGCGCCTGCCTGCACCAACAACAGAGGGAAGAGGGAGGGAGAGGACAATCTGGGCAGCGAGGTCTGCCAAAGGACAGTCTGTCCTAGTCCCTGTCACCCCCGGGGCGGGGGGAGGGGGCGGGCGCCAGGCAGGTGGGGGCTGCCAGGAGGCGCCTGCGATAAGGCCTCCAGCTCCCCCAGCGACGGGCTGGCAGGACAGTTCCCGGGTCACAGTGATGATGCTGGTGGTGACCCTGAGGACAGCAGCCAGAGTTTTTAAAATCGATTTCAGAGAGGAAGGGAGCGGGAGGGAGAGAGAAACATCAATAGTGAGAGAGAATCATGGATCGGCTGCCTCCTGCACGCCCCACACTGGGGACCGAGCCTGCAACCCGGGCCTGTGCCCTGATTGGGAATCGGACCGTGACCTCCTGGGTCCTAGGCCGACCACTGAGCCACGCCGGGCAGGCACATCTGTGAATGAACTGCTGACCGCACTCCGCGGGGCTCCTGCGGACGGCTCAGCGTTAAGGCCGCTCGCTGGCGCTGGGCTCCGGGTGTCCTCACAGGCCGCGCTCCTGGGGCCCGGACTGCACTGTGTCTCAGGCAGGGCACCACCACCGGGGCTCTGAGCGCCTACCCTGTGCTGGGCACCCTCTCAGTGCCCCACAGATGGTCTCACCCCGCCTCCCCTGGACTGAGCTCTGTGCGTAGCTAATGTTCTCCCCATTCTCCAGACGAGGAAAGCGAGGTGCAGAGAAGTTAGGGATCTTGGCAGAGTGGCGAAGGGGGGTGTTTAAGAGTCCACGAGCCCGTGCCCCTGGCCGCACTGCTGTACCGGAGAGGGGGACCATGGGGTTCGCCTGCCCGGCTCCCAGGCAGGCGTAGTCACTGGTCAAGGCACGCCCCCTGCAAGCATGGGTTCAGCTGACTTAGGATCCAACCCAAACAACACCACTAGCCATGAGCGGCTGGTCCGAGTTGACATGTTGAATTTAAACTTATTTTCCATCCCTGCTCTGAGCGTTTTGAGGTCCACTCTGTGTCATCCTCTATCAGGGCCTGGGCCTGCCCTGACAGGGACTCATGAAGAAGGGTACCTAGGACCCGGCCGGGTGGCTCAGTGGGTGAGCGTTGACCTATGAACCAGGAGGTCACGGTTCCATTCCTGATCAGGGCACATGCCCGGACTGTGGGCTCGATCCCCAGTGTGGGGCGTGCAGAAGGCAGCTGATCGATGAGTCTCTCTCATCATGGATGTTTCTGTCTCTCTCTCTCCCTCTCCCTTCCTCTCTGAAATCAATAAAAACAAACTTTTTAAGAAAAGGGGACTGAGGATGCCTGAAGGTCCTCTCGCCTGAAGTGGCGAAGCAGCCTCCACCCTCTGGTGTGGCTGAGCCGGCGCGCGTGCTCGTGGCTCCAGCACGTGGCTGGTGCGCAGCGCCTGTCTGTGGCCTGAGCGATGCTGACGATGACAGTGTTCGTGGTGGTTCTTTCAGAACAAAGAGCGAGAGGAGGAGGCGGGAGCCAAGCCGCAGCGTGCGCTGAGCAGCCGGGGCGTGCAGGCCGAGCTCCGGGGGCCTCGGGAAGGTGAGTGCCCGGGCAGGTGGGCCGTCGCTGCCTCCTGGTCCCCCACCTGCATCTTCAGACTCACACCTTCACCAGCACCGGGATGCCCGTGACTCCCGAGCACCTGCCAGCGGACTCGCCCCGTTGTTTATTTTTAAATAAAAATATAAAGAGAAACATCAATGAGAGAGAATCATGGACCGGCTGCCTCCTGCACGCCCCCCACTGGGATCGAGCCTGCAACCCAGGCCTGTGCCCGGACCAAAATCAAACCCTGACCTCCTGGTTCATAGGTCAACGCTCAGCCACGGAGCCATGCCGGCCGGGCTCCCCAGTTCTTTCCGTCCTTCACGTGTCCCCGTGAGACGGACAGCCAGTCGCTGTTGTGGTCACTAGGAAAGTGCCTCTCTCGCACCAACTTGATGCTCCGGTTCATTTTTCATGTTGCTTTAGCATTTATGGATTGCTTTAATTAACTTACTTTCTTTTATAATTTTGCATAATATTTACATGGTTCCAAAGTCCAGTTGACAAAACAAGGTACAAAGAGAAGTCAAGCTTGTCTGGCTTCCTCCCCCACATGTCACCGTGTCTATGAAGTTTTTACTTTATTTTTATTTTCCCTGGAGGTCTGGTCTCCTAAGACCACATTGTAAGTGGTTACAACCACGCACACACACGCACATGTATACGCACATGCACGCACACACACACACATCTTAGATGAAACAGTCACACTGTACACCTGGCTTTGCTCACTCTCAGGCCCCCCGGAGGCCCCCGCAGCCGCGCAGGCAGGTCCCTGCCTTGTCTTGGGGACAGACTCCCCAATGGGGTTGCTTTCTCACCCCATTTCCCTGTAGAGAGCCGGAAGGCTGACCTGCCGGAGGGGACGGCAGCAAGGCTGCCCCCGGTCGGTGCTTCGGGGATGGGATCTGACGTCCTGGCCCAGCCAGAGGCCCAGCCGGAGCAGGGAGGCGGGGTCCCCGGCCCTGACCAGGCGCCCCCTGGACACCTGCCGCCCACAGAAGCAGACGCCACAGCTCCCGGGGCGCCTGGCGAGACCCCCAAGACCAGCCAGGAGGCGGCACCAGGCGCAGGACAAGGGCCATTGTCCAGCGGACCTGATGCTCTGCCCACAGAGGAGAATGTGACGCTGACCTCAGGCCAGCCTGCCCGGGACAGGGCAGCTCACCGTGGCGAGGACACGCATCCAAGGTGAGTGGAGCTGCTGGTGCAGGCGCGGAGGGGTGAGTGAGCTCGGAGGGGGTGCGGAGGGGTGAGCGAGTCCTCGGGGTGGGGCTGGCTGGCAGTGGCTGCCCTGTGGAGGCTCCCGGCCAGTCTGGACGGAGTGGGACCGGCCCTGGCGTCGAGGTCCAGTGTCTGACCGGCAGCGCCTCTGAGTCCCCCTGTCCCCCGGGTGGGGTGACCACGGGACGGCAGTGCCGGTGGCCTCCTCAGGGCTGTCTCTCCCCGCCAGGCTCTCCGTCCACGTGCAGGAGACGGACACGCCCGGGGAGCTGCGGGCGGTGCGAGGGGGCAGCCTCAGTGCCGCGCCCCCCGCGGAGGCCCCTGCAGCTGCCCAGCCCGGGGAGCGGGACCCGCCTGCGCACGGGGGCTGTCCCCAGGCCCCGGGGACCGAGTCGGGAGAACAGGGCCCCGAAGGAGCCGGCGCCTGCCCCCCGCTGCCCGCGCGGAGCAGCAACGGGGGAGCAGAGGCCGAGGACAAGCCGGGATCTGCAGCCGGAGCCGCCCTGGGACCGAGCGGGGCCAGCGGGGGCTCGGGAGAGGACGCTGGGGCCCCGGGCCTGCAGCAGGACACCGGCCCAGGAGCAGGCGGCCCGGAGCCCGGGAGGGACTGCACCCCCGGGGGCCTGGGTGCAGCCGAGGCTGGAAGTCCGCCCCAGGGAGCCGAGGCTGGCGGCCTGGTTCTGGGTAAGCCGGGCAGGTGCCCCACGTGAGTGGGTTTGGAGCGCCTCCTCCTGGGGCCTCCCTGCAGCGTCCGGGGGGGATCCTGCGGGGTCCCGGGGCTGGTGAGCAGCCATGAGGAGGGGGCCCTGAGGGCTCACAGGCTATTGTCTCCTGAGCAGATGACAGCCCGGCCCCGCCCGCCCCATTCGAGCACCGGGTGGTGAGCCTGAAGGAGGCCACGGCCGCGGCGGGCTATGCCGTGTGCCAGCACGAGGTCCTGGGCGGGTAGGTGGGCTCTGCGCTGAGGACGCGTTGATGGCGGGAACAGGGGGACGGGTGGGTCTAGGCTGGGAGAGGCACAGTCCCCAGGGAGGGGTGAGGAGCCCCTGGAGTGCGGGACGGAGAGGGGGACCGTGACTGGAGGCGGCGGGAGGGCCCCATGGGGGGGAAGAAGGAAGTCCTCCAGTGAAGCCGGCGGTGGTGTGGGGAGGGGGTGCTCCCTGGGGTGCAGGGCGGCCTGGGGTGCGGGGTGAAGCAGTTCTGGTCTAGGTTTTAGGGAGCCCATGTGGAGTGGGCATGATGACACGGGTACCCCTGGGTGTGTGTGGAGGAGGGTGGGACCAGAAAACGGGGGCGGGGGCACAGGATGGCCCGCGGGCGCTCAGCCCCTGTGTGGTCTGCAGGGGCCGGTTCGGCCAGGTCCACAGGTGCACGGAGCGGTCCACGGGCCTGGCGCTGGCAGCCAAGGTCATCAAAGTGAAGAGCAACAAGGATCGGGTGAGCGCCCCCCCGGCCAGGCGGCCTCTGGCCCAGGCTCAGGGCTCAGCACGTCCTTCTCCTCCCTGGGCCCCCGCTGCCCAGCCCCCTCCTGCTGAGCAGGAAACCCTCGCCTTTCCTGGCTCCTTTGTCCCTTCCTCCACGCCCCGCCGCCCCCATATACATTTATTGATGTCAGAGAGGAAGGGAGAGGGAGAGAGAGAGAGAAACATCCATGATGAGAGAGAATCATGGATCGGCTGCCTCCTGCACGCCCCACACTGGGGATCCAGCCCACAACCCGGGCCTGTGCCCTGACCAGGAATGGAACCGTGACCTCCTGGTCATAGGTCGACGCTCAGCCCCTGCGCCCCTGTGGCTGGGCCTGCCTCTTTTCCACGACTCCCACACCCCAGTTTGCGGCTCACCTGGCACCTGAGGCGACAGGGTCCTCCTGGACTTCCAGCTTTCCTCCTGGGCCTCAGGCTCCCTGCCTGTGAAATGGGCGGGTCTGATAAAGGTCCCCCCTATTGTAAGCACCCGGTTGGGTGGTGAGTGGAGGAGGCCTGTTGTGAGAGCAGGAAGCAGGGTGTGGGGTGGGCACACGTGTGCCCATGTATGTGCCCTGGGAGGTGCCGCTGGCCCCTCTCCCTGACCTGTTTTTGGGAACTCCCCTCCCCTCCGCTCCGTAAGGAGGACGTGAAGAACGAGGTCGCCATCATGAACCAGCTGAGCCACGTGAACCTGATCCAGCTCTACGACGCCTTCGAGAGCAAGCACAGCTGCACGCTGGTCATGGAGTGGTGAGTCTGCGGCGGCGCTGGCAGCCCGGCTCGGCGCTGGGCCTGGAGCAGGGCGTCTGGGCAACGCTGCCCCCATACCTCCCCCACCCCCCGGCCTGGGACACCCAGACACGTCGTCACCTCCTCTGCTTGACCTCCAGTCCGGGGCGTGGAGGACAAGGCCATTTGTCACACAGCAGCGGCCCGTGAGCCTGACTCAACCTGTGATGTATGGCAGTTTGGCCGGCACAGGTTTTAGTAATTTTGATTTGGTTGGAAATTGGGAAATTTCACACTAAAACCTAGGTATACAGCTTTTCTTTTAAAAATTGATTTTGGAGAGAGAGGGAGGAAAAGAGAGAGAGAAACATCGACATGAGAGACATCGATCAGCTGCCTCCTGCACACTCTTATTGGGGATGAAGCCCACAACCCGAGCACGTGCCCTGACCGGGAATTGAACCGGCGACCTTTGGGTGCAAGGGACAGTGCCCAACCACCTGAGCCACACTGTCCAGGGCTCTGGCTGTTCTTGCAGATCCAGTGCCGCTGGGCCTGACCTCCAGCTGGAAAGGGGGCTGGTTTGCCCATTTGGGGTTCTCGCCTGGAGCCACTCATGGGCCCCTGTAGGCAGATGAGTTCACAGCCGTGGCCTGTGGCCTTCGGTAATGGTCCCCCTATTGTAAGCCCGATTGTGAGCCCGATTGTCCACACGGAGGAAACCCCGCTCCCCCGTGGCCACCACTTCCTTTTACACCTGCACCCTGGGCTGGGGCGGGGCCAGAGCAGAGGTCCCCACGAGACCCAGATGACAGGGCACCCTCGGGCTCACCCCTTGGGTTGGTGCTGAGGGCAGGCGAGGTCTCTGAGAGCCTCGCTCAGCCCGGTGCCCGCCTCTCCCTTTGCCCTGGCAGCGTGGACGGGGGAGAACTCTTTGACCGGATCACGGATGAGAAGTACCACCTGACCGAACTGGATGTGATCTTGTTCACCAAGCAGATCTGTGAGGGCGTGCACTACCTCCATCAGCACTACATCCTGCACCTGGACCTCAAGGTCAGGCTCCACCTGGGCGTGGTGGGTGGGCCCCGGGTTCCCACACCTCTGCTGCTCCCTCAGCTCTGAGAGCTTTCACCTGGCTTTCATTCCTGGCTCCTTGCCATTCCTAGTTGTATCATCCATCATCCATCCATCCATCATCCATCATCCATCATCCATCATCCATCATCCATCCATCATCCATTATCTATCTATCCATCATCCATCATCCATCCATCTATCCATCCATCCATCATCCATCATCCATCCATCCATCATCCATCATCCATCCATCCATCATCCATCCATCCATCCATCCATCCATCCATCATCCATCATCCATCCATCCATCCATCCATCCATCCATCCATCCATCACCCATCATCCATTATCTGTCTATCCATCATCCATCATCTATCCATTCATCCATCCATCATCCATCCATCCATTCATCCATCTACCCATCTATTTATCCATCATCCGTCCTTCCATCCATCATCCATCATCCATTCATCCATCTATCCACCCATCACCCATCCATTCATCCATCCATCATCTATCTATCCATCATCCATCCATCCATCCCATCATCCATCCACCCATCCATCCATCTATCCACCCATTACCCATCCATTCATCCATCTACCATCTATTTATCCATCATCCATCCATCCATCCATCCACCCATCCATCCACCCATCTACCCATCCATCATGTATCCACCCATTACCCTTCTTTTCTCCCTCCCTCCCTTTCCTTCCTTCCTTCCTTCCTTCCTTCCTTCCTTCCTTCCTTCCTTCCCTCCCTGTAGGGCTGCCCTGAGCCATTCATTTCCCTGGGAGCCTGGGAAGCTGAGGCCTCTTGACAAATAAGTGAGGGAGCTGCCGACCTTCTTAGCTGGTGATTGGCCCTAAGCAGACTTCCCTTTCTCTCCCAGCCGGAGAACATCCTGTGTGTCAACCAGACAGGACACCAAATAAAGATCATTGACTTCGGGCTGGCCAGAAGGTAAGGGTGTATGTGGGCACTTAGAACCCGCTGGGACTCTTTCTGATCTCTTGGGCATGGGTACCCACAACTCAGCCAATTTTTGATTTTTACATTTTTTTTAAATTGACACTTTACTTTTTAGAGCAGTTTTAACATCACAGAAAGATTGAGGGGCAGAAACAGGTTTCCCATAGACCCCCTGCCATCCCCCCCCCCATAAACCCACACGACAAAGGCACCTGGTCCAGCCATAGCGCACCCAGCATAGAGCCAGCCCCCACCCAGCCCCCACTCAGCCCCCACCCAGCCTGGCTGCCTGCTGAATTCATCTTCTCTCCTCTTGCCTGGCGAAGGCCTAGAGCCGGGGGTGGGGTGGGGGGGCCTGTGGTTTCCGGTTCTCTCTGGGGACCCAGGAAAGCCTGAGGCTGGGCCTGGGGAGTGAGGCTTCCCTAGGAAAACCCGCGAGTGGGGCATGTGGGGTCCGGCAATGCCTGGCCCACAGCCTCCGCATCTACCTGAGCGGACCCCACCTCCTCTCCCCCCATCCCAGGTACAAGCCGCGGGAGAAGCTGAAGGTGAACTTTGGCACGCCCGAGTTCCTGGCCCCCGAAGTTGTCAACTACGAGTTCGTCTCATTCCCCACGGACATGTGGAGTGTGGGCGTCATCACCTACATGCTGTGAGTGCGGGGGGACGGGGCGGGGGGGGGGCGGAGGGCCTGTCCTAGCACGGTGTCCTCAGAGGCAGCAGAAGCTCGGGTGAGTCGGCACCGGGAGGCGTGTGCAGGAGACGCCGGGGGAGTGGGAGGCAGGAGGGAGGCAGCCGTGAGCGGGTTATGTTCCCCGTGGCCACGCTCCTCCCTGAGGAGGCACCTGTCATGCACACCAAGCATGTCAAACTCAAAGGCTAACACGGGCCAAATAAACGAGGCATGTGGCCCGCGGGCTGAGAGTTTGACATGCTTGATGTACACACTTCCTCAGAGTTATTCCATCCAGGGGTGGGGGTAATTATTCACCAACTCTTTTTATTTTTTTAGTTGTTTTTGTTGTTGTTTTAAATATATTTCTTTACTGATTTCAGAGAGGAAGGGAGAGGGAGAGAGAGAGATAGAAACATCAATGATAGGAGAGAATCATTGATTGGCTGCCTCCTGCACACCCCTACTGGGGATCGAGCCCACAACCCAGGCACGTGCCCTTGGCTGGAATCGAATCTGGGACCCTTCAGTCCGCAGGCCGATGCTCTATCTCCTTGCCAAACCAGCCAGGGCTATTGTTGTTGTTGTTGTTAATCCTCACCCAAGGATATTTTTTTCCATTGATTTTTAGAGAGAAAGAGAGGGAAGGAGGGAGGGAGGGAGGGAGAGAGGGGGAGAGAGACATCAATGTGAGAGAGACAACATTGATTGGTCCAGACCAGGGCCAAGGCCAGAATCGAACCTGTAACCCAGATATGTGCCCTTGGCCAGGAATGGAACCTGCAACCCTTTGGTGTGTGGGCGGGTGCTCTAACCACTGAGATCACTGGCCAGGGCTATTCACCAACTTGTATCAGTTATGGCTTGTGGGCTGATCCCAGGGGCCTGAATTCCTGAAACTTCTGGATACACTGGGTTGAAAGCTCTCTCCCAAGAAAATGCAGGAAGACTGTGTAGTTGGGCAGGAGTGCAGTGAGGGAGGCGGGGCGGGACCCTCGGCTGTACCTCTGACCCACCCCTCCCAGTGCTCCCAGGCAGGGTCGGGCTGGGCTGGGAGATCGGTCTCAGACTAAACAGCCTCCTCTGTGGGACTCCCCTCGGCCGGTTCCTGGCCCAGGGAGTCATGCTTTGCTCCGGTGTCATCATTATGGCAGGACTAGGACTGTGTCCGCACACTGTGTGCTGTGCCGGGCAGGGACGTTTGAGGCCCCAGGCCGGCCCATGGGAGTGCCCTGTCTCTCTGCCTTTGCTCCCGAGGCCTGGGGAGCATCTGAACCCCTCTGGCTGTCTCAGAGACATGCTAAGCTGTTTATTTATTTTTACTTAAAAAAATATATATATATTTTTTTATTGACTTCAGAGGGGAAGGGGGAGGAAGAGAGAGAAACATCAATGATGAGAATCATTCATCAGCTGCCTCCTGCATGCCCCCTACTGGGGATTGAGCCGCAACCTGGACATGTGCCCTTGACTGGAATAGAACCCGAGACCCTTCAGTCCCCAGGCTGATGCTCTATCCACTGAGCCAAACCGGCTAGCGCTATTTATTCTTTTCAAATATGTTTTTATTCATTTTTAGAGAGAGGGGAAGGGAGAAGGATAGAGAGAGAGAAACATCATCGATTAGCTGCCTCCTGCAGGCCCCCCACTGGGGATCGAGCCCCGAAACCCGGGCATGTGCCCCAACCAGGAATCCAACTGGGGACCTCTTGGTTCCTGGGTCCATGTTCAGCCCCTGAGCCTCCCGGCCGGTCAAGGGAGATGCTGAGCTGCTTCAGTTAAACCAACACGCACGTGGTGAGAGGACGCATTGGGCGGGCCCGGCCTGCTCCCCACTTCAGGGTGAGGGACCCGAGCTGAGCTGAGTGCATGTGTTCGCACATGCTTGTGGCCTCCATGTCCCAGGCCTCCCTCGGCGCCCCCTGACCTCCCCTCTGCGCCGGAGCGACGGGCTGTTTCTCTGTGGCGCCTCTCAGATCCAGCTGGTTCCGGCTGGTTCTGCGTGAACCTCACAGGACCGTCTCTGTTCCGTTGCCGTGTGGGCAGACGTGGCCTCCGCGTACCCACGGTCCCCTCTCTCCTCGCAGACTCAGCGGCCTGTCGCCGTTCCTCGGGGAAACGGACGCCGAGACCATGAATTTCATCGTGAACTGCTGCTGGGACTTCGAGGCGGACACCTTCGAGGGGCTGTCGGAGGACGCCAAGGACTTCGTGTCCCAGCTGCTGGTCAAGGAGAAGAGGTACCTTAGTGGCCCGTGCACGCGTGAGGCCTCCTGACGTGACAGCACCCGCTGACCGCTGACCGCTGATGCTGTTTGCTTCCGCAGCTGCAGGATGAGCGCCACCCAGTGCCTGAAACACGCGTGGCTGAGCGACCTGCCCGCCAAGGCGTCCCGGGCCCAAGTGCGCCTCAGGTCCCAGCTCCTGCTGCAGAAGTACCTGGCTCAGCGCAAGTGGAAGGTGCCTTTCCTCTGCCTCTTTTTTTAAAAAAATATTTTTATTGATTTCAGAGAGGAAGGGAGAGAGGCTAGAAACATCAATGACGAGAGAGAACCATTGCTCGCTGCCTCCTGCACGCCCCACGCTAGGGATGGAGCCCACAGCCCGAGCCTGTGCCCTGACTGGGAGTTGAACCGTGACCTCCTGGTTCATAGGTTGGGGCTCAACCACTGCGCCACACCGGCCGGGCTCCAGGTCCATATGGACTCAAAATAGAAAGATTGTTTAACGAAAAACAACAACAACCCTCTTACGTCCAAACGGTTTGTTTCGGGAAAGAAATGCCAGAGACCCCAATGACTGGGCATAGGAGTGGCGTTGAGTCCGCAGTACGTGGGCACCGGAGGTGACAGAAGGAGGCCGGAGCACAGTGCTCAGAGCACACGGCAGCGGAGGCCCCGGATTCCGCCACGTGTCACGGGGGGCGGGAAAGCTCCAACCAAAGTTTGGTGACTTTGTTGACAACAGAGCTCTTTGGTACCAGGACGTGAAATCTCTTAGAAACCTCTGTTGTGCAGGACAGGGGCTTTCCAACAGTTTGATACCAACTCAGATCCTTGTTAAAAAAAACAAAAACACAAAAACACAAAAACAGCCTGGCTGGCGTGACTCCGTGGTTGAGCATCGACCTATGAACCAGGGGGTCAGGGTTCGCTTCCCAGTCAGGGCACAGGCCCAGGTTGCGGGCTTGAGCCCCAGTGGGGGGCGTGCAGGAGGCAGCCGATCAATGATCCTCATCATTGATGTTTCTATCTCTCTTTCCCTCTCCCTTCCTCCCTGAAATCAATAAAAATATCTTTAAAAACAAAACAAAAAACAAACAAATAAACAAAAACAGAAAGAAAGCACGGTAACCCCGGGAAGGAGCGAGCAGTCCCGTCCTCACACCCGAAACGAAGGTCACATTTGCTTCCCAGACGGACGTGCTCCGGCGTTTCCTCTGACGTTTGGTTTCACTCCAAAAGTTCTGGTCCGCAACCCACTTGATTTCATGGCCCCTGGTGGGCTCCGTTTTGGGGATAGCCCGTGATCTCATTTCCTCCTTGCTCCAGTTGGCCCCTGAAAGTCATGTGACCGTTCTCCTTTACGTCGCTGGAATCTTGTTTTCGGTGATCAGTTTTAAAGAGCCCACGTGCCTCACTTGCGTAAGTCCTTTCATTGTTTTCCTTAAATCAACGAGTCTAAATACGCTTCTTTCCTCTTTTCTCTCTCCTTGTCTCAAGAAACACTTCCACGTGGTGACGGCTGCCAACAGGCTCAGGAAATTTCCCACTTGCCCCTAATCCTGGACCGGACGCCACTGCTCCCTGGGCCCAGCCGTGACGGAGGCCCGTGGTGACGCCTGGAGGTGTAGGTACCCCGGCCTTTGGCTCAGACGGATGCCACGAACTGTGTCAGAGAGGTTCCGGCCGGCGCCTTCCCGTGGGCAGGACTGTGGCTGCCGGAGGAGCCCGCTGGTGTGAAGTGCTGTGTCCACTCGTCAGGTGCACCCGCTTTCAGGGGCGCATGTGGCGTGCTGTCCGTGGGTAGGAGAGCTACGTGCACGTGGCGGATGGGACTGCGGAGCACGGCCTGATTCGGGGACTCGGACTCGTGCAGGGGCCGGCAGTCTGCGGATCTCCCTCGGCACGGGAAGTCCTGCCGCTCCGATTCCCCGGGGCTGGGCCACATTGTCCTTACTGTCCGACCCGCTCTGTGTGCAGCCACGTGATTTAGGGCGGGATCCTCTAACGTGTTTTACCTTGTGCGCCCTTTGGAGAATGGAAACCTGCACCTTTGATAGTCTTTGAGATTTGGAAATATACTGACCGTCGTGGCCGAAAGAGCACAGGGTCAATTGGAATGCGCTTATATATTTTTATTGATTTTAGAGAGAGAGGGAGTGGAATAGAGTAACATCAATTGGCTGTCCCTCGTCGGTTTGGCTCAGTGGATAGAGCATCAGCCCTCGGACTGAAGGGTCCCGGGTTCGATCCCGGTCAAGGGCATGTACCTTGGTTGCAAGTTCAGTCCCCATCCCTGGTCGGGCCGCACGCAGGAGACAACCAATAGATGTGTTTTTCTCACCTCGATGTTTCTCTGTCTCGCTCTCTCCCTTCCACTCTCTCTAAAAATCAGTGGAAAAATATCCTCAGGTGAGAACTAACAATAAAATAAAATATAATAACAATAATAAAAAGAAACGTCAGTTGGCTGCCTCCTGCATGCCCCCTACAGGGGATTGAGCCCACAGCCCGGGCATGTGTTTTGACTGGGTATCGAACCGGTGACCTCTTAGTTCATGGGTTGATGGTCAATCACGGAGCCACAGGGGCGGGTTTGAATGTGCCTTTAAAGTCTCTACCCCCCTCCCCCCTCTCCCATTCTGCCTGTGCTGACCTCTGCCATCTCCCTCCTGACGCCCACACCTCGGGTTTGAAGCGGGGGCCTGGAGACTGGTGCGTGTGTGGGAGAGGAGAATGCAGCCACGTTCCGCTGTGGAGAGAAGTGAAGGCACACGTTTAACCGGCTTAGGGAGCGATAAACAGGAGTACACTGTTACCCAAAGCAAACAGTCCTTTTGCCTTCCTCCCTTCTAACCTGACGGTGCTGTTCCCACGCCCTCTCAGGGCAGCGGTTTCCGCTGGAGGCGTTGCTGTGAGTTGCTAATTAGCCAAGCAAGTTTCACAGCCTTTGAGGGTTTTTGTCCAGGTAGACTTGTTTTCGGCAGAAGACGTGGGCGTGGGGAGGGGTCACACTCAAGGGGCCTGGTCTGGGAACTAAGGTTTCTAAGGCCAGCATGTCCAGGCCTGCTGCACACTGGCCCGCTGGCCCCAGGGTGACCATCGGAAGAGACCTGCCTCGAATGACACAGGAGCAGAGACTTACCTGATCAAGTGCTGGATTTTGAAGCAGCAGGTACCTGAGAACTGTTGTTCCGAGGGCAGCCTGCAGAGGGCGCGCTAGAGCACACCTTTTAGTGCTAGTGGGTCCGGGTCCTCCAGCCCCTGGGCCGTCAGATTCTTGTCTCCAGAAAACCGCACTGAGTTCCCTGGATCTACAGCAGCAAAGTCTCCCAGAAATTTAACACGAGCCACATCCTTAACGGAGACATTTCTAACAGCTCCTTTCAGAGGGAAAACCCGGGGTAAGGAGTTTTAGTGATTTATCGAACACAACACATCAAAAGTGTGACTTCGGTATGTAGTCAACAGAAACATGATTACTGAGACCCTTCAGATTACTTTTTTCCTGCGAAGTCTCCACAGTCCTGTGCATGGGTCACACTTAAACACATTTCTGTTCCAGGCTGGGTTTTCATCAGACCTCCTGGATTTGTGTTTAAATTTCATACTCACTGTGGAAACAGACTCAAGTTGTGTGACATATCTTAAACACTGCCTCATCATTGAATTAAGTATCCAGTTTGACATTTAATTAAAATAAAGTTAGAAATTTTCTGTAGTTGTATTAGCTAATTTTAAGTGCTTAATAGCCACATGTGGTTAGTGGCTTCTGTATCGGACAGGGCAGATAGAGAATCTTTTATCTACCAAATTTTATTTTTTCTCCCATGTGCTGTTATTTTTAAAAAAAAATATATTGTTTATTGATTTGAGAGAGGGAGAGGGATACAGATAAAAACATCAATCGGCTGCCTCCTGCACGCCCCCTAGTGGGGATCAAGCCTGCAGCCCAGGGATGTGCTCTGACCAGGAATCAAACCGGTGACCTCTTGGTTCAGGGGTGGTAGCCCAACCTCTGAGCCCAGGGGCTGGGCTGCTGTTATTTTTAACCAAGAGAAACAGTTCCTCTCCAGAGTCCCCTTGAAGCTCACGCCAGTGAGAGGGGGTGGATTGTCGGCTCACTTACCTGATGTTCTAAAGCCTTTACGAAGCTTTAATTTTCCTGGGTTATTTTTAGTTCTCTACTTGGTTGGTGAGTGCTTAACTGACAATTTTTTTAGATCACACCTGTGCCAGTACCAACCGTTTCCCACAGGACTTTTCCATTTGAACGGAGTCACTGGGAACTGCTGGTCGGAGAAACTCGAAGGCATGGAGGAGCCACTTTTTTCACCCAGCCGCCCCAGGAGGGTGCGGGAAACCAATTTTCCCACGTTTGATGGATATGTGCCCAAATCAAAGTCCTGCCCACATGTTCACCCAGTGATTCCACTTCCAGAAATGTCTCCCTCAGCAAAACCTGAACCCGTGGACAGAGATTTATGCAAATTGCTTATTCTAACATTTGCTAGTGGCCCGAGGAAAACCACTCACATGTACCTATCGGTATGGGTTTATTAACTAAAATTTCCCACGTCCACACAGGGAACGCCCTGTGGCTGTTAGATCTGTACAGACGGCCTTCCACGGAGCATACCTGTGGCACCATCCCACGGTGGACAGACATGCGTGCCCGTGCATTAACGCTTTCTAGGGTATGCAAGAAACCCAACAGCGGGTGATGGGGGGAGGGGAATCCCACTTTTTATCATTTTTTAAAAATAATGAGCATGTATTGCTTTTATTATTAAACATTAGCTACCCCATTGTCAAGTGTGGGCCTTGTTTTGACCCCGATTGGAGCAAATAAAAAGGTATTGTAGAGACATCCGGGGAAATGTGATTCTAAATTGCGAATCTGAAGATTGAATTTAATTGGGTGAGGCGTGGTGGCCACGAGGCTGGTTAGGCGACTTCGGGAAAAGGGTGTCTAGGTAAGAGGCAAGTTCTGAGTTGCGTCGGGGTGATCAGTTCGTGGGTGCTTTACACTGTCCTCTTCACTGTTGCAGATCTTTGAAAACTTTCATGACCAAGTTTTAGAAAATCAATTAAATCAGGAGGAGCTGTTAAAGAGCTGAGCTTCCCAAGTCTTTACACAGGAGTGGACAGACGGAGTGCGTGTACGCTTCCCTCACCGGGGGCGTGCCTGGGAGAGGTCGCTGCAGGAAGAATTCCTGCCCTAGAAGGGCACCTGGACAAGGTTGCTCTGAGGCAAATTTAAGACGTAACCAAGTACCTCCTGCGATCCTCATAATCAAAGTAATTACCACCATGTACTAAAAACTTACTGATTTCAGAGAAGAAGGGAGAGAGAGAAACATCAATGAAGAGAATCATTTATCTGTCCTGGCCCATTTGGCTCAGTGGGTAGTGTCCACGTGTGGACTGAAGGGTCCTGGTTTGATTCCCGGTCAGGGCACATGCCTGGGTTGTGGGCTCCATCTCCAGAAGGGGGCGTGCAGGAGGCAGCCGATCCATGATTCTCTCTCATCATAGATGTTTCTGTCTGTCTCTCTCCCTTCCTCTCTGAAATGAATAATATATTTGAAAAAGAAAACAAAACATTTATCAGCTGCTTCCTGTACTGGGCATCAAACCCACAACCCGAGGATGGGCCCTGACCAGGAATTGAACCGTGATCTCCTGGTTCATAGGTCGCCAATCACTGAGCGACACCAGCCAGACCTCCGGGTCTTAATTTTAGTTAAAATCATGTCTGGTGTGATAACTGAGAGCCCATAGCAACTAACCTATCTTCATAAAGGCCCTTTCCCTTGTGGTTTAAAGAACGGGGTATTTAATAAGGTTATGTTTTTCAGTTTGTGGTAACAAAGGAAATAAACCTTGGTCCAGTGGCTTTTTCAATGTGGTGGGAATGTGTAATGCGTTAGGGGAGAGCGCTGTTTCTCGATTGTAATATTTACTAACTCCTCCCTCACAGCAGGCCCTGCGCTAGATGCTTCACGCTCCTCCGAGTGAGCAGACGCCGAGTTTGGTCGCATCCCAGGCAGCCTGATGCCGAGTCGGCTCAGCGTCCCGCCTCCCCGGCTGCTTTCCTGCTACAGTGGACAGCAAGGGCCCCACTGATGATAAAGGCAACACATAAAAGTAGTGAATACACATAAAAGTAGTATTTATTAACTGGGCTGTACATAGATTGATTTAGTCAATCCAAGAAACGAGACAAAAACTTAAGTAAAACCTGTAACCATCCGGCCTGAGTTTTACCGGCCAGGAGAGGAGACTTGAGAGAAGCGGCTCCGGTTCCCTGTGCAGGGGGAGCCGGGGGGGAGCCACGGCCGTGCCAACCGGGGCTGTGGCTGATCTGCTGCATGTACTGCCCACCCCAGGGGCCGGCCTGCTGCCCAGTGCTGGGGCCGCGCTGCTGAGGCACGGTCGTAGGGTCCTTGTCATAAAGTGAAACAGCTCCCCGGAGCACTTGCCTCTTTGTTGGCGCAGGTGCGCGGCACACGCGGTCAGCACGCGGCACTCACTCCGCCCCAGCCTCCTGTGCTCTGGCAGCATTTTCCAGAATCTTCCTTTTCCACTCTTCGTAATCCAGCACCGGGTCTTCACTGCTTGGCGGTTTAGGTGGGCCCTCTTCCACCTTCTCTATTTCTGCGAGAAAATTACCAACGTGTTTCAGTCTCATGTTTACAAATGACCTAAGAAGAAAGAAGCTTCTTTCACGTGTCCACTAACTGTAGGGACACAGGGAACGTGACCCTAACTGGAACGTGACGCTAACTGGAACGTGACGCTAACTGGAACGTGACCCTAACTGGAACGTGACGCTAACTGGAACGTGACCCTAACTGGAACGTGACCCTAACTGGAACGTGACGCTAACTGGAACGGGACGCTAACTGGAACGTGACGCTAACTGGAACGTGACCCTAACTGGAACGTGACCCTAACTGGAACGTGACCCTAACTGGAACGTGACGCTAACTGGAACGTGACGCTAACTGGAACGTGACGCTAACTGGAACGTGACGCTAACTGGAACGTGACGCTAACTGGAACGTGACCCTAACTGGAACGTGACCCTAACTGGAACGTGACGCTAACTGGAACGTGACCCTAACTGGAACGTGACCCTAACTGGAACGTGACGCTAACTGGAACGTGACCCTAACTGGAGTGTGACCCTAACTGGAATGTGACCCTAACTGGAACGTGACGCTAACTGGAACGTGACGCTAACTGGAACGTGACCCTAACTGGAACGTGACGCTAACTGGAACGTGACGCTAACTGGAACGTGACCCTAACTGGAACGTGACCCTAACTGGAACGTGACGCTAACTGGAACGTGACCCTAACTGGAACGTGACCCTAACTGGAACGTGACGCTAACTGGAACGGGACCCTAACTGGAACGTGACCCTAACTGGAACGGGACCCTAACTGGAACGTGACGCTAACTGGAACGTGACCCTAACTGGAACGTGACCCTAACTGGAACGTGACCCTAACTGAAATGCAAGTGGAGGCAGCGGCTCACACACCTAATTTTTGCTCTTACACTCCAAGTGTCCCAGACACCCTGACAGCAGGTCAAACTCGCCACACACTCCCCTTGTGCCTGTCAGGCACCGAAGCCGCACCACCTCCTTCAACCCGCACGGCAATGCTAGGAAGTGGGGGCCGATACGAACGACCTCCATGGCTTTGAAATGGAGGCTCTCAGAAATTAAGGGACATCCCTAAACCGCAGCCAGGCGGCGGCAAGGCCGGACTGGAGGCCACGCAGTCCGGCAGCAGCTGTGCCCTTGGACCCGATGCCCGTTAAGGAGGTAACAGAGCAGCGGGGCGCTCGCTGCAGTAAACCCCGTCCGTGGGAGTTAGTGCGCCTTACCCGTTCCCGGAGCTTCATCCGCTGTCTTCTGTTTCTTCCACGGCGGGGAACCGGAATCTCGAGGCTCTCCTTTAAGAAACGAGAAGTGTCATCAGGTTAATTTTTCTCCTATTCTCAACGTTAGTATTTGGGCATATTAAAAACATTTTCTTAATGTTTTTACTGATTTCAGAGAGGAAGGAAGTGGGAGAGATAGAAGCATCAATGGTGAGAGAGAATCATGGATCGGCTGCCCCCTACTGGGGACGCAGCCCGCAAACCAGGCCTGTGCCCCGAACGGGAATTGAGCAACACTGGCCAGGTTTGGGCACTTTTTGGATGACAAATAACCAGATTCCTTGACTGGTCAGCAACCAGGAGCAGGGAGGAGGCAGCGAGCTTGCCTTGGTCTCTTCTCGGCTTCTCGTCAGACCTGCGAGGCCCTGCTCTTCCAGCTCGGGTATGCGAGGCCGGCCGCCAACATGAAGCACGTGCATAGAGTCCACTTACAGGTGGACTCAGGGAATCACGGGCTTTTAAAAACTTAAGCTACTTTAATTGAACAACAGAATAAAACAGCTTCCTCGCTGAAATGTATCTGGTGCACAGTAAACACAGAATTCAGAAGCAGCCGCTTTGCAAGTTTGAAAATCCTGGCCTTTGACCGGCAGGTTTACATTTTCACACGACACGTTCTTGAGCCACGGATTTGGTACTCACGGTCTATCTGCTGCCCGATCTTCTCTAACTGTTTACACAGCCGATCAAAGATGGCTTTCTTCACGCCCGACGTGGCTACCATTTTGTTTTTATCCACCTTTAGCTTTAAAATCCTACGAAGGAATTCGATAAATTATTGTTCTGCAGAACCACACATTTGTTTGGTTTAAGACAGTGGTTCTCAACCTTTCTAATGCCACGACCCTTTAATACAGTTCCTCATGTTGTGGTGACCCCCAACCATAAAATTATTTTCGTTGCTACTTCATAACTGTAATTTTGCTACTGTTAATGAATCGTAATGTAAATATGTGTTTTCCGATGGTCTTAGGCGACCACACAGATATTTACATTACGATTCATTAACAGTAGCAAAATTACAGTTATGAAGTAGCAACGAAAATAATTTTATGGTTGGGGGTCACCACAACATGAGGAACTGTATTAAAGGGTCGTGGCATTAGAAAGGATGAGAACCACTGGTTTAAGATATTTTTAAACTATAAATATATATTTTTTATTGACTTCAGAGAGGATTTTCAGCCCGCAACCTGGGCATGTGCTCTGACTGGGAATTGAACCGTGACCTCCTGGTTCGTAGATTAACGTTCAACCCTGAGCCCCACCGGCCGGGCTTTTCTGGATGTGCAGACACACTTACTTGCACGCCGTGAGCAGCGCGGCAGCGGTGAACAGCGGCCTGGACAAGTCGAGATCTGCTTGCTGTGTCTGTGGAAGGCTGGACTCGTAGCTGAGGGAGAGCAGCGTGTGCAGAATCCTCGTTAGAAAATAGTATTGCGTGCCCTGACCAGTTTGGCTCAATGGATAGTGCGTCGGCCTGCGGACTCGGGGGTCCCGGGTTCGATTCTGGTCGGGGGCATGTGCCTTGGTTGCGGGCACATCCCCAGTAGGGGTGTGCGGGAGGCAGCTGATTGATGTTTCTCTCTCATCAATGTTTCTGGCTCTCTATCCCTCTCCCTTCCCCTCTGTGAAAAATCAATAAAGTATATTTAAAAAAAAAAAAATAAAAAAAAAGAAAATAGTATTGCGAGGGGACTGGAGATGCCAATCAGACGTAAAGGCTATTTAAATGTGTGCGATACGCATTCTGTCCCTTCAGCATCCTTGTGACTTTTTGCACTGAGAGGTTCGTGAACAGAACACTGCGTCATTCTGCTTTATGACCAGCGTTAATCTTCAGTCCAGGTCCTTACACCTCGTACCTTTGCAGCGTCTGCGCAGCCAGGTTCACGGCCTCCGTGCAGCTGAACTGGACGGCCAGGTCTTGTATCCCGATACTTGAGTTCAGGCCCAGCAAACACTCGAATGACTTGAGACAGCTCTGGTACGTCTTCTTGTTCACACCGGCAAGTTTAGCTACATAAGCCTTCGAAAGGGAAGCACGCACAAACCCTAAGTCCTACACACGAGTGGGCCCCTGTCGGGAGAGCTAAGCGGGGCTCCACCTCAGAGAGGCAGCCAGGGACACGCAGACACGACAGCCGAGCGGCAGGAGCACAGCAGGTGCAAGTACCGTCGCCCATTTTCAACAAAGCTGCTCATGTGCAAGTCACCGGGACAAGGAGGGGAGTCTGGGGAGGGAAGGGAAGGGGAGTGTGGAGGGATAGGAAGAGAAGAGGGGAACCGGGAGAGGAACCAGCTCTGCCTGGGGGAGTCCTCACAAAGGGGGTCACAGCAAGGCGGCCTTGGAGGTCCAACAGGAGCCCGCCAGAGGGCGTTCCCATGGAAAGAAGCTGCTGCATGTACACAGCCTTAAGCCATTCAAGTGCCTGGTCTGTTGGGGGAACTGTGTAGCTTGGAGTCTGCTCCAGAGAAGCTGTGAGTCTGATGGTGACGGGGAGCTGACGCCCGGGGAGCCAGGGTGTGTTTACTAGTACTGCCTCCGTTTAACAAGCGCGTCCTTATGTGACGGCACTGCGTTCAGTGTGTTTCACACAGGATATGGTGTAATCCTCGCAACATCCAGTGAGATGGGTATTCTTACCCCCACTTCACGGGTGAGGAAACTGGAGGCTCCCAGGGCTAGAAACAGGTGGGGCCGAGATCTGGTCTCAACCCTGACACCCCGATTCCCCGGCCTGTGCCCCCAACCACTGTGATACCGAAGGAAAGACACACCTGGGCTTCAAGGAACGTGCTTGAGGAGGACGCTGGCCGAAGCAGGGGAGGTGGCCTTGATGAAGGAAGGCGGGGCCAGGGAAATTAGATAATAAAGAGAATGTTGCAAAAAAAATTTTTTTTCCCCCTCCAGCTTGATAAAATGGTTTTAAAGTTCATCTCGAATAGTCAGGAAAACTCAAGAGTTTTGATGGGGTCTGGGCCCACCCGAAGGTGAGATGTGCGATAGCTCAGACCTTAGTGGGCCCTGCTTACCCTGTCCAAGGGGCAGCTCCTACAGGAGGCCGCCAGGTCCAGGCACATGACGGCGCTGCTGGTCTCGGTGGTGTGCGCAGACAGGCCCCCGCACTTCACCCGGGACAGCCGCAGGTACTCCTCCGCTTTCCTGGGTACAAGGGCAACACCATCCCTGAAACTCTGCTCCGGTCGTTTGTCCAACACCTGGGCAAACAATGCGTGCAGCCTGGCGGGCTTGAGCCTGAGCCTATTCCCTATGCAAGTTTACGTGGGGCCGGGCAGCTCATCCCTTGGGGAGGACGCGGGGCTCCGACTCCAGACATCACTGTGCTCAAGTACCGCTTGCAGGCAAAAGCAAGCTCTCCAATCCCTCCAAAAACGGCCCTTCTGTCTTCCTTATGTTGCCGGAACAAGCTTGCACCACCCGGCAGGCCAGACCGCGTCTCCTTCCCGACCCCTTCCTCCAGATCTGCGACTCTCAAACCTGAACACCCACGGCAGAGGCTGGGTCTCCTCCCCAGCGACTCTGATGGGTGGGCGTGGGGTGGCACCAACAACTTGCTTTTCTAACCAGTGTCAAGATGACACCGATGCCGCTGGTGCTGGAACCGCCCCTGGAGAGCCACTGTTGTGGATGACAACCGAATTCGAGAGGTCTCGCTCCAAACCCGCCCCCCCCCCCCGACCGGTCCGGGTCCGCTGTCCACGCTGTAGCCATTGGCCTCCCGTCAAACCCTGGATCCTGCAGGGCCCTTCCCATCTCAGCGCTTTGGCACAGGCTGTGAGCTCGGCTCGGGCCCCTTCTGTCATTCGGTCTCAGCGCACAGGACACCCACCCCCGGCCCCGGCCCCGGGGTCCGGCCGGCACCCTGCTTTGTTTCGCACGTAGTTCCTGCCAACACCGAGACCTCCGTGGGGCCTGTGCCCCGTCGGTCCGCTTCGCCGTTGCAAACAGACCCCCAAGAAGCACGTGAGGAACGACCGAAGTTCTCCGACTCTCGCCCTCCCCGCCCCCCGCCTCCGCGCACCCCAGGGAGCCATTAGCTCCCGGGGGAGTCCATAGTGGCCCCTCGACACCTCCTCCAGGACGGCTGCCGGCCTAAATCCTGCGGGAAAGGGGCGCGGCTCGCCTGGGGAGGAACCCGGGCCGCTGCGGCGTGCGCGGCCGGACTCACCTCAGGACATCGGGCTCGGAGATGCCGAGGCGCCGCGCTAAACGGGGGATCAGCCCGGACTCCATCGCACCAACGAGAGGACCCGCGAGCACAGCTCCGAGGAGACGAAACCCGCGCGCAGACGCCGCGCCCGCCAGTGGCGGCCAGGCCCCACCCTCCTGCTGCACCCGGATTGGTTGGGACGGAACGTGAGACCGCCCCGTCCACCAATCTTGGCCTTCCTTCTGCGCACGCGCATGCCGATTGCACGCGCCAAAGCAAACCGACGTGGACGAGCGGTTCCCACTCCTTCTATTCCTCCATTCTTCACAAACTCCAGAAAGGCTCCCTTCCCCTCTGGCTTTCTCCTTCCTGGCTCCGAGCGAGTCCCCGCCTCTCCGCCCCGCCCCGCCCTCTCCCACACCGTGAACAGACTGGCTGGCGCCTCGGTCCTTCAACCCAGTACTCTGGGGCAAGGGCCAATAAATACGCGAGACTTAGGCTCCTAGAAGCGGACCAATCGAGGGGCCTCCTGCAGGCCCGAGGGCGGGGCTAGAGAGGGCGGGGCCTGGAGGCCCTGGCGTCACCTGACCGCGGCTGGCTCAGCGCGCGGAGGCTGCTGAGTGCTGCAGGTCCCGGGGAGTCGCCATGGTGAGTGCCGAGGGGCGGCGGGCCCGGGCGGCCCCCCTGACAGCTCGGGCGCTTGCCCATCGCCCTGGAGCGCTGCGGCGGAGTTGGGGCCCCGCCGCCGGGTCGCGGCTCCGACCAGCCCGGCGTGGCCTGCGGAGTGCGGGACAGGCCGGGGAAGGCCGCAGGCGCGGTGGGCGGTGGCTCCCGGTCGCAGCCGAGGCTCCGAGGCGGGCGCTCCCCGGGGGTGTCTCGGCCTGCAGGCACTGGGGTCCGCTGAGGTCCGCGGCCGCCCCTGAATGCAGTCGGCCACCGCCCGAGTGCTGGGGCTGAGTGTCCGGCTGGGCCGGGGGCGTGCGGAGGGCCCGAGGCATCGGGACCCGCCCAGAGGTGGCTCCCCGGCCGGCGTCCCACCTTCGTGCCTGGCAGTGTCCGCCGGCCCCATGCCCTCTCTGGTGCAGGAAATACCCACTGGGGGGACCGTAACGGTGCCCTGGCCTTTCCCGGCGTCGTCGCCTCCTGAGCGCGGTGCCTTTCAGCGATTTCTAGGGACTCGCTTACGCGAATTTCCTGGAAGGACGCGTGCTCCCTGATAGCTAGGAAAGTGTGGTCCTCGGGCACCTGGCCGTCTCCCCGGTCTCCCCAGTCTCCCCAGTGACGAAATCCAGGCGCTCCCCTCGCTGGGAGCAGGATTCTTGGCGGTGCGGCGTGGCTGCTGGCCGGTAAACTGGAACTTCCTCAAAATGTGCGCCCTGGTTCCCACAAAGGCGAGCTGTCACTTGCATTTTATTGGCGTTTCACAGAGTCTGCACGGCTGAGGGATGTGTCTGTGTGGGGGCGCCGTAGGTCAGTTTTGAGGGCCTCACATGCGCTCTGTGCAGATGGGCCCCTGGACACGGGCTTCCCTTCCCGCGAGTGAGGGCCGCAAAGCAGCATTCAGTGCGGACGCGCACCGCGTTCCTGGGGCCTATTGCTCTGCGAGGTGATGTTGCTTATTCCCCAGACTTGGTTCAGTTGGGAATGGCCGTAAGGACAGTGCAGAAATGTAACGAGGATTGAAAGCCCTTAATTGAGGCTCTCCTGCCATACACCCCTTTCCTGTGTCAGGTGAACGGGTTCAGAGCGGGGAGCCAGACCCACAGTCCTGTGCACTTGGATTTCATTGGGAGAGAAAACTTGAGTGCTGGTCTGGTCGCTGTCACTGTCTCTGACTCGGGCAGGTCCGTCAGTCTGCTTTGAGCCTTACTTTTGCATTTGAAAACCTGTGCTGCCTGGCCAGTGTGGCTCAGTGGTTGAGCTTTGACCTATGAACCAGGAGGTCACGGTTCCATTCTCGGTTGGATTCTTAGTCAAGGGCACATGCTCAGTTGCAGGCTGGATACCCAGTGGGGGGCGTGCAGGAGGCAGCCGATCCATGATTCTGTCTCATCACTGATGTTTCTGTCTCTCCCTTTCCCTTCCTCTCTCTCTCAAATCAATAAAAACATTAAAGAGAAAGAAAGAAAGGAAACAAGCGTTGGCCTCTTTGGCTCCTCCCATTCTGGAATCTAGGATCCAGTTCAGTTTGTCCAGCACCTTGTGTGCCTTGTACATCAGGACTGTGCTCAGCGCTGGAATCGGTCCCTCTCTCACGGAGCTTAGGGGCCTGGAGGGGAGGAAGGTGGGTGGAGCTGGAGGCAGACAGCCGGAGGATGGAGGGCCGAGGATGCTGTGCCGGCACCATGGCTCTGCGGTGGGTCTCGGGGAGAGGCCTGCCTGGGGAGCTGGGAAGGATGCCCGGAAGTGCAGTGCGTAGGCAGGTGATGGTCTCCCTCCTGAGTTCCGTGCCCTCCTCGTCCCTGCCCCTGTCCGCCCTCCTTCAGTTGTTCTTTTGTGCCTTACACTTTCAGCAGCTCTTGCATGAACGTGGCGGTGTTCCGTCACTTTGTGAGTGGGTTCTTTTCACTTTGCAGGTGGCTTGGGTTGTGTTGTTAGGGTCCATCTGCAGCCTGTGAGTGGAGAGATTGTCCAGCAGACAGGTGGTGAGGACAAGTGGAGATGATTGGCTGTGTCCACGGGGGGATAATAATGACGGTGACACTTCTGACGTGCTTATTGCGAAGTGCGTTTCCTTCATTCTTCATCACAGTGACGTGAGTGCTCCTGTTAGCCCCGTTTGATAGGAGGGGAAGTGGAATGGAGAGGGGTTTTGTGATCACAATGACCCCGCTTTTCTCTGCGCCCTACTCCTGTGTAGACTTGGGAGTGCTGTTGTTTTGGATCTCGAGCTAAAAGGGGCCTGATCACCAATGTTAATTTGATCTTGATTCTGTAGTATTTCCATCTTTTCTTTAATAACATAAAACAAACCTTTTAAAAGCGAGCAGTTCAGTGCATTTTAGCACAATGTCATACCACCCCCACCTCTGTCTAGTTGCCAAACATCGTCACCCAGCGGAGACCCTGTGGTGCTCCTTCAGCAGTGACTCCCCACTCTCCCTCCTGGTAGCCACCTGCGACCTGTTTCTGGGGTGATTGGCCTGTTCTGGATGTTTCATACACCCGGAATCACGCAAGTTATGGGCTTTTGTGTCTGGCTTCTTTCACTTAGCACAAGTTTTCTAGGTTCACTCCCAGAGTGTGTGTCAATACTGCTTTCCTTTTTACGACTGGATAATACTCTGTTATTGATGTGTACCGTAACTTGTTTATCCATTCATCCGTTGATTCTCTAGTAACGTTTTATTAACTTAAGTATTCTAACATTCTAACACCAGCTCATCCATTCACTCGTTGGACATTTACGAACATCTATTATGTGTCAGGCAGTGTTGGGTCCCAAGGATGTAAAAATGACCATCACTTAAAATTAAAACGTGACCCAGTTGTGATTGAGGTGTAAACAGTGTTTGTGCAACATGGAGAGGATGGGGGTTAATTCTGCTGGACATGTTGTGAGCAGGTTTCTGCTGATGGCAAAGATTACCTAGACATACAGGCAGGTTTACAGCTGTGAGTACGCAAAGCACAGGTGTTATTCTAATGTTATTATTAATTACTATATTATTTTTTTATATCAACAACTGGAAGCTACTTCGGCTCCACCCTGTATTTTGTCCATATCACTGTGGGTCTGGGTTTGAAGTGATGAGCTAGGGACTTGAGGAGAGTATCTTGGCTACTACACGCCAGTCCAGCCAGTTTCTTCCTAGCCGTTTAGTCCCTTGTTGCGTATTGCTTAAGGGGGGTCAGTGTTCCATAAATGACTCCCTCGTCTGAGAATAGGCCACAGTGCCGATGAAAAGTGGTCTAGAGAAAGACACTTTCAGAGGTTCGGGCAGAGCATGGACCTTCACAAGCGCGGGGTTGGTTGCCCGGCTGGTGTGGCTCAGGGGTTGGCGTCAGTCCATGCTCCAAGAGGGCACTGCTCGATCCCCAGCACGGGCTGCAGAAGGCAGCTATAGATGTTGATGTTTCTCTCTCTCCCTTCCTCTCTCTCTAAAACATCGATAAAGAAAAAGAGTGGCGTTGTTTGATAGCTGCGTTTTGGGTGGGTTCAGAGTGTATCAGCAGCACCTAGGCAGCGTACACTGGCCCTCACGTTTCTTCGAGGCTCGCCTGTTAGGGCAGTGGTCGGCAAACTGTGGCTCGCAAGCCACATGCGGCTCTTTGGCCCCTTGAGTGTGGCTCTTCCACAAAATACCACATGCAGGCGCGCACGTACAGTGAGATTGAAACTTTGTGGCCCATGCGCAGAAGTCAGTTTTCGGCTCTCAAAAGAAATTTCAGTCGTTGTACTGTTGATATTTGGCTCTGTTGACTAATGAGTTTGCCGACCACTGGGCTAGGGGAATGCTCAGTCAGTCCTGGAAAGGGAGTACGTTCTCTGCACAGTGCCGCCTCCTCCTCAGTGTCCTGCTGACCTCAGGGCCCGGCACAGCGCTCTGCGCGGTAGCGTCAGACACCGGGGGTGGGTTTGCGAGGTTCCGTGGGGCCGAGCCTTCCGGGAAACCTGGGGAAGGGCCCGGTGAAGCTGTAGGAATAGCTGAGCTGTGAGAAGAGCGTGCGGGTGAAACTCACCGAAGCGTTTCTTGCTTTGCAGCCTACAACACAGCAGTCCCCCCAGGACGAGCAGGAGAAGCTGCTGGATGAGGCTGTGCAGGCTGTCAAGGTGCAGTCCTTCCAGATGAAGAGATGCCTGGTAAGCGGGCGGGCGGGGGCACGGTGTGGGGCGGGGTGCGGGATGGTCTGCAGGCACCCACAGGTGGTGTGGCCGGTGGTGGACTCGCGTGCTCTCCATTGAATTATTCCACTGTGTTCTATCTTGAAGGCTTTTCTTCTGTTCTGAATGTATTTTTTTGTAGACAGTAGCTTAAGAATTATACTTACGCCTTAACAGGTTTGGCTCAGTGGCTAGAGCGTCGGCCTGTGGACTGAAGGGTCCCAGGTTCGATTCCGGTCAAGGGCATGTACCTTGGTTGTGGGCACATCCCCAGTGGGGAGTGTGCAGGAGGCAGCTGATTGATGTTTCTCTCTCATCGATGTTTCTAACTCTCTATTCCCTCTCCCTTCCTCTCTGTAAAAAATCAATAAAATATATTTTAAAAAAGAATTATATTTACACATATTTACTTCTTTTCAAATTCCAAAAAGAGTTTTAGATAGGGCAGGGAATAATCTGTAGAAACTATGGATTCCTGATTAAATGTAAGAAACGGAACCATGTGGGCTGGTTACAAATTGCTGTGATGATGATGCTGAAAGCCCTCTCTTACCACGTCTCACTGTTTCTAAAGCTTAGTAGCAGGCTCTTTAATCAATGTTGCCTGTTGTATGGCTTTTCTTGCAAACCATTTGGCACAAAAGAGAGAAGTCTTGGAGTGGGGAGCACGTGTGGGAGTGGGGAGCAGGGGTGGGAGTGGGGAGCACGTGTGGGAGTGGGGAGCAGGGGTGGGAGTGGGGAGCACAGGTGGGCGCGGAGTTGCTATGTTCCATCTCTCTCTGTATGCACGGTGTTTCCGGGTCTAAAAGGATTGTCCTCTGGCTTCTCTGAAGGGTCTGGAAGCTGTGGCCGCGCCATTGCCAGGACAGTGTCCTGCCCCCCAAGCGCGGTGTGTCGGCTTCCTGGTCGCCGGGAGCCGAATCTGCACAGCGGGGCCGCAGCGGCGGGGTTAGGGCTGGAGGTTTGCCGGGCCATGTCGGCTTGCTGAGCCCTGCACCTGCTGGCCACTCTGCATCGCTCCTTTTCAGTAGAGAGAGGGCTCGGTTCTGTGTGACGGAAGCTGTTTAAGTGTTGTAACAAATACTGGGTGAAGGACTTCCCTAACCAAGCCCGGGTTTGTTTCAGGCACGCTTCTCATCACTTCTCTCCTGTCTCTAGGACAAAAACAAGCTCATGGACGCTCTGAAACACGCGTCCAACATGCTCGGGGAGCTCCGGACCTCCATGCTGTCGCCCAAGAGCTACTACGAACTCTGTATCCTTTGCGTGGGAGAGGGCACACTGGGACTCCCCTCCTTCCTGGTCAGGCGCCTTTGCTCCTGCGTTTCCTGGAGTCTGTCATCTTCGCTGTCTCCGCGGACAGCGCTCCCTCTCCAGGCAGAGGTGCTAAGTGACAAGAAGAAATCCCGTGTCAGAGGCCCTTCTGAGTCTTCACTACTTCAATGCTGTGTGTTGTGCCTCAGTTTCCAGAGCCTTCCTGAGGGCACTGGGCAGCTGGTTCTTTACTTACAGCTCCGATCCTGTCTGCAGGACCCGCACAGGGAAGGGGTTCTGAGATGTGCCGTTTCAAACCCGCCAGCAGACTGACAGGCAGCTCTTGTTCCGTCTGCTTTGCCCCACCAGACAGACAGACAGCTTTTCAACCCTATTTTCAGATAGCTGCCCGCTGGCTGAATGGCTGCAGCGAGTCCAGGGAGTCGCTCAGCGTGGCCTAGCTCTTTTTGAGCCCTTAACCTACGGAAAGATATGGCTATTTCTGATGAGCTGCACTACTTGGAGGTCTACCTGACGGACGAGTTTGCCAAAGGACGGAAAGTGGCGGATCTCTACGAGCTGGTGCAGTACGCGGGCAACATCATCCCGCGGCTGTAAGTCAGGGCACTCGGGGGGGTGTTGCAGAGGGTACCGGTAATCGTTTTACTTCTCAGCTAGATTAACGAGAAATTTTGGAAATTGAAAGAAACGGACGTATTTTGTTCAATGTCTTGACTACTAGAAAAGTGAATGTGACGATTATTCCTAATACGTGGAAAGGTGATGGTTATAGGGGTGTGTGTGTGTGTGTGTGTGTGTAACTTTGGGGTGTGCGTGGCTATATTTTCTATCAATCTACTTTTGTCATCGTGCAGGAGAAAGCCAGGCCCTGCCTTGTGTGCCGGGTGCGTCCTCAGATTCCTGACCCGGCCGTGTCCTTTCTCCTCGCCGTCCTAGGTACCTGCTGATCACGGTGGGCGTGGTGTATGTCAAGTCTTTCCCTCAGTCCCGGAAGGACATCCTGAAGGACTTGGTGGAGATGTGCCGCGGGGTGCAGCACCCCCTGCGGGGTCTGTTCCTTCGCAACTACCTGCTTCAGTGCACCAGGAACATCCTGCCGGACGAGGGGGAGCCCGCCGAGTGAGTGCCTTGCTGTCCTCGGGGCGCGTGCTGTGCTCGCCGTAGACACAGACCGTGTGCACGGGGCGCAGAGGCGTGTCTGCTTAGGTCGCTCTGACGCAGCGCCTTCGTGTGTCCTGAGATGGGCATGTGCGGATCTCTGTGCGTTACTAGGACCTGCTTTTCTCGTTGACGGGTTGGAGAGCATTTTCATTCCATTCGATAGACTTTGAAAAGATGACTTGTTAAATGCGTTCTGTTTTGGGAATTGTACTTATAGTGAAATAATGACGCGTGCTTAATGTTTTCCACGAACCATCCAGTTTTCCTGCTGTTCCCTGCATGTCTGTCCGTCTGTACAGTTTATGGGCTGGCCTGCCAGTTACCCTAGAACAGAAGGAGTTTTCATGATCTATGCACACACATTAGATATTAACGCCCAACCAGAACAAAAGAAGCACATGAGGTTATTTGCTTTATTATGATTCTACTCCTAGTTTTGAAGATTAATTAAGCAATCAGTAAAAAAGGTTTGAAAACTAAGTTCCCTGTCTTAGGAGGTGTAAAAACAGGCAGGAAATACATGATCTCTTCCCTCCTCGCCAAGCTTACCTTCCAATTGAAACATAAACTGTTTAACAATTCAGTGATGTAGTTACCAGTACGTTATGTCAGTGTTTTAGGCTTTTGAACTAATGGAGCTGTCGGAACAGCAGGTCTGGTTGGTGTGGGGAAGGCGCGGGGGAAGTGTTCTGTCCCGTTAACAACTGATGTGCTGGGTCCTCTCCCTGGCATTTCCCCTGGAGTTTGTTCCCCTGGAAATTGAACGCTGAGCTGTGAGGTTGGAAGCCTTTGATGAAGCCCGGAGCATTAGAGGGAGGCGGAGGAGATGCACGAAGGGGAGGTGGCGGTGAGTTTGTCCTGTGATGTGGACCCTGTGTGTGAAGGTCTCCCACTGTCTCCTTGCAGTGAAGAAACGACGGGCGACATCAGTGATTCCATGGATTTTGTACTCCTCAACTTTGCAGAAATGAACAAGCTGTGGGTGCGAATGCAGCATCAGGGCCACAGCCGAGACAGGGAGAAGCGAGAGCGGGAGAGGCAGGAGCTGCGGATCCTGGTGGGGACCAACCTGGTGCGCCTCAGTCAGCTGGAAGGCGTCAACGTGGAGCGTTACAAGCAGGTGTCCTTTTTCACTTGTCACCCCTTCTCGTGTCCGGCGGTGTCCCCGGAGTCTGATTTTAAACAGAGATATTTTTGTTAAATGACATCAAAGAAGACTTAAACCGAAAGATACGTGCTGAGTTTGTGTTTGTGGAGTGGAAGGTTGAATATTACCAGTTTCTCTTTTTGAATTGCGATGAACTGTATTTTGCTGGAGATTTACTCTAAAGCTACGTAAGATAATGTGGCTTGGTGAAAGGGATAAACCCCTAAGTGTGGAGGAGAGTAAAGCAGGGAGCCACAGACATTTTCTGTGAAGCATCGGAGAGTAAATACTGTCCACTCTGCCGTCTGGAACTGCGGTGCCCCTGGGTGTCATGCTGAAGCCGGCACAGACAGGCGGCGGCAACTTACAGGTCAGCGAGGCTGTGACCCCTGGAGTCAGAAATCCGGAATAGACCACAGACATATAATCGATTATTTATAAAGGCACAGAAACAGCCTTTACAACAGATGGTTCTGGAATATGGACATCTGTATGCAGACAAAACCCCTGACCTGTGACCCAGCCTCATACCACATAAAAAAACCTAAAAAATGGGCCAGAGACCTAAACCTAAAATCTATTAAAATTTTTAGAAGAAAACATAAAGGAAATCTCTATAACCTTGGATTAGACAGAGATTTCTTAAAAAAACACACACATATTTTATTGATTTTTTTACAGAGAGGAAGGGAGAGGGAAAGAGAGCTAGAAACATCGATGTGAGAGAAACATCAATCAGCTGCCTCCTGCATGCCCCCTACTGGGGATGTGCCTGCAACCAAGGTACATGCTCTTGACCGGAATCGAACCTGGGACCCTTGAGTCCGCAGGCTGACGCTCTATCTATCCACTGAGCCAAATGGTTAGGGCAGACAGAGATTTCTTAGGACTTAAAAAGCACAAACCATAAAAGATAAAAGACTAATGAAATGGACTTCATCCCAAATGAATTTTACTAAATAGAAACACGGTTTTTAATAATTCTTTGTAAAATTTTTAAAAAATATATTTTTATTGATTGCAGAGAGGAAGGGAGAGGAGAGAGAGATAGAAACATCATTGATGAGAGAAAATTATTATTATTATTTTTTTTAAATATATTTTATTGATTTTTTACAGAGAGGAAGAGAGAGGGATAGAGAGCTAGAAACATCGATGAGAGAGAAACATCGATTCAGCTGCCTCCTGCATACCCCCCACTGGGGATGTGCCCGCAACCAAGGTACATGCCCTTGACCGGGAATCGAACCTGGGACCCCCGAGTCCGCAGGCCGACACTCTATCCATCGAGCCAAACCGGTCTCGGCTGATGAGAGAAAATTATTGATTGGCTGCCTCTTGCACGCCCCTGACTAGGGATTGAGCCCACAACCCGGGCATGTGCCATGACCAGGAATCTAACTGTGACCTCCTGGTTCAGAGGTTGATGCTCAACCACTGAGCCACGCCAGCTGGGCTATAAAATTTTAATCTAGAAATGAAGCAAGGATGAGAAAAGTCTAAAATATGGTTTTTAAATTAATACTCCAAGTGTGTTTCTAGAGAGGTGACTTAAGATTTTGAAAATCATCTTTTAACTTACTTTTCTCTCTCTCAGATCGTCTTGACTGGCATATTGGAGCAAGTCGTGAATTGTCGGGATGCTTTGGCTCAAGAATACCTCATGGAGTGTATTATCCAGGTAAGTCATAGCACTTCATTTATGCTTTTTAAAGATTTTTAAAAATATATATTTTTATTGATTTCAGAGAGGAAAGAAGAGGGAGCGAGAGAGAGAAACATCCATGATGAGAGAGAATCATGGATGGGCTGCCTCCTGCAAGTCCCCCATTGGGGATCGAGCCCACAACCCAGGCATGTGCCCTTGACCAGAATTGAACCTGGGACCTTTCAGTTAGCAGGCCGATGCTCTATCCACTGAGCCAAATGGGCCAGGGCAATTTATGTTTTTTAAACAACTCACTTTATAGTTCATTAATTTTCATTTTTTTAAAAAAAACTCTTGACAGAGGAGAAATGAGCTTTGCTGAATAAAGAATTCCTTTCTCCTACTGCTAACTCGTGGTCTTTGTTTTCTCCCCCAAGTGTCAGGAAGCGTAACCTCCCCGTTCTCCAGGTCTCATTAGTTGTAGCATAATTGTGGGTGAACTGTGGTTAGTGGACTAGTCTGTCTGGGCTTATGTGTGGAGAGGCTTAATGTATTTTAATTTAGTTCTCGAGATTGAAGCGATCTCTCCCACAAGTTCGAACTTTGAATACCGCGAGCAAGTCCAGAAGCTAATGTGAACTGTGTTTACTTGTACCAGTCAGCTCTGGTTTGGTTTTCAGGTTTTCCCTGATGAGTTCCACCTTCAGACCTTGAACCCTTTTCTCCGGGCCTGCGCGGAGTTACACCAGAACGTGAACGTGAAGAACATCATCATCGCTCTGATCGACAGGTAAGAGCTTCCGCTGCCGGAGGGCGAACGTGCTGAGCTCGAATAACAATACGAGACGCCATCCTGCGTTATTCCCGCTCCCTCGTTATTACAGCAGTGCCTTACACGTAAGTACATGTTTAGTTGTGTAAGCGTCAGTACCTACTAGTGCTCGCCTCACTTAGGCAGGAAAGAGGTTTCGCATTTAATTGTGCAGGAAGCATGAGATAACATACATATACAGAAATATCTTTTTAGCCCTAACCGGTTTGGCTCAGTGGATGGGGCGTTGGTCTGTGGACTGAAGGGTCCCGGGTTCGATTCCGGTCAAGGGCATGTACCTTGGTTGCAGGCACATCCCCAGTAGGGAGTGTGCAGGAGGCAGTTGATCAATGTTTCTCTCTCATCGATGTTTCTAACTCTATCCCTCTCCCTTCCTCTCTGTAAAAAATCGATGAAATATATTAAAAAAATATATATCTTTTTATTGATTTCAGAGAGGAAGGGAGAGGGAGAGAGAGATAGAAACATCAATAATGACAGAGAGTCATTGGTCGACTGCCTTCTGCACGCCCTCCGCTGGGGATGGAGCCCTCAACCCGGGCCTGTGCCCTGACCAGGAATCTAACCGTGACCTCCTGGTTCACAGGTCGATGCTCAACCACCGAGCCACGTGGGCTGGGCTAAAGATTGTTCTTTATAATCATTCTGTTGAATACATGTCACCTTAATGCATTTCCATCCATATTTGCTTAAGTAGGCATCAAAGAATTTGGCTGAATTGGCCTGTTGAGAACCCATTTTTGTGTGGTACTAAGTTTGGGATGAAGTGGGAATGCAGGGAAATAGGGCTTCACTGGCAAACTGTTTAGTTAAAAGCGAATTGAAGTGATCGGCTGCATCCCACGTCCTTTTAAAGCCCTTTTTGCTCTAGGAGAAAGACACCAGTAGGAAATAGGGAAGGCGTGAGGAGTGACGTGTCATCTGAGACCCGCCCCCCCCCCCCGCCCCCTCGCCCCACTCCCTGCCCTAAACAAGGCTGTTCTGCCCGCAGGTTAGCGTTGTTTGCGCACCGCGAGGACGGGCCTGGCATCCCTGCAGACATCAAGCTCTTCGACATCTTCTCCCAGCAGGTGGCCACCGTGATCCAGGTGGGTCTGGGTCTGGCGTTGCCCCGTTCCCCACTGAGCCTCTCAGCCGGGAGGGCCTTTGTAACTAACTGTTTGGATGAATCCCGTGCTTTCTCCATCGCAGTCTAGACAGGACATGCCTTCGGAGGATGTCGTGTCTTTACAAGTCTCGCTCATCAACCTCGCTATGAAGTGCTACCCGGACCGCGTGGACTATGTCGACAAAGTTCTAGAGACAACAGTGGAGATATTTAATAAGCTCAACCTGGAACAGTAAGTCAGTTACACTCTTTTGTAAAAGCCTCAGGAGGCACGTTTTGTCCCAGGTTTGTTTTTCTTTCTCCGTCCTTTCCGAAGGGTTAGCATCTGTCTTGTGCCAAGCATTTGGTCCAGTGACATGTTTGGTGCTGATCAGGGCAGGGAGCGGGACTGAGGATGTGGCTGCGTGCGCTGGTCAGGTGGTGGCTCATGGAGCGTAAGCAGCTTCCAGGACTGTGTCTCCAGTTCAGGCCCCTCTGTATAACGAACGAGTTCGTTCTTAACCCCGGGAGACTCTTTGTGCCAAGCAGCAGCTCCCTGAGAAGGAAGGGGTTCTGAGCAGATGAGTAGTTTGGGAAAAGTAGGGGTGTGCGTGATGTCAGGTGTGGAAGTTAAGGTGGTTTGCGATCCCCTGTTTTGAGCTTCGATGCCATCAAGGAGAGAATACTCAGAGCGGCCTTAGCGGAGCTCTCCCAGGCCTGCGGCACCCTCTAGTGGCCACTGTGGGCACTTCCGAGTCCTTTGTCTTTCTCAGCGTTCCCTTCCTGTCCCGCCCTCCTCTGCTGCTGAGGTGGGTCCAGTTGGCCCTTATCCTATATCACTGTTCCACCTCATGCCATCGCCCTCCTTCCGCCTCCAGGGGTCTCCCTTTGCCTCCAGGGGTCTCCCTTCGCCTCCAGGGGCTCGCTGCACCAGGAGGGTTGCTCTTTCCGGCCCCTCTTCCCTTGGGTCTGTACCATTTTTGTGTGACCCGAAAAGCATTTCAGATCTTGAGTGATGTCTCTGTATCTTCCCTTACTAAGTGAATTTTAAAGTAAAGTTAGATAAACTAAAGAATTAGAAATCGAGATCTCTAAAATTCTCTAAATGGCCGCTGCCCCTCAGTCTCCACAGAAGCTCCATGGGCTGCTGCCTGAAACCCAGCCACTTGTCCTGAGTCCCCGCCGTCTGATGCAGAAGCGGGAGTTGGTGTTCCTCCTGTTTGGTGGACTTACTAGTTTGGCCTGGTTTTTCTCCCTACTTACCTTTGTCGTGCTTGTCGTCCTTATTGGCCACCCCGGGAACCGAGCCACCGCTTAAACCCTTCCCTTAGCAATAGCGAATTCCAGACAGTCATTTTGCCTCCAGCTCCACAGTCTGGCATTATTGAATCACATTGTTGTCACTAGGCCATTAGTAGGTGAAGACACGTGTCAGGACGGGCATCCCGGAAGGAGGGCACTGGTGTAGGGGCGGGTGGCCCCCGGGGCCGGTTCCTTTCTGTGTAAATGAGAGGTGCAGATGGTCGTGTGCCCAGCGCCGCCTGTGTGCGGGAGCTGGTTCTGTGCAGTAAAGGCCGCCCTGCCTTTTGCAGCATCGCCACCAGCAGCGCCGTCTCCAAGGAGCTCACCAGGCTCCTGAAGATCCCCGTGGACGCCTACAGCAACGTCCTGACCGTCCTGAAGCTGAGGCACTTCCACCCGCTCTTCGAGTACTTCGACTACGAGTCCAGGAAGAGCATGAGCTGCTACGTGCTCAGCAATGTCCTGGATTACAACACGGAGATTGTCTCTCAGGACCAGGTAAGCGAGCACCAGAGACATGCTGTGGTTGTAAGTGGCTGCTCGTGTGTTAGTTACGGAAGTGGAGATGCATGAGGAAGAGACGAGCAGCTGTGACCTCCCCAGAAAGGGAGCCCGTGCTGGCTGACATCTGCCGTATGTCTCTGCAGACGAGGCGGGGGTGCTGCCTGCGCATCCTTGCTTCTAGGACGAATTGTATTGTGGGTACTGCTGGGGGACTGCCCACTGGAAACCCTTGACAGCGGCTTTTTCTGCCGATGGCTTCACCCGGGGGTCTCTGTCTCACGTACAGGTGGACTCTATAATGAACCTCGTCTCCACGTTGATCCAGGATCAGCCCGATCAGCCCGCGGAAGACCCTGACCCCGAGGACTTTGCCGACGAGCAGAGCCTCGTGGGCAGGTTCATCCACCTCCTGCGGTCTGAGGACCCCGACCAGCAGTACCTGGTAGGAGTTAGCTCTTCCTGCGCCCTGCGCGCCCCGGGGAAGCAGGCACAGACGTGGCCCATGGGCTCATGCAGCCGGGCCGTAGGAGGGTTTGAATGAATGGCGGCTGATAAAGAGATGAAGTGGAGTCCATAGACTTTCCTCTCCTGATAAACATAATTGTTTGTAGTGTTCTGGAGCTCTGTTCCTTTTGAAGACTTCTTAAGAACCGCAGAAAAGCCATCTTCCCTAGTTGGGTGTCTAGGAATCATTCCACGTTCATATCCTTTTAACTGTTGCTTTAAAGTATAAGCAGCAATCCTGTATTCAAGGTTTGCAAGTGTAAGTTGTGCTTGCCACGTTGGAAATGGAATGGAGTCTGTCCTTAGCGCGCTCTGCCAGCAGTGCGCTTCGTGCACGCGCTCAGGGAAACATGTTCAAGCCCCTCTCTGCCCTGACGGGGTGGGCCTGCAGCCTCTCTGAGCCCCGTTGGCGAGATGGGTTTTGTGTGTGTCGGGTGACATGCCTGGGAGGTCAGAGGTGTGCCGTGCCCGCGACGGGGCTGGCAGCAGTGCGAGGTCCAGCGCCGCCTCTGATTGGATGATGGTAAGTCACGGTGCAGAGAAGACTGATGGCTTTGCGGGTTTTTTGTCAGATTTTAAACACGGCACGGAAACACTTTGGAGCTGGCGGGAACCAGCGGATCCGCTTCACGCTGCCGCCCCTGGTGTTCGCGGCCTACCAGCTGGCCTTCCGCTACAAGCAGAACTCTAAAGTGGTGGGTGTGCTTCTCAGTATGCCGCGCTCTTTCCCTTCCCTCCCTCCGTGTGCACTGAGTGTGTTTCTACAGAAACATCCTCTGCACAAGCAGACGGTGGTGCATAAGCCCCAGTGTCGGTGGCTCTCGTTCCCCCGCGTCCCGCAGTGATGCTGGCACATCAGACACTGGCCGAGGGCTCGGAAATGAGGGCTCAGCCCGGTTAAATGTGTGCTCGGAGCTGCCCCGTGTCGGAAGCTCCCTGGTGAGACATAAACCCCAGTGTCGGTGGCCCTCGTTCCTCCGCGTCCCGCAGTGATGGTGGCAGATCAGACACGCTGAGTCCTACACAGCTGCCTCAGTCTGCAGTGTGACAGAGCGGCTGCACTGCCCAGGCTCCGCAGTGTAGCTGCCACACGGGCAGGGCTGCAGGGCACGTGGGTGGGGCAGCTCTGCCATGGGAGGCCGGTGCCTGTCCCCTCTCTACGAGCCCTCATTGAGGCATCTTGGGGTTGGACCCATTGTGGGTTTTTTGTTTGTTTGCTTTTTAATTTTTTCAATTTTTATTTTTAAAATACATTTTTCCTAATTTCAGAGAGGGAGGGAGAGAGAGATAGGAACATCAATGATGAGAGAGAATCACTGATCGGCTACCTCCAGCACATCCCCTACTGGGGATTGAGCCCACGTCCCGGGCATGAGCCCTTGACGGGAATTGAACCCAGGACCCTTCAGTCCACAGGCTGACGTTTTATCTACTGAGCCCCACCAGGTAGGGCTGGACCCATCATTATGAGCTGCTGTAAAGTAGAAAGCAGGGCTGCATACAAGGTCCCCATCACGTTATCTTTGCAAAGAAGAAAAGGAAGACCTTTACACAGTGTTATCAGGGATTATTGCTGGTGATAGATTTAGGGATGGTTTTAATTTTTACAAATCTTTTTTTGTTTCATTTTTTCTAATTTTGTCCAAATTTGGAATGTGTTGCTTTTCTGTTGAGAGAGAACAGATGCCTAGTATTTAAAGAGTGCACAGTGAGCCAAAAGGGCGGCGTGAGAAGACTCCTGCCGAGTCCCTGTGCTTGGTGAGAGAGAGAACAGGAGAACTGCCGCGGCTTCTGTGTGTCCTGTGGAGGTTCACGTACAATGAGTGTCCTTGAGCACGCTCCCCGGACCTGCCGGTGACCAACCACGCTCACCGGACCTGATGGTAAGCAGCCACGGCTTCTTGTTGCAGGATGACAAGTGGGAAAAGAAGTGCCAGAAGATCTTCTCATTCGCTCACCAGACCATCAGCGCGCTGATCAAGGCCGAGCTGGCGGAGCTGCCCCTCCGGCTGTTCCTGCAGGGCGCCCTCGCGGCCGGCGAGATTGGCTTTGAGAACCACGAGACAGTAGCCTATGAGTTCATGTCCCAGGTGAAGACCTGTCCCCTTCTGGGCTCAGTCGACTGGGGGTGGTGTGGGGCTGCACCCTCCTTCCCACCGGCTTGGGACTCTTAGTGCTGTGGCCACAGGGACTGTTTGGAGATGGGAAACCCATCAGTTACGGGTGCTGGTGAGACTCAGGGTTCCCAAGGGGTCCTGGCAAAACTTCTTTGGAGAAAGTCCTTTGTTCCTTCGGTTGGGGAGGCCTGGGTTAAGCAAAAGCTAAGACCGGCTTCCTGCTGCAGCTGGTCAGCATCCTCACTGCCTCCTGCCTCTCCCGGGCCACACGCGCTCATCCGAAGCCTGTGGAAGGCCTCCCGGTGGGGTGTGGTGGGAACTGCTTGGGAAATGCCCGCGGGCATGGCTGCTACCTACAGGCCCCTGCTCTGCCCGCCAGGCGTTCTCTCTGTACGAGGATGAGATCAGTGACTCCAAAGCCCAGCTGGCGGCCATCACGCTGATCATCGGCACGTTCGAGAGGATGAAGTGCTTCGGCGAGGAGAACCACGAGCCCCTGAGGACGCAGTGCGCGCTCGCCGCCTCCAAGCTCCTGAAGAAGCCGGACCAGGGCCGAGCCGTGAGCACCTGCGCCCATCTCTTCTGGTCTGGCAGGAACACCGACAAAAACGGGGAGGAGGTGAGGCGCGCCTGGGCCCGCTGCGGGAGGGAGCGCGGGTGGCGGGCTGTGCCTGGAGGCGAGGCGCTGGAGTGCCAGGAAACCGCACCCGAAATACTGCTTCTGTAAAGAAACGGAAAGGAAAGTAATGTACAGAGTTACATCCTGCGGGACGCCTTTGCCTAGAGACTGTTGTAACAGCGAGTTGATGCTGCTGCCTTTAGCAGACAGACACCCGTACCCAGGCCCGCCTGCTCAGTGCGGGGGCTGGCTGCCTCCGCAGACTGCGTCTTGCACACAGTGGCGCCATTTCCCGCGCACGTGGCCACTCGTGTTTGTCATAGTCGGCTGGTGCTCACCGTGTGTCAGGCTTGTTCCTGATCGTTACACTTGGTGGTGTGACCTGTGCTCTTGGTGTCGCTGCTGTCCTGTCTGGGTGTCCTACCCTGCACCGTGTAGATGGGGACCGTGATTGCTGTCTGCTCTGACTGCTCCACCCACCAGCTATCCCCGTCTCCCTCCCGCGCCTCGGCTTCCTCTCACACAGTTAGTGGGCTGCTGTGGAGGCTGAGCGCAGCTCATTCACGCACAGGAAACCACAGAACGTGTGTGGCTTGTTTTACCGCAACGCTCGCTTTATTGTCGTGGTCTGGAACCTAGCCCACAATGTCTCCGAGTATGCTGTATGTAAATATAAAACAAATATGCAAAACAAGGAACCTGTTTGCTTTAAAATGTAGCTGCGTGCTTTAGAAAAGGAAGATTAGATTCCTTTTGTCCTTTAAAACATGAGCGAGGCGCTGTAGAGTTGTGTGTATGTCCCGGTGTGGCTGGACATTCGTGAAACATTCATCTCGTTAACCGCCCCCCCTTCATTCAGCTGCATGGAGGCAAGAGGGTCATGGAGTGCCTGAAGAAAGCCCTGAAGATAGCGAACCAGTGCATGGACCCCTCGCTGCAGGTGCAGCTCTTCATAGAGATTCTCAACAGATACATCTACTTCTATGAGAAGGAGAACGATGCGGTGAGTGACCTCCGGCCCCTCCTCTGGGGTTGGTGCATGCGCAGTTTACTGTCCTGACACGGTCGTCTTTGTTTACAAGGCTCAGGGTTGGGAGAGTCCACCTCCTGGTCTCTGAGTCTCCAAAACCCTGCTCTGTCCACGTGGGCGCATCTCGTTTGCTTAGGAATGTTTTGTAAAAACAGCCACTGTCTAAAACACGAAACAACTTACCTAGGAGGCTGACTTGTCATCACGTACAAGTTTAGAATGATTCCTGAAGAAGGAATGAGGATTTGTAGTTAAATACTATTTTGCTGTTGTTCTCTTACTAGTTCATGAGGCTCTGTGTTTTTTAATACCCCCCTTTTTTTATGACTAGCCAATAGTTGTAGTTTAAACCGGAACCTTGCTCTCATCTCTTTTTCTTTTCATGATTATTCTGATAATTGGTGAGAGTAACACGAGCTCCTCAAAATGTTTTCATTAAATTACCTTTGACCGTTTGTGGTGTGTGCTGGGTCGTGAGCTTGTGCACATTGTTTTGTAGGTCACAATTCAGGTTTTGAACCAGCTTATCCAGAAGATCCGAGAAGACCTCCCCAATCTCGAGTCCAGTGAAGAAACGGAGCAGATTAACAAGCATTTCCACAACACGCTGGAGCACCTGCGCCTGAGGCGCGAGTCCCCGGAGTCAGAGGGGCCCATTTACGAAGGCCTCGTCCTGTGAAGGGAGCGGGCCCTGCTCCTCCCAGCACAGCCAGAGGGTGTAGTCCGTAGGCCGCCCTCCCATAGATTGTGCCTTCAGAAAAGCTGAGGTAGGCCTCCCTCTCTTACCTGTGATGTGTTTGACCCAGCACCTCCGACACTCACCTTCAAGACCTTAATAAAGTTATTCACTTCATAAGTGTTCAGGTCGACTGATCACCCAAGTGGCATGGTTGATTTGCTATTTAAAATTATTGTGATTTGTAAAAAAAAAAAAACAAAAGTATTTAGAAAGCACTCTCTTGGCTACTGATGAAGCTCTCCTTCCTCCCTCCCCGTCCTGTTCCATGTTGGCTGTGTCATTTCCTCATTACTGGGAGCACTAACCCGGCCGGAAGTCTGTCCTTTGTTCGCTAGTCCAATGTGAGGTTAATCTAGACAAAAGGAATACTGTATGTGAAATTCAGCTGGCTCCTCCCTGCGTGCAAGGTGAGGCCCTGCATAATATTTTCCCTAAAACTAGAATATATTAATGCATGTTTGAGGATCTACAGCACCATGGTCAAAACCAGAAGCTATATTTTACATATTTGGGCTCGGCCAGCCATTAAGAACCTATGTTGTTCTCTTGACATATTTATCAAAATAATTTTGTTCTAAATAGTATAAAATAGAAAATTTGTGATCTATGTAATTTATGTATAACCTTCAATGTAAATTTAGGGGGAAATGCATCAGACCATTATCAGGATTTTTTTTCTTTGCACCAGTGAGAATAAAGTTGCTATTAACAGTCTGGACTCTTCTTTTCATACTGACTCATAAAGGAACTAGCAGGTGCCTGTGGAGTGGAGGTGCTTTTCGTATGCAAAGGCTGCTCAGCTGCTGTCACCAGCAGGCTCCTGCCTCATCACACCTGGCGTCCCGGTGGCCTCTGCTGTCGCTGGCCTCTGTCATGGCCGGCACAGGCCCTCAGGGCGGCTGCTGGAGTTCGGCTGGTTTCTGATGCTTGCTGTGCTGGGTTAAATTGGGTGCTACTTACCTTTTTGTATTTTTATTTTTTTTAACCTTTCTTCTTGGTGACTGTTTCCTCATCTGTATTCCTGGCCTCAGAGGACGGTTTTTGAATCTTGAATGAGGATGCAGGTAGAGCATGCAGGGAGTGTTCTGTGCACAGTGCTCAAACGCTAGCGTCGTTGGAGATTATACTTGGCTTTGATGGTAAATGTGGGCAAAACACACGTTTCGTAAGTTTAATTGGACATTATTTCCAAATGTGTGCGTCTGTGTAGGTGGTGAAGGAGCGGGTGGAGGGTGCTTGTGGAAGGTTGGGCCAGTACACGTCCAGTGGAAGGTGGCCAGGTGAAGCCCCCAGGCACGGCACAAAGGAGGCCAACTACAGTGTGTTTTTATTGTCAACCCGATGCCTTTCTGCTTTACCCCATGTCTGGGCACGGCTCGTTAGCATTTTGGAAATCATCCCAAATGATGGACCCATTTCAACTTTGTCCAAGTTCGGCCCAGTAAACAAAAGGCCGAGAGCTCGGCCGAGAACGGCGGTCCGCCTGGCCAGTAGGAGGCGCCCAGGCGCTGCCCGGGGCCTGGAGGCGCCTGGAGAGGGTGGGCTCCTGCGGGCTGGGGGCGGGCGGGCACGCAAGCTTCCCTCTGATTGGTCCGAGCGCCGCGGCCTGCTGTCCAATCAGGAGTGCTGCGTCCTCACGCAGCCGGGCTGGGCGGCGCCCGCGGACATTTGAAATGGCTGACGAGTTGCTGGCGGATTTGGGGCTGGGCCCGGAGGCGCTGGACCCGGCGCCGAAGAGCACGGGCGGGGCGGCCGAGGAGGCGCCGGCACCCCTGGAGGAAGGTGAGTGCCCCGCCGCCCGGGGAGCCGCCCCCGCGGCAGGCCGTGCCCGCGGACCCCGAGGCGCCTTCCGGACGGCGGGCGGGACGAGGGCCCGGGGAGCGCCCCGGCGAGTCTGAGAGGGTTCCCGGGCCCCGCGCGCGTGCCTGCGTGTCAGCCTCCCCTGTGCGTGTCCCGGCAGCCCGTGGCCGCTGCCCTTCCCGAGCGCGGAGCTGACCCCGGCCACGGCTCAGCCCTGCGGGCAGGGGGCACCCAGCACCCAGGCCCCGCTCGGCCCTCCCTCCCCCTCGGCCACGGCTCACAGCCCTGCGGGCAGGTGTCACCCAGGCCCCGCTCGGCCCTCCCTCCCCCTTGGCCCTCCCCCTCGCCACGGCTCACAGCCCTGCGGGCAGGTGGCACCCAGCACCCAGGCCCCGCTCGGCCCTCCCTCCCCCTCGGCCACGGCTCAGCACCCAGGTCTCTGGTCGCCCCCCCCTCCCTTGGTCATGGCTCACAGCACTCAGGCCCCGCTCGTCCCTCCCTCCCCCTCAGGGAGGTCCCACTATGTACGCCTCACGCTGGAAGCTGGCTCGGCTCTTGGCTGACCTTTCCGTGGGACTGTGATGGGGAAACCCGCAGAGGGAGAAAAGGAAGGTGGGCCTCACACCACCACTGCCCGCCTGCCCACCTGCGCCAGTCCCCCGCCTTCCTTTTCGGCTTCCCCATCTGGACAGCTGCCGGGCCCTCCGAGGGGTGGAGGTGGAGGGAGTCTGTGGGAAAGGGAGCTTTCAGAGTGGCGGTGAGGAGCCGCCCTGCAGGAGTGTGGAAGCACTAGCTCCACCTTCACCTCCACCTCGGCCACGGCTCACAGCCCTGCGGGCAGGTGTCACCCAGGCCCCGCCGCCACCCCATCCACCGCCACCCCATCCACCCGAGAGCTCCTGTGGGTGAAGAAGGGGTTCTGTGGAAAGTAACCCCACGGGGTTACGGGATCATAAACTCACTGGGCAGGTCACGGTGTGCAGCCATGCCCCAGGCATATGACTACTTTAGTGAAAGGTCTGTCTGCCTTAAGCCAGCCTCTCTGAAATTATATATATATATATATATATATATATATATATATGAATGAGACCTCAGGTGATCTCCACTTAATTCAGTGGCAGGTGCCTCCTGGGGAGTCTCAGAAACAGGCCTGGCCCAGGAGGGGCTCAGGGTCTTGCTGTCTGAAGGAGAACTTGGGGTTTGAGGTGTGTTTCCCTTTAGTGAACCGGGTTCTGCAGCGACGGGGAGAAAAGCGAGTCTGGGCTGTGGGAGCTGAGCCAGGGCCAGAAGGGGAAGCGGCCTGTGAGCCCCGAGGGCCGGGGTTGCTGGCCCGCTGATGTGGGTGGTTCTTTCAGGTTCGTCCCAAGACGGAGATTCGAGCAGCGACTGCAGGCGGGAGGACAGCCCAGGGTCCCGCTTACCCCACTTCGTGCTGCAGGGGAAGACCCATTTCCCGGAAATGTTCCAGACCGGCCACCTCCTGTTCTACGAGCGGTTCAGAGCCTACCAGGACTACATCCTCGGTGAGCCGCGCCCCGCGCTCTCCGCCTCTCCGTGTCCCAGGCGCTGTCTGTGTGGGGCCCTCCCACAGCCAGTGGCCCAATGGGCCCTTGACCCCCCTCCGTGCGTGGCCTTGCCCACCCCCTGCCGGGCTCAGCCTCAGTGCCCGCTGTGTTTTCTCTCTGCAGCCGACTGCAAGGCCTCCGAGGTGAGAGAGTTCACGGCCGAGTTCCTGGAGAAGGTGCTGGAACCGTCTGGGTGGCAGGCTGTCTGGCACACCAACGTGTTCGAGGTGCTGGTGGAGGTAAATTTCATGCCCTCGTTGAGCTCCCGTTTGCCTCTCGCTAAAAGCACTTCCTTTCAAGCTGTTATGGCCAAAGCCTGGTTCTTAATTAAAGTTTATGAGCCGATTGAAACTAGCGTCTTTCCCATCTAATCGCCCGAGTGTGTGGAGTTTGCACATCTAAAGACACCTGACGGGGAGCTGCCAGGAAATCGGGGTGGCCGATCCCCCAGGATCCTTGGGCAGGGGTACCTGGATGATATACCCAGCAAGTGGAGGAGGGATTTGAGACCGCTTCGGAAAGAAAGTGGCCTCATTATGAAGCCAACGGGGTTTCAGTTTTTTGTTGTTGTTGTTGTGTGTTTTTTTATCTCAGTGGCAGCCCATTAAATAGCTGGAGCCAAATAGGCATTTTAGAAACTAGCCTGGTGTTTTGCCTGGCAAGTCTGTGGATAGGCGGTTAATCTTGTGATAATGTGGCCCGTTGCAGAGAGGAAAAGCAATCTCATTTTTCAACCGACTGGGCCTTTTCCATGGAATTGGCGCTCTAATTACAGCTGTGGAGTTATCTCCATGTTTGTTAACTGGGCCACAAAAACCCTGTTAAACTCAAACATGAAACCGGGGAGTGTCAATGCAAGACATCGTGCAGCTCCCGTGGACAGGGACGGCCCAGGCTGCGGGGCGCGGGGCAGTGTTTCATTCTGGGTTCTGCTAACATCCTTGGTTGCAGCTCAGGCCTGTCAATTAGGTTAAGATCACCCCCCCCCCCCCCCGTCCCCTCGTGCCCCACTCGCCCAGTCAGTCATTGCTTTATAAGAGGGACGTGCCATTCTTCAGCTTAAAGCCTCGGACGCATTTACCAAAGGCCTGGTCTGGCTTTCCGGCTCCTCCCTGCTGGAGAGCACGTCAGATGCAGGCCCCTTCCCATGCGCTTCACTCCTGGTCTCCTTGCCCCCCCCCCGCCTCACCTCGTCTCCTGCTGCTCCCCCCACCTGCTGCCATTTCCTTCCTCTGGTTCCAGCAGGAAACTCTGCCTTTCTGCACTAGCAGCTGCCAAGCTGGTCTCTGCCACAGGCCCTTTGCACCTCCCCGCTCTTCAGATGGCTGCTGCCGTCTCACCCTTTCCATTGCGGCTCCCAAGTGACTTCCACCCCTGCTAGTTAGTCTCTGCCACGTACTTGTCACCATCTTGTCGGTTTGTTTCCTCCTTTACAGCGTAAGCTCCATGTGGGTCAGAGCCAGGCCAGTCTTGTTTATCCTCTGAATGAGGGAAGCAGGCTCTCCACTCGCATTCTATGTTAAAAAAACACCAGCCCTTGGGTAGTGTTGAGTGTGCCTCTTCATTGTGATCTCTGTGTGTTAAGCCCCTCGTTTTAACTTTGAGGTCACGGATGTGGACTTCACAGCCCTGAAGGCCGTGGTGCGGCTGACAGACCCCTGCCTGTGCGAGTCGCATGTGGGCACCTTCACCGCAGAGTGCGTGCGGGAGCTCCTGGAGCTGAAGGGACAGCGGCTGCCCCTGCAGGAGCTGTGGGTGGTGTTCGACGGCTCCGGGGCGTTGGACCAGACAGCGCTGGCCATCGAGCACGTCAGGTGGGCGGCGCCTGGAGAAGCTGCTTGGGCCCAGGGCGGTGGTCTGTCCTCGCCGCCCCAGACCCAGCCCTCAAGCTGCAAGCGGTCGCTGCAGTAATTAAAACAGTCAAAGGCAGGGGAATCATTTTTACGTTTGAAAAATGTAAAGAAATGCTTAAAATGCTGTTTTGGAGGTAATTTCAGACTTACAGAAAATATGAAAATAGTACAGAGAATTTCTGCGCCCCACTATCCCCTCCCACAGGTAGTCAGTGATGGTTCAGGTACAAGGACGTATAGTAGACCCTGCCGGGAGACACTGTGTGGCCCGTTCAGAAAAGGGCTGTGGCCTCGACCACACGTGGCAGGCAGCCCAGCGTTTTCTCCCGTGGGGGATGGGCTGTGGGTTTTCCTTCGCTCCTCCCTCCAACCCCCCCGCCTGGAGCCAGGGGTTGAACTTGAATGGTACTGGTTTCCGCTTCAGGTTTTTCTACCAAAACATTTGGAGGAGCTGGGATGAAGAGGAGGAGGACGAGTACGACTACTTTGTCCGCTGCGTGGAGCCTCGACTGAGACTGTGAGTGTCCACTCGCGACCTTTAACTTGACCTGTGGTCCACCTCGACCTGTGGGTTAACTTGACCTGTGGTTTAATTTGACCTGTGGGTTAACTTCACCTGTGTGTATGTGTGCTCCAGGGGCCCAGACAGAAATAGGCTGCCAGATGTACAGAACTGTCACCCGTTGGCAATTCTGCGATGAAGCTTGAGGTGTGGAGAAACCTACTTGCAGTGTTTATAGACTGAGTGTAAAGCAGAGAGTTCAAGAACATCTACGTTAACAGCTCAGTGTTTGCAAATCGGAGTAAAACTTGAGCTAATGTGTTAAAAACAACCTTTTTTGTTAAATTCAAGGACAATTATTTGAGAAACAGTGAAATTAGCTGAATTGTAGAAGACTTTCTTCTAAAGACGTGGCTTTGCTGTCCGTTCCCACAGTAAGACACGCCTACTAGACTTACCTCGGGAAGCTTTGCCGGGTTCCTGTCCTCAAATATTTGACATATGGACGAAAATGTTAATAGTACTGAATCAGATTCTTCTTCTAATATATTTTGGGAGGAAAAACCCTTTCACACAAAAATACCCCAAATTCACCACCATTCCGCCCAAAAGCTGTTCTGCACTTGCCGAATGTGGCATTTAGCGGTCCACTAGATGGCGCTCTAACACCGTTCATTTCCCTCTGGTGGGCCTTGAACAGGAAATAAAATTAGGGCGGGCACTCCCAGGGAAGAAGAGTTTGTGGGGATGACTTCCCCTGGTGAGAGGACTTGGTTACGCAGGACCTGGCAGCAAGCCCTGACGTGTGGGCCTGCTTGTACGTGTGGAGAGACAGCCCGTAGGACAGCCACATCCACAGGATGAAGATGGAAAGTGATGCAAAGCCCCAGCCCTTCCTCACACGAAGCACATGGAACGAAATCACGTGCGACTCGCACAGGCAGGGGTCTGTCAGCCGCACCACGGCCTTCAGGGCTGTGAAGTTCACATCCGTGACCTCTGGGTCTACTTCGTTGGTAGTAAGAAAAGAGTGTTCGGAGTCTGGATCTCGCTCCCTGGGGGAAGGCTGTGTGCCCTGGGGGAGGCCTGTGCCCTGGGGGAGGGCTGTGTGCCCTGGGGGAGAGCTGTGTGCCCTGGGGGAGAGCTTTGTGTCCTGGGAGAGGGCTGTGTGCCTGGGAGAGGGCTGTGTGCCCTGGGGGAGGGCTGTGTGCCCTGGGGGAGAGCTGTGTGCCCTGGGGGAGGGCTGTGTGCCCTGGGGGAGGGCTGTGTGCCTGGGGGAGGGCTGTGTGCCCGGGGGGGGGGTGGGCTGTGCGGGGGGGGGGGGGGTGGAGGGTGGGGGCTGCATGCTCTGGGGGAGGGCTGCGCCCGGGGGGAGGGCTGTAGGGGTTGGTCTTAGCACCTCAGGCGGGCCATGGTGGGTCAGTGCCATGCCAGCCCTTGGAGAAGCTCGTGTGTTTCCTGGTTCCCATGGGCCTTCGCGGGGCAGTGCCTGGTTGGATTCGGGGTGCACTGTGATGAGGGTGAACGCATGTGTGCGCACAGGAAGAGATTCACACACACCTGCACCACGGGCGGGCACGGGGAGAGGCCGGAGGTGTTTCTAGTTACCGAGGAGGAACTGGCACGTGGGGAGGCGCTGGAATGTCCACGGCAGGCAGACTCTGTGCAAAGGTCCCGGGCGAGGGTCGGCAGCGCTCAGCAGGCCCGACTCGGGGGTCACCACGGGCAAGGCTCCTCCTCTCTCATCGGAGCCGGCGCCAGGCTGTGGCCCGAGACGCAGCGGGCGCAGCGGGCTGCACGTCCAGGCCGCGAGTGTCCCTGAAGGGGAGAGCTGACGGGTACCAGGAAGGCTGAGGGACTGGTGTCCGAGTTTGAGTCTAAGCTGCATAAGTTAACACACCTCTTCCTGCAGTCAGTGGTTCGGGCTGTTTCTTGTTTGCCAAGCAGACACAGTCCTGGGTCTCAAGCTTCACCTGTTCGTTAACTTGAACAGCAGAGGTTATTTTGGCGCCTGTTCAAACACTGAAGGCTCGGGGTAATTTGATGTAAGTTTGCTGAGGGTGTGGTTCTGCTTCCCCTCATCTTAGTAGAGCGTGGCTGAGGGTGAGAGGACCCTCCTGTCCCCAAAGCCCCGCCTCCTGTCCCCACTGCCCCGCCCCCTGTCCCCACGGTTCCGCCCCCTGTCCCCACAGCCCCGCCTCCTGTCCCCACTGCCCCGCCCCCTGTCCCCACGGTTCCGCCTCCTGTCCCCACTGCCCCGCCCCCTGTCCCCACGGTTCCGCCCCCTGTCCCCACAGCCCCGCCTCCTGCCCCACAGCCCCCAGGAGCTTTACAAGCACCTGTCAGTCCTGGACCCCGGTTTTACTGTCTGGGTGGCCGAGCTCCCCAGCGGTTCTCAGGTGCAGCCAAGGCGGAGAAGCCTGGACCTGACGCATATTCAAGAAAACACACTTTTAGCTGAGGAGCAGAGCAGTGACAGCAGTCTTGTCCCTCATTTCCAGATCCATGCCTTTCACGTTCCTCAACTGGATTATGCGTCCGTCAGTTAGCTGTCCTCTCGCATCTAGAAGGACTTTCCTGTACTCGAGGAGGCATAGAAATTAGTAATCAACTAAGTGCCGATACGGCTGTCCGACCCGAGGTTATTTGGTGTGAATCCCTAGTTCAGGGAGCACGGCTGTGTTCTCAGACCTGGGAGGCTTCTGTTTTGAGCTCCTCTGATGGCCTCCCCGAGGGCTGTCTGCGTGATTTCCTTCCATGTGCTTCGTGTGAGGAAGGGCTGGTGCTTGGCATCACTTTTCATCTTTCATCCTGTGAATGTGGTTGTCCTACAGGTTGTTATGAGACTATTTGGGATACTTCCCTCCCCACCCCATCTCACCCCCAGACTGCCCTCTGCGACCCATTTATTAAGATTTTGAATCTAATAGACGAGAAAATAATTTATTCAGCGGCTCCACTTCCGAGGGATGGGCTCAGCCTTGCCCGCCCCCAGCCCCACGCGGGAAGTGCGTCCCTGGGCCTCTGAGTGCGTGGCCAGCTCAGTGGTCGGACGTGTCCGTGGGGAGGGGCTCAGCCTGCTTTCGAACTTGCAGGCACTATGACATCCTGGAGGACCGCGTCCCCTCCGGCCTGGTCGCCGACTACCGCAGCCTGCTGGCGCAGTGCGAGGGCGTGTACAGGAGCTTCCTGAACCTGCGGAGCAGTCTGTCGGCCTGCGGCGCGGACTCGGAGCAGGAGAACGTCTCCATGGTGCAGGGGCTGGAGCTGTACTCGGAGCTGGAGCAGCTCAAGCAGAAGCTGAAGCTCATCGAGAACCCCTTGCTGAGGTGCGGGCCTCACCCCCTCACTGCGCCCGCTGCCTGGGTTTTCTTTTTAAAAAATACGTTTCAGGGGAGAGGGAGAGAGAAACATCAGTGATGAGAGAGAATCATGGACCGGCTGCCTCCTGCCCGCCCCACATCAGGGATCGAACCCGCAACCTGGGCATGCGCCCTGACCGGGAATTGAACCATGACTTCCTGGTTCATAGGTCGATGCTCAACCCCTGAGCCACGCAGGCCGGGCCTCCTGGCTTCTTTCCTACAGGCCGTGCTGCTCACAGCTCCCTGCTTCCTTCCAGGTACGTGTTCGGTTATCAGAAGAATTCTAGCATCCAAGCAAAGGGCGCCCGTCCGCGCGGCCAGAAGGTCACCCACGTGGTGTCCTCCACCATGGTGACGGGGCTGCTGCAGGCCCTGCTCAGGGACCGGCTGTGTCAGGAGCCGGGTGCGGAGGACATGGAGGTCCAGGTGAGGAGGGTTTCTTGCTTGGGGGGCTTCCCCCTTGCTCATCAGGTTCCCCTGAGTCTGCAGAGCGACGGGACCAGAGCTGGTGTCTGTGCCGCGGGCGGTGATGGCCCTGCCTTGGTCGGCACTCGGCAGGTGCGCCCTGGCACACAGTGAAAGCACGGGATGCTCCGTGTGTGGGGACCCTTTAGAGGGAAGTGTGGGACCCAGAAACCCTCGGGTCGCACTATGTCCTTGCTGCCTTCTAGTTCCACAGTGACCCGCTGTTGGCCATCAACGCCTGCTATGAAGGCGACAGGGTGATCGTCTGTCCTGGTCGCTACGTGGTGCAGGGCACGGTCTCCATCGCTGACTCCATCGAGCTGGAAGGTGAGTGGGACTTCAGAAACGGGGACCGCGCCTTGTGGAACGGAGCTTCCAGAGGAAATGCGGTGTCAGCCCCTCGATTTCACACATGAAGGACCGACCTGGTGTCTGAGCAGCGGGGGGTGTTCTCTGTGGCATCGTGTGTGGGAGGACACGCCGGGGAGGAAAAGGCCACAGGCACTGGCTAGGGTGGGTCAGTGGTTAGAGCTCAGCCCATGAACCAAAGGGTCACAGGCTCGATTCCCAGTCAGGGGCACACACCCAGTTGCAGGGTCGATCCAAGGCACCTGTGTGAGGCAACCAGTCATTGTTTCACATCCACGTCTCCCTCCCACTCTCTCTTTCTCCTCTTCCCTGCCCTCCACTCTAAAAAGATCCCTGGGAAAATATCCTGGCTGTGGATTAACAACAAGGAAAGACTACTTTCCAGATTGTAGGAGGTGCATGGGCAGGAAATCTGGTTTCTAGAATAAAAAATATCCCATCAATATGTTTTTAAAAATACATTTAAAAATATTACTTTACATGTTGCTTATTCTTATTCCATAAATGTTTGGATATATTGGTGCATTATTTAAAAAAGTTTAGCTTATTTAAAAAGAATTGACCTCAGAGAGGAAGGAAGAGGAGAGAGAGAGAGAGAGAGAGAGAGAAACATCCATGATGAGAAAGAATCATGGATCAGCTGCCTCCTGCATGCCCCCCACTGGGGAACGCAACCCGGGCCTGTGCCCCGACCGGGAATCCAACTGTGATCTCCTGGTTCCAAGGTGGAAGCTCAGCCCCTGAGCCCCGCCGGCCAGGCAGTGCTCTGGCACGCTCAGGGAGAGGCCTGGCTTCAGGCTGCCGTGCGGCCGTTCACCTCGGTCCTGTGTTTCCCTAATGTGTCAGATTGACTTGCACCTGTTCAGCCGTTCACCCAAGAGCGTCCAGTCGGCAGTAAAGCCTGGGACGCAGTCATCCATCACCGTGGGCCTCGCAGCTGTTCGAGGGCGTCGATGCGTCCTCTGTCTTCATCTTGTCAGAGTTCCTGATGGCAGTGAGGCCGCTCATTCCTGGTTCACCTGCTCAGCACCCACCCTCTGTTTAATCCGCCGTGTCCTCCCTCCCGAGCGCGCACGCAGGGGAGGTGTGTGAATAGCACACCTGTGGGCAGGTCCTGCAGCAGGAGGCTTCAGCGGGAAGAGCAGGGGCAGAGATCGGGCTGGATCCCAGCTCTGCCTAGGCTGTAGGAAGTTACCGTGTGGCGGCCAAAGCGCCGCAGGTGGCGTAGGAATTCGGACAGTTCTGCGTAATCGGCTCATCTACTCCCGGGCATTTCCGAGTTGGGGCAATCGGTGGTCCATCGCTGGTGTGAGTGTGGAGTATGATTGAGGCTTATCTGACGCTGACCTGTCGGCAGCCATGTCTGTAACGAGGCGGGCGAGGGCCCGCCATGTGCAGGTGTTCACCATGCGTGTGGCAGGGCTGTCCTTGCTGAGAACTCATTCACTTGGGTGATGGTTTTATACTTAAACTGTTAAGAGTACATGTTTATGTCAGAATCTCAGCTTGTCTCACTGTGGCGTTTTTTTAATGTTTAAGTTTTTCTGATGATAAAGGTGATTGTGGGAAATGTGCAAACACGTTCAGATTTGCAGAGATCGATGGTTTTCAGTGGCTAACAAGGTCAGCCTGGTTTTCCCAGTAGCTAAACGTCCCCTACGTCAGTTTGTCAGGTTTTTTATTGTTGTTAATCCTCACCCAAGGATATTTTTTCCATCACTTTTTAGAGAGAGTGGAAGGGAAGGGAGGGAGGGAGAGGAGAGAGCAAGAGAGAGAGAAACATTGACATGAGAGAGACATTGATTGGTTGCCACCCAAACTCACCACATCCAGATGGAGAGAAGCCTGCAATTGAGGTACGTGCCCTGGAATCGAACCTGAGGCCCTTCAGTGCCCGGGCCGACACTCCAACCACGGGGCCACACCAGCCAGGACTGTCGGATTTTGAGTCAGTCTGTTTAAGAGAATATTAACATCAGATAATCCTGAAAACTGCTCAGGCTTTCTGAAACATTGTATTAGAAGAATAGAATCGTAGAGTTGGCAAAAAATGATGTGTCACGTGCTTTAGAGCCCTTGGGCCCAGGTGAGCGCGCGGATTTGTTATTTTTTATAGCAGATTTGTAAGTGCTGAGCTGTCTGAGGTGGTTATCGGGTGGTGTTTCTGATATGGAGGCACGTTGAGGAGATTATTAGAATTGTGTCTACTCTGGCTTACATGGAACCAGGTATGTGGGAGAGAGTTCCGTTCTATTTCAGGGCAGCTGGGTGCCTGGCCACGTATCGTTAGGAGGCATCTGATGGAGCCGTTGGTGTTCGGACGTTTCCCGCCCCCACGCTAGCAGCTCGCTCTCTTCCTCAGGGTACGGGCTGCCTGATGACATCGTGATAGAAAAGAGGGGCAAGGGGGACACCTTCGTGGACTGCTCGGGCGCGGACGTGAAGATCTCCTGCATGAAGTTTGTCCAGCACGACGCCGTGGAGGGGATCTTAGGTGAGTCTCAGTGCTCGTGTCCACTGGGTCCGGCCTTGAGGCCACCACGTCCCCCGCAGGCAGCCCAGGAACCCCCGGGAGCCCCAGGAGGTCAGTCCAGGAACCACCAGGATCCTCAGGTCAGTCCAGGAACCCCCGGGAGCCTCAGGTCAGTCCAGGAACCCTCGAGAGTCCCAGGAGGTCAGTCCAGGAACCCCCGAGAGCCCCAGGAGGTCAGTCCAGGAACCCCCGGGAGCCTCAGGTCAGTCCAGGAACCCCCGGGAGCCTCAGGTCAGTTCAGGAACCCCCGGGAGCCCCAGGAGGTCAGTCCAGGAACCCCTGGGAGCCCCAGGTCAGTCCAGGAAGCCCCGGGAGCCCCAGGAGGTCAGTCCAGGAACCCCCAGGAGCCCCAGGAGGTCAGTCCAGGAACCCCTGGGAGTCCCAGAAGGTCAGTCCAGGAACCGCCAGGAGCCCCAGGAGGTCAGTCCAGGAGCCCCAAGAGCCCCAGGAGGTCAGTCCAGGAACCCCCGGGAGCCTCAGGTCAGTCCAGTAACCCCTGGGAGCCCCAGGAGGTCAGTCCAGGAGCCCCAAGAGCCCCAGGAGGTCAGTCCAGGAACCCCCGGGAGCCTCAGGTCAGTCCAGGAACCCCCGGGAGCCTCAGGTCAGTCCAGGAACCCCCGGGAGCCTCAGGTCAGTCCAGGAACCCCCGGGAGCCCCAGGTCAGTCCAGGAACCCCCGGGAGCCTCAGGTCAGTCCAGGAACCCCCGGGAGCCTCAGGTCAGTCCAGGAACCCCCGTGAGCCTCAGGTCAGTCCAGGAACCCCTGGGAGTCCTAGGAGGTCAGTCCAGGAACCCCCAAGAGCCCCAGGAGGTCAGTCCCGGAACCCCCGGGAGTCCCAGGAGGCTGGTTAGTTATGTATGCCGCATGCTGGCCTACGGAGCCCATTCCAGCGTGTGCAGTCCCAGCCTGTCCTTGCCCGCTGGCAGTTAAGTGTGGGTTTCTGTGTGACCCTTTTTTCTTCTAAAACATCCTGAGACCGCCATCTGTGTCCCTCATGTCCAGTGCAGCCCTAGATGCACGCTAGCCGTCTTCACAAGTCGCTAGTGTTTGTTTCCTGGGCTCCGCGGCCCCTTTCCTCCTTGAATTGGCCCCAACGGGCTCAGGAAAGTGACTGTCCGATACCTTTTTTATTTTTATTTTTTTAATCAAAAGTGCTTTTAGCTCGATGTTGCATTTCTGAGGCCCAGTCGCTCTTGTTTAAGCAGCTGCTTTTAGGGTTAGATGGCGGCTAAAGCAGCCATTGCTTACGCGTTTTGAATTTGTAAATCCCGTAACGAAGTGTGAGCGCAGCTATCGAGCAATACTCAACCCTCCGGGGCCACCCGGGGCCACTTCTCGCGTTGGCGAGTTCTCCCTGAGCTGTCGCGTGTCCCCTCCCAGTCATCCACCGGGGCAGGACCACCGTGGAGAACTGCGTGCTGCAGTGCGAGACCACCGGCGTGACCGTGCGCACCTCCGCGGAGCTCGTCATGAAGGCCTCCGACCTGTGCGGGGCCAAGGTGTGTGCCCTCCCTTGTCCTGGGGGCCGTGGCTGTAGCGGCGGCCAGAGGAGGAAGAGTAGCCGCACACCCGCTCCGGGACACGGACGGGCACCCACAGCGCTGAGTAAGGGGGAGGGGGCCATGCTGGGGCCGCGTTCATTCAGTGCCGCCACGAGCTAGGTGAGCTGGTTTCTGGTGGCCGCTCTTCACCACATTGAGGGATTCTCTGTTCCTGTTTTCTGAGGATTTTTGTAATGAATGTGTGTTGCCTTTTGTCAGATGTGTCTTCTGCATTATTTGATACTAGCTTTCCCGTTGCAGGAAAATTCCTGCAATGGGATTTCCTGCTGCACTCTACCCCGCCTCGGTTCCTCCCTTGCCGCCCGCCTCGCCTTCTCCTCCGGCCCTCCCGCATTTCCCTTCGCCCCCGGCCCCGCCTCCGCTCCGCTTTTATCACCCGCCTCACCTTCTCCTCCAGCCCGCCCGCATTTCCCTTTGCTCCGCCATTGTCGCCCGCCTCCGCCCCGCCCCGCCCTTGCCGCCCGCCTCACCTTCTCCTCCGGCCCGCCTGCTTTTCCCTTCGCCCCCGGCCCCGCCTCCGCCCCCGGCCCCACCTCCGCCCCGCCCTTGCCGCCCACCTCGCCTTCTCCAGCCCGCCCGTGTTTCCCTTCGCCCCCGGCCCCGCCTCCGCCCCGCCCTTGTCACCGGCCCCGCCTTCTCCTCCAGCCCGCCCGCATTTCCCTTCGCCCCCGGCCCCGCCTCCGCCCCGCCCTTGTCACCGGCCCCGCCTTCTCCTCCAGCCCGCCCGCGTTTCCCTTCGCCCCCGGCCCCGCCTCCGCCCCGCCCTTGTCACCGGCCCCGCCTTCTCCTCCAGCCCGCCCGCGTTTCCCTTTGCCCACGGCCCTGACTTCGCTCCTCCCTTCTCCTCCCCCTGCCCCCCTGGCTTGCTTGCTTCTTCGAAGCTTTACTCCCCTTTGCAGCTCTTGGCTTCTTTCGACACTGTCTTGATATGCAAATCAGCCGCCATCTTTGTTGGGGCAATTTGCATACTCGTCCTGATTGGTGGGTGGGCGTGGCTTGGCTGGTGGGCGTGGCTTAGGTGTAGCGAAGGTGCGGTCAATTTGCATATTTGTCTATTATTAGATTAGATGGTCCCATGGTGCTGACTGATCAATCGATTGATAGAATCAGAAAATGGATTTGTCCAGAGTGAGAGTGGAACCCTAGTGAAGGGCAGACACTTTAGCCAGTGTTGTGTGCACACACGTGTGTGCATGCGTGTGTGTGCGTGTGTGGTCTCAGAGAGTGATGAATGATGGACCGCTTCCTGGCAATGGAGCAGAGGCAGCGTCACTAGAAATACAGTGTTCTCTAGGAAAGCTTTCTCCTTGCCCTTTGCACTCACTCTGTCAGGCTAAGAAATGGTGGCAGTGACTCGTGGTCCTGCCTTTCACAAAGGGCTGTCGTGCCTTGCCTTGCGGTCTAGGGGGCTGGTGTGGAGATCTACCCTGGCAGCACGTGCTCCCTGAGCGACAGCGGGATCCACCACTGCCGGGAGGGCATCCTCATCAAGGTGAGCCCCTCCCCCGCCCGGCGTCCCCGCAGGCAGGGGTTACTGCTTCCCTGTGGCTCTGGTGTTCCCATTGGGAGAAGCGGGAACAGTACGGGGTTTCGGGGCTGCAGACACCTGGGTGCAGGGCTCTCTGAGGAGTCTTGTGTGCGGCCTGAGGGGCAGGGGCTGCGTCCCTCGCTGGCTGCCCCTTAGGTTTGGGATAGCCCAGGAGCTGCGGTGGTTAGGCAGGCGGCGCTGACCGGGACCGTGGTTCACACGTCCGTCTTCGTTGTCACAGGACTTCTTAGATGAGCATTACGACCTCCCCAAAATCTCCCTGGTGAACAACATCATCCACAACAACGAGGGGTACGGCGTCGTCCTGGTGAAGCCGAGAATCTTCTCTGACCTGCAGGAAAACGCCCAGGGCGGAGCCGAAGGTAGGCGCTAGTGCCTCCCGAGAGCCTCCTGCCCACTGTCTTTCTTGGCAGCAGAGCTGGCTGACTCAGTGGGACGTGCATGGAGTCCAGGCCCTGAGCCGATCCTGCGGTTCTCAGTTGTGAGAAGGGTGGAGCTTGGCCTGGTGGGGAGGCCTCGTCCTCTGGGGCCGCTGCAGCTTGCTGTGTCCTCAGAGTTCTGTAGGTCAGAGTGCAGTGGGCGTGGCCCAGGGATCTTTAGGTCAGAGTGCAGGGGGTGTGGCCCAGAGTTCTGTAGGTCAGAGTGCAGTGGGCAAGGCCCAGGGATCTTTAGGTCAGAGTGCAGAGGGTGTGGCCCAGGGATCTGTAGGTCAGAGTGCAGAGGGTGTGGCCCAGAGTTCTGTAGGTCAGAGTGCAGGGGTGTGGCTGAGGGTTCTGTAGGTCAGAGTGGGGGTGTGGCTGAGGGTTCTGTAGGACAGAGTGCGGGGGCGTGGCCGAGGGTTCTGTAGGACAGAGTGCGGGGGCGTGGCCGAGGGTTCTGTAGGTCAGAGTGCAGGGGCGTGGCTGAGGGTTCTGTAGGTCAGAGTGCAGTGGGCATGGCCCAGGGTTCTGTAGGTCAGAGTGCAGGGGTGTGGCTGAGGGTTCTGTAGGTCAGAGTGCAGGGGGTGTGGCCCAGGGATCTTTAGGTCAGAGTGCAGTGGGCATGGCCCAGGGTTCTGTAGGTCAGAGTGCGGGGGTGTGGCTGAGGGTTCTATAGGTCAGTGCAGGGGCGTGGCTGAGGGTTCTGTAGGTCAGAGTGCAGGGGTGTGGCCCAGGGTTCTGTAGGTCAGTGCAGGGGCGTGGCCCTGGGATCTGTAGGTCAGTGCAGGGGCGTGGCTGAGGGTTCTGTACGTCAGTGCAGGGGTGTGGCTGAGGGTTCTGTAGGTCAGTGCAGGGGTGTGGCCGAGGGTTCTGTAGGTCAGAGCAGGGGCGTGGCTGAGGGTTCTGTAGGTCAGAGCAGGGGCGTGGCTGAGGGTTCTGTAGGTCAGAGTGCAGGGGTGTGGCCCAGGGTTCTGTAGGTCAGTGCAGGGGCGTGGCCCTGGGATCTGTAGGTCAGTGCAGGGGCGTGGCCGAGGGTTCTGTAGGTCAGTGCAGGGGTGTGGCTGAGGGTTCTGTAGGTCAGTGCAGGGGCGTGGCTGAGGGTTCTGTAGGTCAGTGCAGGGGCGTGGCTGAGGGTTCTGTAGGTCAGTGTAGGGGCGTGGCTGAGGGTTCTGTAGGTCAGTGCAGGGGTGTGGCTGAGGGTTCTGTAGGTCAGTGCAGGGGCGTGGCTGAGGGTTCTGTAGGTCAGAGTGGGGGTGTGGCTGAGGGTTCTGTAGGTCAGTGCAGGGGCGTGGCCCTGGGATCTGTAGGTCAGTGCAGGGGCGTGGCCGAGGGTTCTGTAGGTCAGTGCAGGGGCGTGGCTGAGGGTTCTGTAGGTCAGAGTGGGGGTGTGGCTGAGGGTTCTGTAGGTCAGAGTGTTGGGGCGTAGCAAAGGTCTCACGATGCCGCTGTGAGGTGTCAGCCGAGGGCTGTGACCTGAAAGTTCCGGGAGAGGATCATCTGAGCTGGTTCCTGCTGTTGGCAGAATCCGTTTCCTGAGGGTGTAGGCCTGAAGTCTCCGTTTATGTTGGCTGTTGGCTGGGGATCATGCTCAGCCAGTCGCAGGTCCGGCCACACGACCCCTATCTTGGCAGCAGGGACCTCCCTCTGGCGAATCTCTTTTCGTGCTTCCTTCTCCCATGGGGCCCGTGGGGTTAGGTCCACACACCCACGTATCTCCTAAGATCCACTGATTAGTAACCTCAATGGCCCGACCCTTGTGCCCTTTAACAGTTAAACGTCACAGCCGGGGCCAACATCTGGGAGCCAGCAAGCTCCTGACAGTGCTGAGCGGAGGGCGACGGGACAGAAGGGGCCGTGAGTGAGGAGGTTCAGGAGGATAGAGTCCCCTTGGCCACCTTGTCTGGGGCTCAGGGACCGTGTCTGAGGACCAGGCCCCGGCGCGCTGGGACTCGGGGCGGTCAGTCTGCCGCCTCCAGTGGCGGGAGCCTCGGCCGTGGAGTGCCTGTCTCAGTCGGGCTCCTTTGTTTCTCCAGAAAACAAAGCACTTAGAGCACCGCCGCCAGGGGAGGCCGCCGCAGCCACGGGCGTGGACCCAGAGGAGCTGATGGAGGGCCCGGCCCGGAAGGGGGGGCTGCGCGCGAGGCCTGGGCCCCCTGGGCAGCCGGAAGGCAACTGCGAGATCGTCAGCGAGCTGGTGGCCGCCTCCGCGCAGAAAGGGCAGCTGAGGAAGAAGCGGCTGAGCGAGCTGGGCATCACGCAGGCGGACGACACCCTCATGTCCCAGGGCATGTTCGTGGCCATCGCCGAGAACCAGTTCAAGTGGAACGGGAAGGGCAGCTTCGGCACGTTTCTCTTCTGACCTCGGCGGGGGCTTCGCACACGCACCCAGGCCCTGCTGCACCACCGCTCGCTCCCTGTCTGCTTCACGCTCGCTGGGACCCGGCGGGGTGGGGACCCTACCTGCAGGTGCACGGACGCTCCCTCTCTATGAAGGCGGTGGCATCATGTGATCCCCGTCCAGACGGGCTCCACGGCTCTCTGACCCTGAGCCTGTCACAGCCCCGGGCGTAAGCGCACTTCCCCTGGCTCTCCCGAGGAGCCAGGCTGGGGCGCAGGGCGGGCACGAGGGCCCGTCGCCCTGGAACGTGCAGCCCCCTGCGGTGCCCTCTGACCCGGGGCAGCGTGTCCGGCCCCTGCCGAGTTTGCACAGCACCCTCTCAGCGGAGCAGCTCTTCCACAGGCGGCCCGGCCTCGTCAGACAGCGGCTGGGTGCGGGGGCTGCGTGCGTACGTGGCGCTGAGTCATCCTGAGAGCAGACGTGGAGCGTGTGCCTCGAGCAGAGTGCGTGGAGCGCCGACGAGCGTGGATGCGTGAGAAGGCGCTCCTCGTGGAGCAGTGTTCTGATCCGATTCTCACCCAGGGGTCACCTACAGACAGGTCAGCTCTGCAGTCTGTCATGTAAAAGCCAGCTTTAAAGATATTTATATTAAAAAGGTTAAATGTTACATTAATATACGAACGATTAAAGTGATACTGATGACGGAATCGGATCTTGTGTTTTCCCAAGTGCGGGGACCGGGGCGCACCTGGGCGGCCCTGTTTGTGCCGTGCAGGGAGGGCTTAGAGTTTCTGGACCAGCATCCCTCTCCTCAGGGCGGGGCGGCTCTAACCGGACACAGTGTAACTCCTTCAGGCGCTGTTAGATGTGGGGGTGCGGTTCACCTCTGAGGGACCGGAGAGGCACTTTCCTTCAGTCTTGAGACCCTGTGACAGACGTGCTGCTGAGGGATTCTGCGCCCCCTGGAGCCACGTACGGACTCAAAGCCATTGACTCAACTTGGAAGAATCAGATTGGCTTCTGGGCATTTCCGCTCTGTCCTGCAGTTTAGGTTCTGCCCAGCGTCTGACAGCCGAGTGTCAGGAGAAGGACTGGTAGGTGAGCGAGTCCACACGCCCTCGAGCTGTTCAGAGCTGGATGTTCTCCCAACTTCATCTCCACCTAGTTCAGTCTCAGCTTCTGTCCACCTTTCTTTAAGTATTTTTATTGATTTCAGAGAAGAAGGGGAGGGAGAAAGAGAAGCATCCATGGATCAGCTGCCTCCTGCACGTCCCCCACGGGATTGGGCCCGCCACCCGGGCCTGTGCCCTGACCAGGAATCGGACCGTGAGCTCCTGGTTCATAGGTCGGCGCTCAACCACGGAGCCGCGCCGGCCGGGCTGTCCTGCTTGTTTCCACGGGTGTGAACCTCAGGACCAGACTGGTTGACTTTCAGCCGCTGACGAGAGGGTCTGCTGGCTCGGGACGCTGGTGCCCGCTCTGCGGCTCCGGAGGGGAGGCTGATGGGAACCGGCAACGCTGGACAGGCCTCGCACACGACATTAACTGCGTGGTCGCATGCGGAAACCGGAGAGCGCGAGAGCAAAGCAGGAGCCCTGACGCGGTGCTCCCGGGGACAGCTGCCTGGGCCGTTTCCTGGAGCAGGTGTTTGAGACGGTCCCTCCAGATTGTGGGCGGCACCCAGGCCCCGGGAAATGGCCGGAGGGGAGCTCTGGAGGCACCTCCACGCTCAGGCTCCGCCAGCCCAGGGGCACAGGGCCATGCACACGCCTTCCCCAGCCCCCTGTACCCAGGACGGGGCGGCCCTGGCCAAACCTAACCATCCTTAGCAGCGAGGAGCCCTGCCTCTTGGCTGGTGAGCAGAGACCTCCAGGACAGTGGGCTGTTTGCCAGCCCAGGGTTGGCCTGCCTGGGGCTCGGGCCCAGCCCCTCCCACGGCCGAGACCCCTTCCCAGGGGTGGGTGGGCCGGCGGGCGGCCTGGCGGAGCCGGGAGAGACTTGGAAGTGAGCCGAACTTGGCCCCAGCCGGGCTCTTCCTGTGGAGAGAATTGATCTGCATTCATATCCAGCAGAAGGGCCTGAATGCTGCCTCAGGTGGCACTGGCACCCGGAGGGGAGGAGGGCCGGAGGCGGGGCTCAGGGTGCCTCTGAGCTGGCCGCTGCCTCCTCTCCCAGCAGAGACCCAAGCTCCAGGGTAGGGCAGGACGGGGGGTGGGGGGGGGGGGGTGGGGGGGGGGGGGGGGGGGGGCGGGGGGCAGGAGGAGAGACTTGGGAGATGAAAGGCGGCTGCAGGGGAGCCGCTGCTCCATGGAAGCTTTGAAACAGGAAGCCCCCCGGCTGGGTCCCAGGGATGCGAGGGGGGGACGAGGGGGGGACGCAAGGGGCGCCGTGGCTGTGGGGGCAGGGTGTGCGTGCGGGCGGCCGCCTGACTCCAAGGAGCTTTTGAATCCTCACTCTCAGGGCAATCTCCACTCTGCAGGGGCGTTTCTGAGCCTTGGGCGGGCGGGCTGCTCCCACGCCCCGGCAGTCACGGGGAGTTGCTTGGACTTCGTGTTGAACCTCAGCACAGCCCCAGCCTCGCCTCAGTCAGGGCTGGGGAACATCTGGCCCGGCCCGTGGCCCGCGGTGGGTAGGGGTGCATGGGGGGAGGGGTCGTATCAGGCTTGTGAAATCACTGGGTCCGGCCCTGCCAAGGCAAGGGCAGCCCTAAACTCAGCCCAAGGGCCTGAAGCACAGGCGGGTCTGGGAACGCACTGCGTCTCGGAGCTTTTCCCATAGCAACACGCTCACATGAAGCGATGAACATGAAGCGAATGATGCTGTGAATATCCAGATGGCCCTCGGCAGAGGCAAGGTTCCCCACCCCCGCCCTAAGTGTTCTCCCCACAATGAATCTCCTGCCACCGGCTTGGGTTCGAGAAGGCGGAAAGGAGACCATCTGGGCTCTGCGTCACCTGCTGAGCCTCCTGTGGGAGCTGGGTTTGCAGCGAGCCCTCAGCTCCTGCCCCAGCCTGTACCCCACCTGGGTCTGGGGAAGCAGTGGGCACACCGGTCCCCGTGGCCACCCCGCCCCGCACAGCATGACATGAGCAGTAATGAAGGCAGTGGCCTCTCTCTTTTTTTAAAAAAATATATATATTTTTATTGATTTCAGAGAGGAAGGGAGAGGGAGAGAGATGGACACATCTATAACAATAAAAGTGTAATATGCTAATTAGACCAGACAGCCGCAGGACCTTCCAGACAAAGCCAGGGCTACAAGGACTGAGCCCCTTGCATGAATTTTGTGCATCGGGCCTCTAGTCAATGATGAGAGAGAAACATTGAACAGCTGCCTCCTGCACGCCCCACACTGGGGATCAGCCCTGAAACATGGGCATGTGCCCTTGACCAGACTCGAACCTGGGACCCTTCAGTCTGCAGGCCAATGCTCTATCCACTGAGCCACACTGGCTAGTGCTGGGCTCTCTTTTCCCACATTTTCCCACATGGATAAGGAACCCCTCCTCCTGTCTCCCAGCTGTGCAGAGCGGCACTGACTTTCCCCTGAGGAATATCCTTTTAATGACCAACCCATCTCAGCACCTGCGTGCGGGCGTGGGAGCGCTAAAGCCCCGCCCCCACCTTCTGCGTGAACCGCGGAGGCATCCGTGATGCGTGGAGGACACTAGCGGGAGAAGTTAGCGATGTTTTGATTTATTTTGTTCACTTTGAAAGGAGTTTTCTCACTTGTCGAATGGATTAATGAGGCACAGACTGTGGGGCCGGGGCGGGGGGAGAGGGGAAGAGGCCGAGGCTCAGCGTCCCCACCCGGAACGGGGGTGTGTGACTGCAGGGCCACCACCTGTGCCGGCCCGGGCCCTGCCCTGGAGTGACAGCGGCGGTTACGGGGTCCCTGAGTCACTCCAGCGTTTCCTGCCAGAGGGGGCGGCTGGGGACAAGGAGCGTGCGTGTGCCCTCACGTAGTGATTTCACTCCAGGGTCTCACCGGGGCTCGTGGCACGTTTTGTTTCTTAGATCGATGAGCTTCCCTTCAGAACATTCCTGTATCAGGCACGGTGACAGTGCCTGGGTGACATCACTAACAGAAGGCTTGGGCTCCTTCTTTCCTTTTTTTAAAAAAAACATATTTTTATTGATGTCAGAGAGGAAGGGAGAGACAGAGAGAAACATCAATGATGAGAGGGAATCATGGACCGGCTGCCTCCTGCTCGCCCCACACTGGGGATGGAGCCCACAACCGGGGCCTGTGCCCTGACCGGGAATGGAACCGTGACCTCCTGGTTCACAGGTCATCGCTCAACCACTGAGCCACGCGGCCGGGCTGAACGTGTGCAATGTGTTGGGCCCGTGTGCATGTGAACAGTTCTGTCTCCAACGGGAAAGCTTTTAAAAGCACTGCGACTTTAATGGAGGCCAAGCTCGGGCAGGACGGAGGGGGACGCTCCCGTTGGGATATGGCGAGTTTGGGGTGCGTGGAAGGTGACCCCAGTTTGGAGATGGTTGCTCTGAGGAGAGGGTTTCCACTCAGCAGTGGGAAGGGCGTCACTGAGGGGTCGGCTCATGGATGGGACGGAGAGCAGGACAGAGCCCCCACCCGCTGCCCCGGCCGTGCCGGGCGCTGTCCGAGGTACCACGGGAGGGGCCCTGCGTGCGGCTGCAGCAGGAGGTCGCTTCCTGTGACTGTGACGAAAGGGCGGGTCTGACATGCAGACACGTTCCTGCGCGTGGCCTGCCTTTCAGAAAAGCCCCTCATTCAGCGCCGTCAGGCCCCCGGTCCCCCGAGCCGTGGCCGTGGGGCTGTCGCCGCCTAATTCAGCGTCACAGCCATCCACAAGGATGGCGTTCCCAGTGCGCGCCTTGCCCTGCGAAGGGTCCGGACGGCGGAGCCCAGAGAGCAGGCATGGGAGGAGTGGTGCAGGCGGCACTCGCGTCTGGGGAGGTCGAGGCAGGGCCGGGCCGATGGCAGCGGCTGACGGGGACGAGGGGACCCGGGCGTCTGTTTCCCGGCTGCGGGAATGGGGACACGGACCTGCGGGCGGCACAGAGCGGAACTTCCAAACTGGCTTCTGATGTCCACGGTGAGAGGATGGTGGGCAAGGGGAGTTCTGAGAGAATGGGGGGAGGGGGTTAGAGAAAGGCCCCACCCCCACACGAGTGGGCGCTCTCGTCCTGCACAGATGCATGCTGACGACCATGCCCAGGCGCTGTGGTTCCGGGCCCAAGCTGGCAGAGCTGGGCACACGTCTGAGTCAGCAGGAAAAACCGGCTCCCAGGAAGGATGGGGGTGGCTGGATGGCAGGAGAGATCCGGAAGCAGCTGCCCCAGCCCCAGGCCTGCACCCGGGGAGGGCCGGGGGTTGCAGAGCCATCAGGGCGGTGGGAGGGGACAGGGAGGGGCCACCCGCTGCCTGCCGGCCGCTGCAGGGCCCAGGGCATCAGGATGGTGAGCGAGGAGGGGGGTCTGGGCCGCTCCTCCTGGGGCCAGGGGGCGTGTGGGTGCTGAGGGCCAGCCTCGAGCCCAGGTCAGGCAGTGGAGCGACCATGGTTGGGGAGCAGGCCTGGGGTGCAGGCCGCAAATCCACGGGCCTCATTCTCAGGGACCTCGGAGCGGGAGGGGCACACATGTGATCGGAGTGAAACACGGGAGCGGGGCCGGGGAAATGGTGCCGGAGGAGGCTGGATGGGGTGGGGCGCACACAATATGCTGTACGGATGATGGTTTATGGAACGACACCCGAAACCTGCCGTTTTATTAACCAATGTCACCCTGATAAATTCCATAAAAATTAAAAAAGTTAAGTTTCTGAGAACAAATAGGGAAGGAAAAAAAAGTGATGTTTGCTGATAGTGATCGGCTTCCTGGAGACAAGCGTTCAGCCCCGGGCCCGGCCGGCGTGGCTCAGGGGTTGAGCATCAACCTAGGAACCAGGAGGTCAGGGTTCGATTCCTGCTCAGGGCACAGGCCCGGGTTGCGGGCTCCATCCTCAGTGAGGGGCGTGCAGGAGGCAGCCGGTCCATGATTCTTCCTCATCATAGATCTCTCTCTCTCCCTTTCCCTCTGAAATCAATAAAAAAAAAAAAAAAAAAAAAAGGATTTCAGCCCTGGGCAGAGCGCAGCCACCTGTGTGCTCAGAGACGCTGTCCGGAGGCCGCGCCCAGCGAGGGGGCGCGTGACGAGCTGGTACCCCGGGAATGGGCAGCAGTCTCCCCCTCGGTCTGGGGAGTGCAGAGACCTGAGCCCCAGCAGCAGGGAGGTCCCAGGGGGCCCGTTCCTCTCGGCCTCCCTCCCACTCCCGGAGCCCAGGCCCCGAGCGGGGCGCACCGGGAACCGGAGACCCGGCTCCATCTGTGACAGCCGCGCGCTATAAACACCCATCTCATCGGGACCCGCTCATATTTCATGTGAAAGGAAATCTCCTTCTCTTCATCTGGAGCAATTACACGTAAATACTTCATGTCATCTGCTCTTGAAATGCTAGCGGGAGTTCAGACCGCCGGTTTCCGTGGCAACAGGCAGAGTCGGTGCCGTTGAGCATTAGCGCATTAGTCCCTGGAGGGAAAGTTAATGTGTGTGTGTGTCGGGAGGGGGGGGGGGTGGGTTTATTTACAGATCACTCAGCTTGGGTGCAGCCGGGCATGGGACCCCCCTCGCTCAGGGGAGGCCGGGACAGGCCGCCTGGGGCCCCCTTTCTGGGGGGGGGGGGCGGGCAGTTGGGCTTGACCAATGCGCCTGGTGGCCCTGGGGCTCTTGCTTTGGTGACGGAGACAAAGGGATAAAGGACACCGGGAGTGAAGCTCGGGTTTTTCTCTTCCTTCTTTTCCGTCTGAGGACCCCGCCTCCTGGGGCCTCACTCCCCGTCCCCCATGCGGCTGGCACGCTGCGAGCAAGGTATTTGGGGCTCTGGGGCTCAACCGACTTCGGCTCAGGTGGCATTTCTGCTCCCACCTACTAACCAGCTACTAGTCTGCGTGTCCGTGTTACAAACTCCTTCTATCCAGGTGCCCCCCCTCCCGTACACCTCCCCCTCTCCTCCCTCCCCCTCTCCTCCCCCTCTCCCTCCCCTCCCCACTCCTTCCCTCCCCCTCTCCCTCCCCTCCCCACTCCCCTCCCCACTCCTTCTCCTCCCCCTCTCCCTCCCCTCTCCACTCCCCTCCCCACCCCCTCTCCCTCCCCTCCCTATTCTCCTCCCCACCCCCTCTTCCTCCTCCTTCCCTTCTCCTCCCTCCCCCTCTCCTCCCCCTCTCCCTCTTCTCTCTCCTCGGCCGTATGTTTTCTCCTTACGGACCGCGTGCTCTGGGCGGTGGACGAGGCAGCCCCTGGCGGCTCCGGTCGGCGCCCTTCCACCAGAGAGCCCTTTCCAGGCACCGCGTGCTCGTCCCGGGGAAGGGCTCTGATTGGTGCTGGCAGTCGCTGCCCTGGGATGAGCCACTGTGACGGGTGAGGCCTGGCTCACGGCCCACAGGAAGGGGAGGGGCTGACCCGCCCCTAGACCTGCCCGCCCTGTCCACCCAACGCATGGCGTGCTTTTCCTCCTTAAACCTCGCTGTCCAGCTCAGCGGATGCTTCGGTTCATTCAAATAGAAAAGCCCTGGCCGGTGTGGCTCAGTGGATGGAGTGTTGGCCTGCGGACTGAAGGGTCCTGGGTTCGATTCTGGTCAAGAGCACATGCCTGGGTTGCGGGCTCCATCCCCAGTAGGGGGTGTGCAGGAACTGATCTATGATTCTCTCTCATCATTGATGTTTCTCTCTCTCCCTCTCCCTTCCTCTCTGAAATCAACCCTCCTATATAATAAAAGGGTAATATGCAAATTGACCAAACGGCGGCGGAACGACCGGGTCCGCACTGACGAACAGGGGGCAGACGCTCAATGCAGGAGCTGCCCCCAGCCTGCAGGCCCTCATCGCCTGATTGATTGGGTCTGCCAGCCAACCTCTCTGTTTCCTTCCCCAGCGGGCAGGCCCTGATCGCCCAGTGGGGAACGGGGAGCCAGGGGTGGGTGGCGCTGACGCGGGCAGGGCCAGGCTAAGGCCCCTGCCCAAGGCTCGGTTGCCCCACACACAAGGGCGACCAGCATCAGGGGATGGGGCCGTCGAGTGGGCAGAAATAGCCAACCTCTCAGTTCCTCCCCCGAGCTGGCAGGCTCCAATCAATCGATTGATCGCCAGATGGCAAGAGGGGAACTGGGGGTGGATGGTGGCGGGGGCGGGGCCAGCTGCCAACAACCGGGGAAGATGGCCCTGATCGCAGGCCAGGCCTAGGGGCCGTACCCGTGCAGGAATTCCGAGCACTGGGCCTCTAGTAAAAATATATTTAAAAAAATAGAAAAGAACTTAATGGAAGGAGGTTGGGCCTCTCAGTTAGCCATCACAGAACCTTCATGAGGCCGGCCCCTCAGGAAGCCACCGTTGTAGCATCTGGAACAAGAGTGTGTTTTAGTTTTTGAGGAAACTCCATACTGTCCTCCACAGTGGCTGCACCAGTCTGCACTCCCACCAGCAGTGCACGAGGGTTCCTTTTTCTCCGCATCCTCGCCAGCACTTGGCGTTTGTTGATTTGTTGATGGTAGCCATTCTGACAGGTGTGAGGTGGTACCGCACTGTCGTTTTGATTTGTATCTCGCAGATGATTGGTGACTTTGAGCACTTTTTCATATGTCTCTCGGCCTTCTGTAGGTCCTCTTTCGAGAAGTGTCTATTTAGGTCCGTTGCCCGTTTTTGATTGGGTTGTTTGTCTTCCTTTTGTGGAGTTGTGTGAGCTCCCTAAGCGTGCCTACAAGCAGAACCTACGCACACAGACATAGGGGGTGAGGGCACGTGCTGGAGGGTGGGAGCGGCCGGAGAGGTCAGTGGGGGGAAAAGGAGACCTATGTAATACTTTCAACAATAAAGAATTTAAATAATAAAAACAAGGGTGTGTTTTATTCTGGGACAGCAAAGCGGGACTTGCAGGCCCCATGAAGACCCCAGCAGCCGCAGGAGAGGAGCCGGAGACCACCCGCGGTGCGCCCGCCGGGCAGGATGGTAACAGATAACGCCCGCTCAGGGTATTTCCATACAAATGGGATTCTAGTCCTTATCGGTGACAGGAACAGAAAGGCATGGCGTGCAGCGTTTAGGGCGGCCTAGTTAATTCTCCTTCTTCCCGCACAAGGACATTATCAAGATTCTGCTCCGCGGCCTCACCGCCTTCTCTGGAAGCCGATGAAGTGATTGGGAACTTCTGTGCTGCGCTGAGCACTTTGTCAGTGAGATTACGCGCTATCTCATGCCATCTGTCATAGTTCCTCTCGCAGCGGAGAGCGCTCCAGCCTCAGAGCTCTGCGCTGAATTTCAATCTGCGGGTGGTGAGGGTGCGAGCCCACACGCCGGGCTCTGCTGGCCGGGCCGGGCCGCCCCACAGTGGGCGGAGGTCTGGCTTCCGATGGAGACGATGGAGACGCGCAGGGCCCTGTGTGGTCTCAGCTGGAGGCATCAGGACCTGAGGCAGTTTTGCAAACATCCTGTCCTCCGAGGCCTGGAGGCTTTGGGACAGCTGGGCTGGGGCAGGGGTGAGGTGGGCCAGGTGGCCAGGTGGGTGACGTGGGTAAGTCATTCACTTGGGGCGCAAAATATAAAGGGGTATCAAGGAACTCAGCAAGCACAAGATAATATATATGTTAATATCTAAACATATAAATATACTAGAGGCTCAGTGCACAAAATTCGTGTGTGTGTGGGGGTGTCCCTCAGCCCAGCCTGCACCCTCTCCAATATGGGACCCCTCGGACATCCCTCTCACAATCCTGGACCGCTGGCTCCTAATTGCTCACATGCCTGCCTGTCTGGTCACCCCTAACTGACCCCCTGCCAGCCTGGTCACCCCCAATTGCCCCCCTGCCCCGACTGGCCTGGTTGCCCCCAACTACCCCCCTCTGCTGGCCTGGTCACCCCTCACAGCCTGCTTGTTCAGTTGTTTGGTCGTCCCTCACTAACTCCCCTGCTGGCCTAGTCATAGGCAGCCATCTTGTGAGGGTGTGATGGCCAATTTGCATATTACCGCTTTATTATATAGGATATTAATCCTCACCCAAGGATAATTTTTTCATTGACTTCTTTAGAAAGAGGGGGAGGGAGGGAGAGGGGGGAAGAGAGAGAGAAAGAAACATTGATGTGAGAGAGACACATGGATTGGTTGCCTCCCACACGTGCCCCCTCAGAGGCCAGGGACGAACCTGCAAGGTATGTGTCCTTGCTTGGGAAGCAAACCTGAGACCCTCTAGTCCACAGGCTGATGCTCTAACTGCTAAGCCAAACCAGCTAGGGCAATATTTTAATATGATGTCAAAAACATTAAAGTTAATGCCAAAAATCCATGATGAACACAATGTCGGCCATTGCCATACAGTCAGCTCCGTAAATGTGAGGCAGGAGCAGGGTCAGGAGCAGGGTCAGGGCAAGGTCAGGGGCAAGGTCAGGAGCAGGGTCAGGAACAAGGTCAGGGCAAGGTCAGGGGCAGTGTCAGGGGCAGGGGCATGGTCAGGGGCAAGGTCAGGGGCAGGAGCAGGGGCAGGGGCAAGGTCAGGGTCAGGGTCAGGGGCATGGTCAGGGGCAAGGTCAGGAGGGCCCTGGCCTCCCTGGGGAACTGTACTTTGGGTCTCAATGCTGCTTGCAGCCACCAGGGGCGCCCGCTGCCCTTGGAGAGCCCAGCTTGACTTGGGGAGCAGCAGGCTGACTGTAGGGGTTGGAGGAGCAGCCGGAGAAAAGGTTCCTTCCTCCCTTTCTCCCAGGGCCCTGCTCCCGCTCCGGCAGCCCTGCTGTCTGCTGTCCAGGTTGGGAGGTCCGGCCCCGGGGGGCCCTGGGTGTTGGCCCAGCTCCCATCGGCCGGTGCCCCTCGGTGAGGGGCGGATGCCCTGAGCACCCGGGTTGCTGGGTGGTGGGCACGTCCCTCCTCAAGCCTTTCCCGTGGGGAGGGTTTGTTAAAAGAATGTCAATGAAGTTGTTAATGTAGCGATCAGGATCTCCGGGCGAAGCCAAAGCTTGGAGAATCAATAAAACATTAAAAAGGTTAATCACGTTATTGGATCAGTCAGAACATATTCTTCAGTTAATGACACAGCTTTGGGGGAAATGGAATATGAAAAGGCAGGTATATCCACCCCCAATGGGAGACACACACAGGGGATTATGTTATCGTTCGGGGTGTAGACTCATTAGCCGCAGTTGGAGCGGGGAGGGGAGGCCCGGGGAGAGGAGCGGGCGGGGCTGGGAGACGCAGGGCCTGCTGCGTCCAGGCTGCGTGGCCCCGGCAGACGCTTTAATTTATCGGAGCCTCAGTTTTCCACCTTAAAGACGTGACTGACGCCGCCTGGCTTCCTCCTGGGCATCAGGAAGACTGGGTGAGCCCGGTCCGCGTCCTGTGCACTTTCGGGCTGTAACACCGCTGAGCCTCGCCTTTGAAGAACCTCTGAGGGGGGTGGTACCTGAGTCCTGGACGTGGGGCTCCAGCACCTCCGGACCCTTCCCCCACCTCGGGGCCCTTCCCCCACCTCGGGGCCCTTCCCCCACCTCTGGGCCCCCCCCCCACCTCCGCCCCGTGTCCCGGGATCCCCGCTCTGAATTCCTGCTTCACCAGTGCCCCTGGGGGCCGTGGTTCAGTTTCCCCTTTCCTTTCCCAGGAGGTGAACGTGCTGTCTTCTCTCTCCCCAGCAGGGAGGCCACCCCCCTGCCCTGCCCTGCCCCATCCCGCTCTCCCCATTCCTCAGAAAGTCCATCTTTTTAAAAAATTTCAGACTAGAGGCCCAGTGCATGAAATCTGGCATGGGTAGGGCGCCTAACAGCTGCCAGCTGCCAGCCAGGGCCTCCCTTCCCCCAGCCTCTGCTGTTGCTGCCTGCAGAGCTGGCTGTGGGGAGGGGCTGTGGGGAGGGGCTGCGGGTGGTTGGCTGGCTGGCTCTGCCCCTGGTCCAACTCCTGGTTGAACTCCCAGTGGAGGGGACAATTTGCATATTAGGCTTTTATTATATAGGATATTTTTATTGGTTTCAGAGAGGAAGGGAGCGGGAGAGAGAGAGAGAAACATCAGTGATGAGAGAGAATCATGGATCTGCTGCCTCCTGCACACCCCACACTGGTGATGGAGCCCACAACCCAGGCCTGTGCCCTGATCCGGAATCGAACTGTGACCTCCTGGTAAATAGGTCGACCCTCAACCACTGAGCCACGCTGGCCGGGCTCCCACCTTCTTGCCACTTGATCTGGGTCCTTTCGACGGGTTCGAGTCCTTGCAAGGAGCGGCCCTTTATGGCCAGAGAACACGCCGGCTCCCGCACCGTCAGCTGTAACAGCGAGTCCACAATGCCCTGCAGCGGCGCAGCGATTCCGCAGGAGCAAGTCCGCGTGATGTTCGTCAGGAGGAGGGGGTCCTGAGAGCAGGTGCGACGCGACGGAATTATTTCTTACTCTCGGCCGTCTGGCTGCTGCCTGAGGCGATTTCTCCTGCTTGTTGACAGTTCACTGCATCCTGGAGACGTGGACGAGACCCACGTAGCTCAGGCTCGGCCCGGGCGGGCACCTAACTGTTCTTTTCCCCATTTGACTGGATTGGCAGACTCCTTAGCGAAGGCCTGTGTGAGGGGCAGGTGGCCCTGGCCTTCGGGCGGGAGATGAAGTTCGGGTCCCGCTCGGGGAGGGAGCGGTGGAGGGGGCACCAGGCTCCCGGCCCGTCTAACGGTCTGTGGGCCGCAGCCTCGGTCCCTCCCTCCCGGCAATTCCCGGGGTGCGTGCCAAGGCGGTTAAAGGGCTCTGGATTCGGAGGGTGACAGGTTGGAACGGGTCCAGACCCTGCCCGTGTGTGAGCACCACAACCTGACACGGGTTCCCTGCTCACACGCCTCGAGGGCCCCGGGGGACAGCCCGCCCCCTCCTTTGGAACACGGGGTGTCACCTCGGGTTCCAGGCGGCTGGAGGTTGTGCTGTGGGCCTGAGGGTCATCCCGCCCCTCCCCTGGCGGAGGAGGAGGCCGGAGGAGCTGTGTGTGTGTGTGTGTGTGTGTGTGTGTGTGTGAGTGTGGGGGGGGGGGGGGGAACATGCCTTCTCTGAGAATCCTCTTGTTTGAGGGCTGCCATGGTCTGTGATAACCTTCACATACGGGAAACAGGCACAGAGCAATTCCATCCGTCGCTCAAGGTGTTGCTTGGCTGAAGGGGGCGCAGGCAGAACGTGAACCCGTGGTGCCCAGGCCCCCGATCGCTGTGCGCTGTCCCATCGCACCCGCACACCCTCCTCTGGAGCCCTGCCGGGTAGGCAGGCCCCGAGCTAGCGGGTGCCGCCGTTTGTGAAAATGAAAGTGAGAGTCGGACGGACGATGGAAAGGGAGACGTTCTGGTGACAGAGGCTGGTGCACACCCACCCCAGCTGCAGGCGGGCGGGCCGGGCCGTGGGCGTCTCAGCCCTGCACGGGGAACCTCCCCCTTCCACAGCCCTCTCCCTCCCCGGGGTCCACGCACGGGCTCCCAGGGCCCCGAGCAGGCCTGTCGGAGGGGCGTGGACGTGGAGGGGGCCCGACAGGGGGGTGGCCCGGCGAGGGGGGCAGGTTAGATGTTTACCTGAGCAGGTCAACTAGTCTTCAACATGTTAGTTGTTGAAGCTTTGAGATTGGTTACGGCTCAGACACCAGTGACCCACGTCTTCCAGGAAAGCATGTTGGGGCTCACCGGCTTTGATGAGGGCTCTCCAGCCATGACCTTCAGTGTAACCTGGTGTGTGTGTGTGTGTGCGTGTCTGTGTGTGTTGAATGTGCCAAGGTCGTTCTCTGGGAAGGGGCAGATCCCCGTGGCCCTGCGGGAGCCGGGGCTTCCGGCCACGTCCCACGCGGTGCCCGTCAGCGCCTGCTCGTCGCGGCGATTGTTCTGAGAGATCGCCGGGCGCTCCGTGCAGCCTGCAGGTCCCCTGCCACCTTCCTCGCTGGTGGTGGCCTCCCGTTCGGGTCCGTGCCTGCCCCCCAGGCCGTGCCCCTCTGGATCCTGGCTGCCCCCTGCCATCGCCCCAGGGGACTGACACAGTCCGTGCCTGGCCCCACGCCAGGGGCTCCGTTCTCCTGGCTCTGGGGTGGGGCCTGGGTCTGGGACTGGGTTTTCAGGGGTCCCAGGCGATTCGCTGTGTTGAGGGCAGCCCTGGACTGAGGAGAGGGAGGGAAGGGAACCGGTTGGCAGGTTTCTGTCTCAGGAAATAAACTTTCTCCCTGGGGAGGGACTAGGGAGAACACACTGCGGTCCAATGGCCGGACCCAATTCCAGCGATTTAAGCCAAAGGGGGATGACTAGCCCTGGCCGGTGCGCTCACTGGTTAGAGCACCCGCCTGCACCCTGAAGGCCCCGGTTCGGTTCCGGTCAAGGGCATGTGCTTGGCGGCAGGCTCCATCCCTGGCCCTGGTTGGGGCGTGTGGGGAGACAACCCATCGATGTGTCACTTTCACTTCGAGGTCTCTCTCCGTCTCCCCCTCCCTTCCACGCTCTCTAAAATCGATGGAAAATATCCCCGGGGAGGATGAACAAAGGACAGGGATGGAGCCTGCTGCCAAGTGGCCTTGGAGGCCGGAAAGAGCCAGCGGTGCTCGGGCGTCGGGCACTGACCACGGAGCCGCGGCAGGGACCCCCCAGCGATGTCCTGGGTCTGGGCTCCCTCTGCCCAGGCCGACGGGCTCGCTGCGGTGACCTGTGCAGGCGGAGGGTGGTGTCGCCCATGGGGCTCACTGGCACCTCCGTGCAGGCTCCACGTGCCGGGAGTTAGGGAAGCCGCTTGGCGCAGCAGGCACTTCCGCCACCTGGGCCCGAGCAGCTACTTCCGGTGCCTGGGCCCGAGCAGCTACTTCCGGTGCCTGGGCCCCGAGCAGCTACTTCCGGTGCCTGGGCCCAAGCAGCTACTGCTGCCACCTGGGCACAGGCAGGCGCTTCCTGTAGGGGGGTGGGAGGGAGGTGGCGGGGGGGGGGGCGGGCCTTAGCCTGCGCGTAGAGCACCGGTGGGCCAGGTGGGCGTGGCTTGCCCTCCTCCCGCTCCCTCCGTTCCGAGGCCGCGTGCAGCTCTGAGCCTGCGGGGACCGGGCAGGTAGGCCGAGCCCCTCATACGGCCGCGCCCTGCGGAGGTGGAGGGTCGGGACCTTGGGGTGCGCCCTGCTCCTCTGGTGGGGACTCCCCAACGCTCCCGAGGGCTCCCGGTTCCCAGGCTTCTCTGTCCGTCTCCTTGTTTGTTGTCAGAGGCTGTTCCTTGAGCGCTCGGTGGTCCCGCGGGAGGAATGGCTACCTGTCCACGCGCGTTTTTGCGTTTGCTCGTGGGAGGGGCGGTCAGCGCCCCCCTAGCCCCCGCCGTCTGCCTTTGGTCGGATTCCACACGAGGCCTCTGAGCCTCAGCTCTAACCAAGCTCCCGGATCCCCTCCCCCGCCTTCAGCCTCGAGGGTCATAGACTCTTAGAACCAGGAAGCCTCGGGGAGCGTGCACACGCCCTGGAGTGAAACAAAGCGGTGTGGGTTCAGGGGTCCCTGCTCCCCACAAATGGCAACACTGGGCCTGCTCCTTGGATGCTCCAGCCCATGAATCGACCTCGGTGGGTTCTGTCCAGGCTCCTGCCAGAGCCTAATTGCCTGCTGAGCAGTGACACACACACACACACACACACACACACACACACACACACAGGGCCGTGTGCTGAAGCAGCGGCTTGCCAGCCAGAACCTGACTTACATGCTTTCCTATGGGGGTCAAGCACCGCCCCAGGGCCAGGCACCTGTGCACGAATTTGTGCACCGGGCCTCTAGTAGAGATACAAAACTACGAGAGGCATTTATGTTTCTCCGTATTTCCCCTGCTTCTTCTCAAGCGAAACATCAAGAAGGTAGGAAGGAAGAGGGAGTGCTACCCTGTGTTTAAACACCCTCGGACGCTTTCCCACCGTTACTGGAATACAATCTAAGCTCCTCCCAAGACCTCCTTCCAAGATCTGCCCTGGCCTCTGACCTCATCTCCCCAAACCCCTCCTGTGCCTCCTCTTCCGGCCGATGTCTTCCCTGAAGCAGCCGTGCTGGGCTGGAATTGGCTTGTATGGCTCGTGTGTGTGCTCCCACCTGTGAGTCCAGTGAGCTGGTGACGACAGCTCTGGATGTCGGCGGTATTTACACCACAGGAATGGGCACACACTCCGAAGCAGGCTGGGCCTGAACCGCGGCTCTGCAAATTGCTGGCTGCGTGACTGGGGTTGAGAGGCCTAATCTTCTTGCCCCTCAGTTTCCCCAGCCTTACGGTGGGGGTGACAAGGGCAGACGGAACCCAGGGGGCTGTTCTCGGGAACTGAGTCAGAGGACATAGGAAGGTGCTGTGGCCGCCATAGCGGCTGACAGCTGAGGAATAGGCACTTGCCCGTTTTCCCATCCTGCCATCCCCAAGCTTCATTTGCTTCAGAATATGTGTAGCAGTGTAGTGAGTTCCTCTCGCTTTTCTACCGATAGTGTCCCCCCTTAAGTTCCCTGAAATGTAGGCACCCGCCTCAGGCTGTGCTCCGTCCCCAGCTCCCGCACCTCCGCCTGCTTGCGTCTCATTTGCCGAAATTGAGTTCGGATGGGAGGCATGTTGTCAGAAATAAATCGCTGGCTCTGCCTCCCGGGAGGTGTTTTGATTTGATTTTGATCAGAGACAAGAGCCCTGTGTTTCTCAGCTTCCAAATCCCACACTTGGAGGAAAGGAACCCACGGCCGCTGCAGTCACCGGCCGGGTTTCGGGTGCAAACCCCAATACTCAGCGCCCCCGAGGCGCCCGGAGAAACCAGGAGCCTCCCGGGGTCTCCCTCTCGGGGTGCTATTCGGGTCCTAGAGCCCGAAGTTCAGCATCTACAGAGGCAACGCCTGTGACATGTCCATTGACCCCAATTCCCAGGCACCTGAGCCCAGGGTCCCTTCCCAACGCGGAACCGAGAGGGGCTTTTGTGTGGATGTTGTGTATTGTGGGAAGCCATCCCAGGACACAGGACCCTTCCTTACATCCCTCCCTCCCTCCCTCCCTCCCTCCCTCCCCCTCCCTCCTTTCTTCCCTCCCTCATTTCTTCCCTTCCTCATCCTGCCCCCCCCCCCCCGCTCCCGAGTTTACTGAGCACCTGCTATGTGCCGGCCACGGGGGCCGGCCACGCTGCCTAAGCGTGTGAGAACCTGCGGAATGAATGACGGTTTGCTGTCTGGCGTAACTCCCGCCTCCATGTGGAGATCAATGGGTTTGCTTTTCCGAAGTTAAGGCCCTTATGCTCCTTGCTAAGCCTCTGTTCCGAGAGCGTCCATGTGGCAGATTTTAGAATAAAAAAAAGAAGAAGGAGCAGCAGGCCCTTTCAGCGACGTTACACCTCTTCACTGACAAACCCTCGAGGGGCGAGGGGCGCTCCCACAGTGCCTCTCAGATCCTTAGCTCCAAACTGCGAAGTTCTCGCTGAAATTGCTTTCTGCCCGGAGGCGCTAACGTCAGTCAAACCGCTCGCTGCTGCTGGTCAGCCCTGGTTTCTCTGCGCCTCAGGGGCGCCTGAGGATTCGTGGGGACAGGGCGCCGGCCCCCCGCGGGCAGGCAGGAAGGCCACTCCCATTGCTTGCTGGGGAGACAGCAGTGGGCCAGGGGGTCAGGGAAATAGGATTTATTCCCAGCAGGACGTAGAGGAAGCGTCCGAGGGGACCCGGAGGGCTCACGGTGGTAATGGCCGTGGGCCGCTTCCTCGCCAGGGCATCGCCTGGGACCCGGGCATGCCAGTCACCGGGACAAAACCTTCTCTTACCCAGTGAGCTGCTGCCCGTTGGCCGAGGGCAGAGGCATTGGGAGCGCTGAGGAGTTCGGCCTCTAGTGAGAGACGGGTCCCCCTCCTGCCCCCAGAAGGCGTCTCCTGAGGCTGAGGCCTCCCTGAGTGGGCAAGGCCGTCGCGTTTGGGAAGAGCGTCTCCAGTGAAACGAGTAGGAATGTGAGCCCGGCTTCTTCTCTAACCGACCTCAGAGCTCAGCGACGGGACCCCAAACCCCAACACGGTCTTCCCCCAAAACCCATATATTTGTCCAAACCTTTTTGAAAAATGCATTTTTTACCTCAAGCCAGTTTGACTCAGTGGGTAGAGCATCGGCCTGCGGACCGCAGGGTCCCCGGTTCGATTCTGGTCAATGGCACGTACCTCGGTTGCAGGCTCCTCCCCGGCTCAGGCCCTGGTCTTGGGGCACCTGCAGGAGGCAGCCCGTTGATGTGTCTCTCTCACATCGATGTTTCTCTCTGTCTCTTCCTCTCTCTACCACTCTCCCTAAAAATCAGTGGAATCGGGCGAGGATTAACAACAACAATCCATTTTCATAAAATGACGTCTCCCTCCCCCAGGCGGCAGGTCTGGAAGCTCCTGCTGTGGGTGCTATGGGTTACGGCCGCACACCTCGTTTCCCGCACACCCAGGCCCGTGCACCAAGCTCCACTGACGTGTTTTCTCAACCCGAGCTCCACCGCAGGGTTCACAGGGAGCGTCTCGAAAATTCCGGCCCCTGGGCCTCTCCCTGACCTGGCAGGTCAGGTCCTTTGGGAGGAAAGGGACTGGCACACACAGGGCTTCTTTCTTTTTAATTAAAAATTTTTTTTATTGATTTCAGAGAGGAAGAGAGATAGAAACATCAACGATGAGAGAGAACCATGGACCGGCTGCCTCCTGCACGCCCCACACTGGGGCTCGAACCGTGACCTCCTGGTTCCTAGGTCGACAGGCAACCGCGGAGCCTGCCATAAGCAGCGTTTCCATGCGGGCTGGGCTGGGCCCCCTGAGCACTGTGGATGGGCTAGCCATTTGCACAACCTTCCACTAGATGGCGGTCACGTTGCACAGAACTTCTGAAAGGAGGTGCCTCTAACAAGTGGCAGGACCACACTTTTCCCAGACAGAGGGGAGGGTCTGGAGGGAGGGCGCCTTCTCTTCCAGGAGGCGCCTGTGTGGGCGCCTGTGTGTGTGCCTGTGTGTGCGCCTGTGTGGGCGCCTGTGTGGGCGCCTGTGTGTGTGCCTGTGTGGGCGCCTGTGTGTGCGCCTGTGTGTGTGCCTGTGTGGGCGCCTGTGTGTGTGCCTGTGTGTGTGCCTGTGTGGGCGCCTGTGTGGGAGCCTGTGTGTGAGCCTGTGTGGGCGCCTGTGTGGGAGCCTGTGTGTGGGCACCTGTGTGGGCGCCTGTGTGGGCGCCTGTGTGGGCGCCTGTGTGGGCGCCTGTGTGGGCGCCTGTGTGTGTGCCTGTGTGTGTGCGCCTGTGTGGGCACCTGTGTGGGAGCCTGTGTGGGAGCCTGTGTGGGCGCCTGTGTGGGAGCCTGTGTGGGCACCTGTGTGGGCGCCTGTGGGTGGGCGCCTGTGTGGGCACCTGTGTGGGCACCTGTGTGGGCACCTGTGTGGGCGCCTGTGTGGGCGCCTGTGTGTGGGCACCTGTGTGGGCGCCTGTGTGTGGGCGCCTGTGTGGGCGCCTGTGTGGGCGCCTGTGTGGGCGCCTGTGTGGGCGCCTGTGTGGGCGCCTGTGTGGGCGCCTGTGTGGGCGCCTGTGTGGGCGCCTGTGTGTGGGCGCCTGTGTGGGCGCCTGTGTGGGCGCCTGTGTGTGGGCGCCTGTGTGTGGGCGCCTGTGTGGGAGCCTGTGTGGGCGCCTGTGTGTGGGCGCCTGTGTGTGGGCGCCTGTGTGGGCACCTGTGTATGGGCACCTGTGTGGGCACCTGTGTGGGCGCCTGTGTGGGCGCCTGTGTGGGCACCTGTGTGGGAGCCTGTGTGGGCGCCTGTGTGGGCGCCTGTGTGGGTGCCTGTGTGGGCGCCTGTGTGGGCGCCTGTGTGGGCGCCTGTGTGGGCGCCTGTGTGGGAGCCTGTGTGGGCACCTGTGTGGGCGCCTGTGTATGGGCGCCTGTGTGGGCGCCTGTGTAGGGGCACCTGTGTGGGCGCCTGTGTGGGCGCCTGTGTGGGCGCCTGTGTATGGGCACCTGTGTGAGCGCCTGTGTGGGTGCCTGTGTATGGGCACCTGTGTGGGCGCCTGTGTGGGCACCTGTGTGGGCGCCTGTGGGTGGGCGCCTGTGTGGGAGCCTGTGTGGGTGCCTGTGTGGGCACCTGTGTGGGCGCCTGTGTATGGGCACCTGTGTGGGCGCCTGTGTGTGGGCACCTGTGTGGGCGCCTGTGTGGGCGCCTGTGTGGGCGCCTGTGTGGGCGCCTGTGTGGGCGCCTGTGTGGGCGCCTGTGTGTGCGCCTGTGTGTGCGCCTGTGTGGGCGCCTGTGTGGGCGCCTGTGTGGGAGCCTGTGTGGGCGCCTGTGTGGGCGCCTGTGTGGGCGCCTGTGTGGGCGCCTGTGTGTGCGCCTGTGTGTGCGCCTGTGTGGGCGCCTGTGTGGGCGCCTGTGTGGGAGCCTGTGTGGGCGCCTGTGTGGGCGCCTGTGTGTGTGCCTGTGTGGGCGCCTGTGTGGGCGCCTGTGTGGGCGCCTGTGTGGGCGCCTGTGTGGGCGCCTGTGTGGGCGCCTGTGTGGGCGCCTGTGTATGGGCGCCTGTGTGGGCACCTGTGTGGGCGCCTGTGTGGGCGCCTGTGTGGGCACCTGTGTGGGCGCCTGTGTATGGGCACCTGTGTGGGCGCCTGTGTGGGCGCCTGTGTGGGCGCCTGTGTGGGAGCCTGTGTGTGAGCCTGTGTGGGCGCCTGTGTGGGCGCCTGTGTGGGCGCCTGTGTGGGAGCCTGTGTGGGAGCCTGTGTGGGCGCCTGTGTGGGCGCCTGTGTTTGGGCGCCTGTGTGGGCGCCTGTGTGGGAGCCTGTGTGTGCGCCTGTGTGGGCACCTGTGTGGGCGCCTGTGTGTGGGCGCCTGTGTGGGCGCCTGTGTGTGCGCCTGTGTGTGAGCCTGTGTGGGCGCCTGTGTGGGAGCCTGTGTGGGCGCCTGTGTGTGGGCACCTGTGTGGGCACCTGTGTGTGGGCGCCTGTGTGGGCGCCTGTGTGTGGGCACCTGTGTGGGAGCCTGTGTGGGAGCCTGTGTGGGCACCTGTAGGTAAGCAGATGCGCAGGTGTAGGTCTAGGGCCATGTGCTGGTGAAAAACCCCAAAACCCCGTGTGCTCGGCTGGAGTGGCTCAGGGGTTGAGCATCGACCTATGACCCATGAGGTCAGGGTTCAATTCCCCATCAGGGCACATGCCCAGGTTGTGGGCTCGATCCCCAGTGGGGGGCGTGCAGGAGGCAGCTGATCCATGGTTCTCTCTCATCATGGGTGTCTCTCTCTCCCTCTCCCTTCTTCTCTGAAATTAATAAAAATAGGTTTATTAAAAAAGAACCAGCAGGGCCCTCGCCCGCTGACCCTGTCCCGAGCCGGCCTCCGTGTCCACCGGCCCACGTGGCTGCAGGGGATGCACCCCGCCCCCCCCGCCCCCTCCTCCTCCCGAGAGCTGCGGGGGGCGGGGCCCTGAGAGCCACTCTGGCAAAGTCAAGGGCCCTCCGGCGGCTGCATCCCACTTGACTTTTTGCTAAAATCAAGACAATTACAAGATGTCCCTGATCCTCCAAAGGACTTGAGGGCCCTTGTGCCAAATTAGACGTGGGGGGCGGTGTGTGAGAGGGGGGATGAGCAGGCTCCGTGGGGTTCACACACTTCCCGTCCCAGGAGGCTGCGCCCAATGAGAGGCCGCCTGGCTGCCGGCATCCCATCACCATGGCGACAGCAGCCAGCACAGAACCCTTCGGTCCCCCTATCACTCATTTATAGTCTCTCTCTCCTGTTCCTTCTCTCTCCCTCTCCTCTGCTCTCCATGTCTCTCCTCTTTCATGTTCTTCTCTGCCCCCCTTGTCCCTCTCTCTCCCCTGCCCCCGAGTCCCCCCTCCTGTCTCACTCACAGTCACTCACAGTTCCTCTCCCCGAGGCCGGACAGCCTCTCACGGAACTCAGAGCGCAATCCGCCGTCGCGGAGTTTTCTGTAAACACAGTGGCCCCCGCAGCCCCACGTGCCTTGTCTCTCCTCCTCTTTCCCCTCCCGTGCGAGTCTGTTTAGCCCGCGATTCTCCTGCCGTTTCTCTGCTGCCAGGAAAGGGCTGTCCCGAGCACCTCCCGGCCGTGGTCTGTGCCCTCCTGCCCCGTGGCCCCCACGCTGCCTCCGACACCGACACCGGGCACTGCCTGGCCTCCTTCCCGGGAAACCTCCTCCGGGGGGACCCCGGCAATCTCGGCGTTCTTTCTCTTTTAAGATTTTTTATTGATACTTAGAGAAGAGGAAGGGAGGGGCAGGGGGAGAGAGAAACATCGATGTGGGAGCGAAACATCAATTGGCGGCCTCCTGCATGCCCCCCACCAGGGATCGAGCCCGCAACCAGGCATGTGCCCTGACTGGGAAATGGCCACGTTCCTACATACTAACGAGCCCATCTTAAGGGCACGGGTGTATGTCCAGGAGCCCGGTGGCGGCTGGGCCCGGAAGGAATGGGCGCTTCTGTGTGTCTGTCCTCCCTGTGGCCTCTCCCTCGCTCGGCGCCTCCTGCTCACGCGCACGCCCAGCTCCCAGGCCGGTCCCTCCTGCGGGAGACGATCCACATCTCAGCCTCAGCCTCGCCTTCTGGGAGGAGGAGCCTGAGTGTGTCCGTGGGGCACTGCCAGGCACCTGTGGCCGCAGGGCGGGGCCGTCACCGGCAGGCAACGGAGGAGGCGCCGACCGGGAGGGAGAAGAAAGGGGGGGGGGGGTGTTGCTGAGCGACTCGGATGTGGAACATCAGGAACCACAAAGCGGCGTGCAGAGCGACACAGCGGCTGTGGCTCAGGGTCAGACCGACGGAGAGACAGAGTCTCCCAGGGGGAAGAACCGAGAACGTGAAACACGCTTCCCGCGGCCTGATGCCAATGGGGGTGGGGGGGGGGGGGGCGGGGGGGTGTCTCTCACGCTCCGTCTTCCTCACAAGCTCCATCACACCCGTGTTTCCTCATGCTCACGTTATGCCTGGCGAGCGGGAAACGGACGTTAAAGCAACGTCATCGGTGTCTGAGTGATCACGAATCCGTCTCCTTGGAAACCACGTGAACACGTGAGCCGGGCGGCCTCTCATCGGGCACTGCCTCCTGGGACGGGAAGTGTGTGAGCCCCACGGAGCCTGCTCATCCCCCCTCTCAGCCCCCCCCCTCCCATGTCTGATTTGGCTCCAGGGCCCTCAAGTCCTTTGGAGGATCAGGGACATCTTGTAATTGTCTTGATTTTAGCAAAAAGTCAAGTGGGATGCAGCCGCCGGAGGGCCCTTGACTGTGCCAGAGTGGCTCTCAGGGCCCCGCCCCCCGCAGCTCTCGGGAGGACGGGGTGGGGGGGTGCATCCCCTGCAGCCACGTGGGCCGGTGGACACGGAGGCCGGCTCGGGACAGGGTCAGCGGGCGAGGGCCCTGCTGATTCTTTTTTAATAAACCTATTTTTATTGATTTCAGAGAAGAAGGGAGAGGGAGAGAGAGAAACACCCATGATGAGAGAGAACCATGGATCAGCTGCCTCCTGCACGCCCCCCACTGGGGATCGAGCCCACAACCCGGGCCTGTGCCCTGATGGAGAATCGAACTCTGACCTCGTGGGTCATAGGTCGATGCTCACCCCCTGAGCCACGCCGGCCGGGCACACGGGGTTTTTGGAACGAAGCTGTGATTTCATCTCCCGGCTGAGGTGGCTGCGCCTCACCTCCTCATTTTGGTTTTAACGGAAAACGACGCAGGTTCCTTTCCGTCTCCGCAGCGGGATCGCTCTGATGGGATCTTCTTCTTTTTTTTTTTTTTTTTGTGCCACTTTCCACTGGGGCTGTTACCAGAGCGCCAGAGAACGGGGATGTTAGAGAACACGGCTGTGGACCCCCGAGGACTGGTCAGGTTAGAAGGATGTAACGGGGGGGGGGGGCGGGGGGGTCCGGGCCAGACGCTGCGGAGTCCGTGATGAGAGCGATCAGGAACAGCGGGACCTAAGTGGGTACTGACGGTTGGTCGGTTGGTCGCGACGCCCCTCTCTCCACCCCTGGCGGCCGCACTCCCTGGAGGGACCGGGACTTTACGCTGTGTCAGCACAAGCTGCGGAGAGCACCCACCTTGGTGATGTCACACACCCGTCACTCCTGCACCAGGTGGGTGTGCAGGGCCCCAGGCTGTCAGGCGTGTTTTAGCCTCAGGTCTCTTAAAGATGTAGAGCAACCCCCCTCCTCCCCTCCCGAGCCCTCACCCCTCCTCCCCCTCCCCTGAGCCCCCACCCCTCCTCCCCTCCTGAGTCCCTCACCCCTGTATCCCCCCTCCTCCAGCCCCCCCCCTCCTCCCCTCCCCAGCCCTCAGCCCTCCTCCCCTCCCCAGCCCTCAGCCCTCTATCACCCCTCCCCCAGCCCTCAGCCCTCTATCCCCCCTCCTCCAGCTCCCTATCCCCCTTCCCCCAGCCTCTCTCTCCCCTCCCCAGCCCCCACCCCTTATCCCCCTTCCCTGAGCCCCCAGCCCCCTTTCCCCCTCCTCCAGCCCCCTATCCCCCTCCCCCAGCCCTCTTTCCCCGTTGCCGGCTCTCCACCCGGCTGCATGGGACCTTGGGGTGCAGAGAAGTGGCCTGGGAGACAGCCAGCTCCCTGGTGGAGCCCGCCCCCTGCCCTGTAGCTGCTGTGGGCGGGGCGTGCAGGTGGCACAGCCAGAGGGCCCTGCGCTCACTGGGGAGGGTGCCAGCCCCCACCCGTCTGATGCAGCACCACTTCCCAGGACCGGGGAGCACCCTAAGAGCTGGGGGTTGGTGGCCCCTGTCCTCTCACCTGCCTCCGGGGCTGGAAGTCAGGCGGCCTTTAAAGCACTCGGGTTTCCCGGGGACGTGGTGTCTCCCCGAAGCGCTGACATTTCCGGAAATGGCAGAGGTGGCGGGAGAGGAGAGGCTGAGCAGGGCGGCCCCATAACGAGTCAGGGCTGGGGCCAGGCCCCTGGCGGACCTGTGACCGCTGCCGCTGAGCCACGGCTGGAGACGCGGGCCTCCGCCCTCCCCTGTCCCTAAGCAACCAGCCGAGGGGCCTTCGGGCGCCTCCTCTGACCCACAGGTGTCCGTGGCCTGTGGTCCTCTGGGGCCAGTGCCCTGCGGCGCCCTGCTCTCTCGTGCTGCTGGGCAGCGGAAGTGGCGAGTGCAGGCGAGTGCAGGCGTCCTGCTCCTGTGAGATTGGAGGGGGGCCGGCTGAGCTGTGACGTGGGGAGGGGAGAGGGGCCGGCTGAGCTGTGACGTGGGGAGGGGAGGGGGGCCGGCTGAGCTGTGACGTGGGGAGGGGAGGGGGGCCGGCTGAGCTGTGATGTGGGGAGGGGAGGGGGGCCGGCTGAGCTGTGACTTGGGAAGGGGAGGGGGCCGGCTGAGCTGTGACGTGGGGAGGGGAGGGGGGCCGGCTGAGCTGTGATGTGGGGGGCCGGCTGAGCTGTGACGTGGGGAGGGGAGGGGGGCCGGCTGAGCTGTGACGTGGGGAGGGGAGGGGGGCCGGCTGAGATGTGATGTGGGGAGGGGAGGGGGGCCGGCTGAGCTGTGATGTGGGGAGGGCAGGTGTGCTGCATTTGGTTGAAGACATTTTCTTTTTCTTTTTTTAAAATATATTTTATTGATTTTTTACAGAGAGGAAGAGAGAGGGATAGAGAGTTAGAAACATCGATGAGAGAGAAACATCAATCATCTGCCTCTTGCACACCCCCTATTGGGGATGTGCCCGCAACCAAGGTACATGTCCTTGACCGGAATCGAACCTGGGACCCTTGAGTCCGCAGGCCGACGCTCTATCCACTGAGCCAAACCGGTTTCGGCGCGGTTGAAGACATTTTCAACGTACAATGGGCATTTATTGGATGTAACTCCATTGCATCCTGGATGGTAAGTATATACGGCTGTGTATATGTTATATACTATGCAATGTACGTACTATGTATTCTAGTATAGATAATGTAATAGTATATATATACTACATATGTAGATAGAGACACACAAGTATATAATCCTATATAATAAAAAGCTAATATGCAAATTGTCCCCTTGACCGGGAGTTCGACCAGGGGCAGGGCCGGCCGGCCAACCTCCCGTGTACCCTCCCCCTGGCTGGCCCGGCCCCATCGGCCCTGATCAGGGGAGGGCCAGCTGGACCCCACCCATGCATGAATTTGTGCACCGGGCCTCTAGTGCAATAATAATACAGGGCAGTTGCCCTAGCCGGCTTGGCTCAGTGGATAGAGCGTCGGCCTGCGGACTGGGGGGTCCCGGGTTCGATTCCGGCCAAGGGCACATGCCTGGGTTGCGGGCTCGATCCCCGGTGGGGGGTGTGCAGGAGGCAGCCAGTCAATGATTCTCTCTCATCATTGATGTTTCTATCTCTCTCTCCTTCTCCCTTCCTCTCTGAAATCAATAAAGAAATATATTTTAAAAAATAATAATACAGTGCAGTTAAAAAGCAAGGTGAAACTGCTCTGGCCGGTGTGGCTCAGTGGATGGAGTGTCAGCCTGTGGACCGAAGGGTCCCGGGTTCGATTCTGGTCAAGGGCACGCACCTCAGTTGCAGGCTCCTCTCTGGCCCAGGCCCTGGAAGGGGCGCTTGTGGGAGGCAACCCATCACTGTGTCTCTCTCACATGGATGTCTCTCTGTCTCGCCCTCTCCCTCCCACTCTCCCTAAGAATCGCTGGAAAACGTCCTCGGGTGGGACTGACAGCCACACCGAGGCAGGGGGGACGAAAGGCTGGAAACCAAACCATGAACGTGTGGGGGACGGGGACGAGCTGGGCCAGGGTCAGGCTTTCTGAGGCTGTGAATGTTGAAGGTAAAGTGGAGATTCTGCCTTTTCACGCGCCGTCCTGTCATCTGCCTGAACCCTGAGCGGCGGAGCCTCAAGTCTTGTCAGGACGCACAGCTGCTCCTCCAGCGAGAAGGGAGGGCCTGTGGGGAGGCTGGGCGCACTCATGGCTCCCCCCTCGCTCTCTTTCCTCGCCCCTCGGGCACTCGGACCGGGAAGAGGGGAAGAGGGAGCTTCCCCAGGAACTGCAGCGGCCACTCCTGTTCCCATCTGGCTGAGTGGGGGGTGCAGGCCGTGGCGCGTGGGGGGCCGCAGGGACCCCCCTTGAATGACATCCAACTTAAGGAGATGAAATGTTCTCTGCTCCTTCCTTTGCACGGAGCTCCTGTCCCCCTTTCGCCAGGTTCCGCTCTCTCTCCTCGTGGAAGGGGGTCTGTGCGGCCGCGTGCCGATGGCTTTGGCTGCTCACAGTCGAGGCGACGCGTGCGCCTGGGGTGTTTCTGTTCGAGGAAAGGCAGAGGCCGCAGACAAAGGCCGCAGCAGCGACTCAGTCCCTCGGTTACAGCGACTCCATTCACTCCCCACCTTCCAAGCGGCAGGGGAGCCCGGAGCACGGAGCAGCCACAGGCGGGCTCCCTGACGGCTCAATCACAGCGACCGCCGCCCCCCCCCCCCCCCTCAGCCTCACTCAAAACAAAACAGCAACAAAGTGATTATCTCTGGCTTGCCCGCTTCTCTGGGGCGGGGCCAATAACACGCCGGATGGAAACAGCCGGTGGCTGCACCGCAGAGAACTGGCCTCAATCCGACCGGAAAGTACGTTCCCACCGACGGAGGTCACAGGTCCGGTCCCAGATGACGGCCGGGACCGAGCCGCGTGTCCGTGGCTTTCAGTCTCTTTCCTTCCCTCCCCCTCTTCCTTCCTCCTCCCTCCCTCCCTTCCTCCCTCCCTTCTTTTTGTTAATCCTTACCTGAGGATATTTTTCCCATTGATTTTTAGAGAGAGTGGAAGGGGAGGAGGGAGGGGTGAGAAAGAGAGAGAGAGAGAGAAACATCGATGTGTGAGAGAGACACATCAATTGGTTGCCTCCTGCACATGCCCCGACCGGGGCCGGGCATCGAACCTGCAACCCAGGTGCCCTTGACCGGGAACGGAACCCGTGACCCTGGGTGCGCAGGCCGACGCTCAACCACTGAGCCAGGCAGTCAGGCCAAAGCAAAGTTTTTAAAAAATGTATTGGGGTGGCGTTTGTTAATAAAACTATATGGTTTTATATATCTTTTATTAATGGGGCAGCGAAGGTGCTGCCCCATTAATAAAAGATGCTGTTCATGCTCCTCCCCACGGCTGAGCCCCGCGGTGTGTTTGTGGGGAGGGTGTGGGGGGGGGGGGGGGGTAATGACCGCGGAGCTGGCTTCCCGCCGACCACATACTAGTGCATGCGACTCAGAATGCCTCCGCCGGGCCGGCCCTTTGCCATCTTCTCTCCCGAGGTAAACGGTGAGCGTCTTTCAGAGGAAGCACTTGGAAGGAAAAGAAAGCCTTTGAGGGCGCGACGGCTCCGGGGCGGACGGCAGTGGGTTCCCCCTCTCGCCCCGCCAGTTCCTCTCGCTTATTCCTCTCTGGTGTTAAGTGTCCTGATCTGACAGGGGCCCCAGAGGACGAGACCAGAGCACAGACCCCCTTCAAGTCCATCCCACCCGCAGGAAGCCAGGTCTGAGCTTTTTTTTTTTTTTTTTTTAAATGTATTTTATTGATTTTTTACAGAGAGGAAGGGAGAGGGATAGAGAGTTAGAAACATCGATGAGAGAGAAACATCGATCAGCTGCCTCCTGCACACCTCCTACTGGGGATGTGCCCGCAACCAAGGCACATGCCCTTGACCGGAATCGAACCTGGGACCCTTCAGTCCACAGGCTGATGCTCTATCCACTGAGCCAAACCGGTTAGGGCACCCGGTCTGAGCTTTTGAGGGGACCGAGAGCTGGGGTGTCTGTGGGGCCCCCCAGAGAGCGCCCTCCAGGGGTTCATGGCAGAGCCCACTGCTTCCTGGCCCCGGTTTCTGGCACATCTGCCGGTGTCTCTTCATGTGTGTAGCAGTGATTTTAAAGACTGAAGGGGGCCCTGGCCGGTGTTGCTCAGTGGATAGAACGTTGGCCTGTGGACCGAAGGGTCCCGGGTTCGGTTCCGGTCAAAGGCACATACTTTGGTTGCAGGCTCCTCCCTGGTCCGGGCCCTGGTCAGGGCGCGTGCAGGAGGCAGCCCATCGACGTGTTTCCCTCACATCAATGTTTCTCTGTCTCTCCCCCTCCCTTCTCCTCTTCCTAAAAGGCAATGGAAACGTGTTCTCGGGGGAGGATGAGCAACAGCAACAATAGAAGGACGGTCGGGGAGAAGGCCTAGAAGCCACCTGGGAGGACGGAGGCCTGCCACTCGGAGGCCTTAGGAACGAGAGCACAGGATGGCGTGGCAGCTTCCGGACGGTGGCTGTGCGTCTGTTTGGTGTTTAATCGGTCTCACTCCGGGGAGCAGCGTCCCCCAGCGTGGGGGTTCCTGAGGGGAAGACTGTAACGCTCGGCTTCCTGTCCCTCCTGATAATCATCCTCCAGGGGGATTTTTCACTCGGTCCTGAGAGATTTAGGCGCCAAAGTCACTGTCCTGCGCTAAGCGAGGAGGACGATGGAGAGAGAGTAAGACAAAGGCTCTTTCCAGGCCCTGGAAGCAGAGAGCAAGACGATGATCCCGGACGGAGGAGGCTAACGCGGGGAGCTCTACGCCCTGGCTCTTCGCCCCGAGGAACTTTCTGGATCGCAGTGCAGGAGGGGACCCAAGCAGACCCCGGGGGCCGTGCCGAGTGGAGGAGGTAACTGAATTTCGGAGGGTCAGGCAGCTGGAGTTTGTACGGCAGAGAACCATAGGGGAGGGAGTCACACACACACTCACACACATACACACACACACACTCACACACATGCACTCACACAAATATGCTCACACACACACGCTCACAAACACGCTCACTCACACACGCTCACACACACTACACACTCACAATCACATACTCTCACACACACACACACTCACACTCACACACACACACACAGTCATACACATACACTCACACACACATGCTCACACACACATACACTCACACAACCACTTACACACTCACACATACACTGACATACACACATACACACGCTCACACACACTTACACACATAAACACACACATGCTCACACACGCTCACACACACACTCACATGCACTCACACATGTGCACACACAATCACACACACACAAGTTCATGCAACCTTCACGGGTCCTCCTGAGACTGGTGGATAGTGAGTGTGTCCATCATGAGCTTAGGGTGGACGCGTCACCTTCTTGGTGGCCAGCAAGTGGTGGCCACGTCTTGCTGAGCAGCTGCCCGTGTCAGGAGGAGGCAGGCCGGCGTCCCCCACACTCCCACGCTTGATGCATTGCGCCCGTCCCAGTGGCAGGCTGAATTAATGCGCGCCGCTTTGATGAATGTACAAATATTTACCCAAAACGCAAACCCAGCAGAACACAAAGGAGGGATGATAAATCACCGTCTCCTGAAGCAAACAGGCCTCTGGAGTCCGCCTCCCGTGGCCAGCCTGTGATTTATCATCGCCGCGGCAACGCCCCCAGTGTCTGTGTGGCCCCCGGGAGGGGACCAGCCAACTGGCTACAGACTCAGGCTGACACCTGGTTCAGAGGAGCCATCGGCCTGAGCCTGTGCACTCACCTTCCGAGGGGCCTGCCGTGGCTGCCGTGGGAGGACTCGCTCGCCCTAGGTGACAGCGGGGGGCATCGAGTCAGGGCGTGAGGGGCTCTCTGAGTCTACTGAGAGGCCAACTGCTGTCTCTGGGGTGGGTCTCTGGGAGGGGTCTCTGGGGTGAGTCTGGGGTGGGTCTCTGGGGTGGGTCTCTGGGAAGGGTCTCTGGGAGGGGACTCGGGTGAGTCTGGGGTAGATCTCTGGAGTGTGTCTGGGATGGGTCTCTGGGGTGGATCTCAGGGTGGGTCTCTGGGGTGGGTCTATGGGGTGGGTCTCTGGGGTGAGTCTGGGGTGGGTCTCTGGGGTGAGTCTGGGGTGGGTCTCTGGGGTGGGTCTGGGGTGGGTCTGGGGTTGGTCTCTGGGGTGGGTCTCTGGGGTGGGTCTCTGGGGTGAGTCTGGGGTGGGTCTCTGGGGTGAGTCTGGGGTTGGTCTCTGGGGTGGGTCTCTGGGGTGGGTCTCTGGGGTGGGTCTCTGGGGTGAGTCTGGGGTGGGTCTCTGGGGTGGGTCTTGGGGGTGGGTCTCGGGGTTGGTCTCTGGGGTGGGTCTCTGGGGTGGGTCTGGGGTGGGTCTCTGGAATGAGTCTGGGGTGGGTCTCTGGGGTGAGTCTGGGGTGGGCTTCTGGGGTGGGTCTAGAGTGGGTCTCTGGGGTGAGTCTGGGGTGAGTCTGGGGTGTGTCTCTGGGGTGTCTGGGGTGAGTCTGGGGTGGGTCTCTGGGGTGGGTCTCTGGGGTGAGTCTGGGTGGGTCTCTGGGGTGGATCTCTGGGGTGGGTCTCTGGGGTGGGTCTCGGGGTGGATCTCAGGGTGGGTCTCTGGGGTGGGTCTGGGGTGGGTCTCTGGGGTGTGTCTCTGGGGTGTCTGGGGTGAGTCTGGGGTGTGTCTCTGGGGTGTCTGGGGTGAGTCTGGGGTGGGTCTCTGGGGTGTGTCTCTGGGGTGTCTGGGGTGAGTCTGGGGTGTGTCTCTGGGGTGTCTGGGGTGAGTCTGGGGTGGGTCTCTGGGGTGAGTCTGGGGTGGGTCTCTGGGGTGTGTCTCTGGGGTGTCTGGGGTGAGTCTGGGGTGGGTCTCTGGGGTGAGTCTGGGGTGGGTCTCTGGGGTGGGTCTCTGGGGTGAGTCTGGGGTGGGTCTCGGAGTGGGTCTCTGGGGTGGATCTCTGGGGTGGGTCTCTGGGGTGGGTCTCGGGGTGGGTCTCTGGGGTGGGTCTCGGGGTGGGTCTCTGGGGTGGGTCTCTGGGGTGGGTCTCTGGGGTGAGTCTGGGGTAGGTCTCTGGGGTGAGTCTGGGGTGGGTCTTGGGGTGGGTCTCTGGGGTGAGTCTGGGGTGGGTCTCGGGGTGGGTCTCTGGGGTGGGTCTCGGGGTGGGTCTCTGGGATGTATCTCTGGGGTGGGTCTCTAGGGAGGAGGGAAGAGGGAGGGAGGGGAGGAGGGAGGAGGAAGGGAGACACTGATCGGTTGCCTCCAGGGCCAAGGATTGAACCTGCAACCTGGGTACGTGCCCTTGATGGGGACTCGAACCTGAGGCCCTTGCCAGGCGTGACCTAGCCAGGCCCCTCCCCCCGCCCTCTGTCCCGTGTCTGTAGGCAAGGAGGGCCCGCGTGTCACCTGTTGGCTCAGCACGGCCCTCCCTTGAGCACCGCGAGCCCCTGTGCCAAGAAGCCCTCGGGTCTGGGCAGAGCGGGACCCTCTGCCAGTCGTCAGGCTGGTCAGAGGGTGGGTATTTGGGGCACTCAGTGAGCGAGTGTGTACAGGGAGGGGTCGGGGACCGGGAAAGCGCGGCCAGGCCGCCGGGGACACCCCCTCTTACAACATCAGAGGAGAGGAAGCGGGGGCTCCGCGTGGGTTTGGGCTCTGAAGCTGGTATTCTGCACGAGTGACTAGTGAAAAACGCACAGTCATAGAACGGGATGGGGCCCGAGGGGAAGGGAGCTTGAAGAGACAGACCGCAGCCTCTATGAACCCTGGAAAAAAGGGGCTCAGTGGGTCCCCCCTGGGAACCCCTCCCTCCGTGGGAGTCTGTATTTACTTCCGATAAATTTCCACCCTTTTACTAACAAGTCCTGTTAGTCCTTGAATTTTTTCAAACTTCGTGAGACAAGAACCCGCAAGGGGGGGATCCGCTCCCCGTACCCCATGCTCCCCCCCCCCCACACACACACACCAGGAATGAACACTGTGGGGCCGCACTGTGCGGGGGGGCTCGGGTCCCAGTTCATGATGCTGACCCCCGACCTGAAGACACTCCCACCTCGCGGTTCTCTGGTGGCCGGGAGGGCTCCGTGTCGTGTCTTGGCCAAAACGACCAAGGCAGCCTGGCCGGGTGGCTCAGTGGTGAGCGTGACCTATGAACCAGGAGGTCAGGGTTCAATTCCCTGTCAGGGCACAGGCCCGGGTTGCAGGCTCCATCCCCAGTGAGGGGCGTGCAGGAGGCAGCCGATCCATGATTCTCTCTCATCATTGATGCTTCTCTTTCTCGCCCTCTCCCTCTCTGAAATCAATAAAAACACACACATATATATTTTTTAAAAGAAAACTAGGAAGAGGCCTGATTGCGTCACAGTGCGCCACGCTGCCTGCCTTTGGAGGATCCCATCCTGGACTCACTGGCACGTGGTCCTGGGTGGGCGGTTAGCGTCTGCCATCGTCTTCTCTCCTAGAATTGGCTCAAACATTGACCACCTCACGGGGCTGTTGGGAGGGTGGCTGAGGGGTCCCTGTGGGTAATGTGCTGAGTCCAATGTGTGGAACAGCCCGGGGGCGAGGCAGGGGTGAGGCACAGGACACGCTCTGCCACTCCCCCTCTGGCCTCAGCCATGCATCTGCGCGGCACAAACAGTAAAGTGCCTAGAAATTGTTTTTTTATTGAATCTATTCTCACTGATTTCAGAGGGGAAGGGAGAGGGAGAGAGAGAAAACATCAGTGATGAGAGAGAATCATGGACCGGCTGCCTCCTGCATGCCCCCCACTGGGGATGGAGCCCGCCACCCGGGCCTGTGCCCTGACCGGGTTCCTAGGTCAACGCTCAACCCCTGAGCCACGCCCGTCAGGCTAGAAATGGTGTTTATTCCCCACCTTCACGACCGAGAAAAATGGCCAGCTGTGTCCAGAAATCCTTCGTGCTCAAGAGAAGTAATTTGCCAAACTCCTTCGTCGTCACCTCACCCGAAAGGGAAAGGCCGGGCAGCTGCCGGCAAACCCACAAATGCGCCTCAAGGAAGAGCCACTAGCAGCCGGGCACGGCCCCCCCGCCCGCCCCCCCACTCCCCGAGGAGGCCCCGCGAGTGAGCAGGACGCGGTGGTTCCGTGGCACCTCGTTGCGTGTGAATTACGTGCTGGGAGCAGCTCGCTCTGAGCGGCGGCGGCGTGGGAGTGCCGCCCCGATGCAACACGCACAGTGGGTCACACTGGCTACAGGAGAAGGACGTTCTGGGACCACACGGATTGACCTGGAGGCCACGGTGCCACGTGACGTGATGTGAGCAGGACGCAGAGAGACAGATGCCGAATGCTCTCGCTGACGCCAGCGTCGATGAAAGCCAAACTCATCAAAACGGGGGAGCGCGGGCTGCCAGAGACTGGTGGGTGGGGGTTGGGGAGATGAGGTCGAAGGGTACAAAATTGGTCGCCTCCCACGCAAGCCCCGACCAGGTCTGGGGATGGAGCCTGCAACCGAGGTCCGTGCCCTTGACGGGAATCGAACCCAGGACCCTTCAGTCCTCCGGCCAACGCTCTATCCCCTGAGCCACACCGGCCAGTGCGAGGCTAGACCTTAATGATTCCCACCACAAAGGAAACCGGTACGTGGGTGCCGGGCCGGGGCGTTAGCTGCCGCCAGGGGGTGAGCAAACTGCACACCGTAACGTGGTCCAAATCCACACCGTGATTTGCACTGTCAGCTCTCGTTCAGCAGAAACAGCAACGAATGAAAGAACAGGGCCTCTGGTTACGGGGGAGGCGGCGTCACATTATTTCATTTTGCTCGAGTTTTTGCTGTGTTTGGTGTGCGTTTATGGCACATTCAAAATTGATCAGTGTTTATTCCACAATTAAAGACATGCTTACTGCCGAGGATCAAAAAAACGCAGACATGTCAAAAGAAGAAAATCCACTCAAAGATCTGTCTCCAAACGCTTGTGCTATTAAAAACCAGAGGCACAGACACTCGGATGAGCGCTGCGGGGAGGGCAGGCTCCGGGCCCTGGGGAGCGCCAGCCCGGGCCGAGTAGGGGCACCTCACAAAACGTTATGCCCCTCGCAAGGGGTGGTGAGTCCTCCCTGCCCTGCACAGATGGCAGGTTAATAAAACCGACCGCACTCGGCTGGAGAGGAGTTCTGTTCCAGCAGTTCAGCTGTCGCAGCAACCTGTCCCCCCCACAGCGACAGCCCTGCAGGGAGCACTGTGTCCAGCAGTTTCCGGGGCCCCGGGGCGCGGTCATCGGTCATGGCCAGCTGTGGGGTAACGGGGACGGTCATCACCAGCTGTGGGTAACGGGGACGGTCATGGCCAGCTGTGGGTAACGGGGACGGTCATGGCCAGCTGTGGGGTAACGGGGACGGTCATCACCAGCTGTGGGGGTAACAGGGACGGTCATGGCCAGCTGTGGGGGTAACGAGGACGGTCATGGCCAGCTGTGGGTAACGGGGACGGTCATGGCCAGCTGTGGGTAACGGGGACGGTCATCACCAGCTGTGGGGGTAACAGGGACGGTCATGGCCAGCTGTGGGTAACGGGGACGGTCATGGCCAGCTGTGGGTAACGGGGACGGTCATGGCCAGCTGTGGGTAACGGGGACGGTCATGGCCAGCTGTGGGTAACGGGGACGGTCATCACCAGCTGTGGGGGTAACAGGGATGGTCATGGCCAGCTGTGGGTAACGGGGACGGTCATAGCCAGCTGTGGGTAACGGGGATGGTCATGGCCAGCTGAGGGTAACGGGGACAGTCATAGCCAGCTGTGGGTCTAACGGGGACGGTCATGGCCAGCTGTGGGTGTAACGGGGACGGTCATGGCCAGCTGTGGGTGTAACGGGGACGGTCATGGCCAGCTGTGGGTAACGGGGACGGTCATCGCCAGCTGTGGGTAATGGGGACGGTCATCACCAGCTGTGGGGGTAACATGGACGGTCATGGCCAGCTGTGGGTAACGGGACAGTCATGGCCAGCTGTGGGTAACGGGGACGGTCATCACCAGCTGTGGGGTAACATGGACAGTCATGGCCAGCTGTGGGTAACGGGGACAGTCATGGCCAGCTGTGGGTAACGGGGACGGTCATCACCAGCTGTGGGTAACGGGACGGTCATGGCCAGCTGTGGGTAACAGGGACGGTCATGGCCAGCTGTGGGTAACGGGGACGGTCATGGCCAGCTGTGGGTAATGTGGACGGTCATGGCCAGCTGTGGGTAACGGGGACGGTCATCACCAGCTGTGGGGTAACAGGGACAGTCATGGCCAGCTGTGGGTAACGGGGACGGTCATGGCCAGCTGTGGGTAACGGGGACGGTCATCGCCAGCTGTGGGTAACGGGACAGTCATGGCCAGCTGTGGGTAACGGGGACGGTCATCGCCAGCTGTGGGTAACGGGGACGGTCATGGCCAGCTGTGGGTAACGGGGACAGTCATGGCCAGCTGTGGGTAACGGGGACGGTCATGGCCAGTTGTAGGTAACGGGGACGGTCATGGCCAGCTGTGGGTAACGGGGACGGTCATGGCCAGCTGTGGGTAACGGGGACGGTCATGGCCAGCTGTGGGTAACGGGGACGGTCATGGCCAGCTGTGGGTAACGGGGACGGTCATCGCCAGCTGTGGGTAACGGGGACGGTCATCGCCAGCTGTGGGTATAACGGGGACAGTCATCACCAGCTGTGGGTAACGGGGACGGTCATGGCCAGCTGTGGGTAACGGGGATGGTCATGGCCAGCTGTGGGTAACGGGGACGGTCATGGCCAGCTGTGGGTGTAACGGGGACGGTCATGGCCAGCTGTGGGTAACGGGGACGGTCATGGCCAGCTGTGGGTAACGGGGACGGTCATCGCCAGCTGTGGGTGTAACGGGGACGGTCATGGCCAGCTGTGGGTGTAACGGGGACGGTCATGGCCAGCTGTGGGTAACGGGGACGGTCATGGCCAGCTGTGGGTAACGGGGACGGTCATGGCCAGCTGTGGGTAACGGGGACGGTCATCGCCAGCTGTGGGTAACGGGGACCGTCATCGCCAGCTGTGGGTAACGGGGATGGTCATCACCAGCTGTGGGTAACGGGGACGGTCATCGCCAGCTGTGGGTATAACGGGGATGGTCATCACCAGCTGTGGGTAACGGGGATGGCAAATGTTTCGCTCCTCCCGGCATCTACTCAGAAAGGCACTGGGGACACGGCAACGGCTCCCATGGGGCTGGGGCGGTGTGGGGAGGAGGCGGCAGCACCTTGGGTTTAGCGCCCCTCCCCCCCAACCCAAGTATTGGGGTCCCCTTCCTGGGGCATCTCGGAATGGCCACATTGGAGGGATGTTTAATTTGAAAAATGAATACAAAGGGAATGACACACGTTCTTTTTTAAAAAAGTATGTTTTTATTGATTTTTAGAGAGAGGAAGGGAGCGGGGTAGAGAGAGAGAAACATCGATGAGAGAGGGGAACGTCATGGGTCGGCTGCCTCCTGCACGCCCCACACTGGGATGGAGCCCGCAACCCTGGCATGTGCCCTGAGCGGGAATCGCCAGCTGTGGGTAACAGGGATGGTCATCGCCAGTTGTGGGGTAACAGGGACAGTCATGGCCAGCTGTGGGTAACGGGGACGGTCATGGCCAGCTGTGGGTAATGGGGACGGTCATGGCCAGCTGTGGGGTAACAGGGACGGTCATCGCCAGCTGTGGGTAACAGGGACGGTCATGGCCAGCTGTGGGTGTAACGGGGATGGTCATGGCCATGACCTCCTGGTTCATAGGTCGACGCTCAGCCCCTGAGCCCCGCCGGCCGGGCTGGGACACACTAAAAGCAGCGACCTGCACTGACTTCCCTCCTGGGCCTGGGCTGTGGGCCCTCGGACCGGGCGGTCCCCCGGGAGCCCAGGCAGGTGGCGCTCGGCGAGGGCCTGGCCGCCTCGGAGCTGACACACCAGCGGGGGCCCCTCTGGGCGTGGATGGGGAGGCCTGTGGTGAGGGTCCCGTCTGGGGCTCCCGTGGCATCTCCACCAGCTCGGCGTCTGGCAGCCAGGCTCCCGGTAACGGACGGCCCCCCTCCCGGCTGAGCGGATGGTCTTACCTGTCCCCTCCAACTTAGGACTCAGTCCTGGGAGAGTCCTTCTCAGCGCCCAGCCTCAGTGATCACGAGGCTGCGTCCCTCAGCCCCAGAAACCCAGGGCAGCCCTGGCCGGTGGCTCAATGGTTAGGGCGCTGGCCCACGGACCACAGGGTGGCAGGTTCGAGTCCTGGTCAAGGCCACATACCTGGGTTGCAGGTTTGATCCCTGGTCCTGCGTGTGTGAGAGGCAACCAATGGATGTGTCTCTCACATCGATGTTTCTCTCTCTTTCTCTCTCCATCCTCCCTCCCCTCCACTCTCTAAAACACAAACACAGAGTGGGGGTGCTGCTCGTGGGCACCCAGCTTTCTGTCTCCACGGCCCCGGAATGCTTTCTGTGGGGCTGCCGCGAGGCCTGGTGGATGCCCCGGCCGTGTATTTAAGGGTTTGGGGTTCGGGGCTGGTGAACCCGCCCCTCTCCGCTCGCTCCTCGGAGCCACCCGTCACCCGCGGACGGCAGACATGTTACTGGCTCTGGGCTCGTGTCTGGGTGCTGCTGTATTTATTCAGTGAATGGTCTGTAAAGTCACATTATGAAATGAAAACAAGATCTTAATAAATCACCGCGGTGAGATTTACCGACAGGGCTGGGAGGACCTCCGGAAGGGGGTGGGCTGCGCCGTGTCCCCCGCAGCCTCGCTCTGCTCGGGCCCTGCAGCTCACAGCTCACAGCTCCCCACATTCCCCCACACCCCCCCGTGTGCCCCACACCTGGGCTGTGCACCCCCCCGTGTGCCCCACACCTGGGCTGTGCACCCCCCCCGTGTGCCCCACACCTGGACTGTGCACACCCCCCCCACGTGTGCCCCACACCTGGTCTGTGCACCCCCCCGTGTGCCCCACACCTGGGCTGTGCACCCCCCCATGTGCCCCACACCTGGGCTGTGCACCCCCCCGTGTGCCCCACACCTGGGCTATGCACCCCCCCCCCCGTGTGCCCCACACCTGGGCTGTGCACCCCCCCGTGTGCCCCACACCTGGGCTGTGCACCCCCCCGTGTGCCCCACACCTGGTCTGTGCACCCCCCCGTGTGCCCCACACCTGGGCTGTGCACCCCCCCGTGTGCCCCACACCTGGGCTGTGTACCCCCGATGTGCCCCACACCTGGGCTCTGCACCCCCCCCTGTGTGCCCCACACCTGGTCTGTGCACCCCCCCCGGGTGCCCCACACCTGGTCTGTGCACCCCCCCGTGTGCCCCACACCTGGGCTGTGTACCCCCCCATGTGCCCCACACCTGGGCTGTGCACCCCCCCGTGTGCCCCACACCTGGTCTGTGCACCCCCCCGTGTGCCCCACACCTGGGCTGTGCACCCCCCCGTGTGCCCCACACCTGGGCTGTGTGCACCCCCCCCATGTGCCCCACATCTGGGCTGTGCACCCCCCCCATGTGCCCCACACCTTGGCTGTGCACCCCCCCACGTGTGCCCTACACCTGGACTGTGCACACCCCCCCACGTGTGCCCTACACCTGGGCTGTGCACCCCCCCGTGTGCCCCACACCTGGGCTGTGCACCCCCCCCATGTGCCCCACACCTGGGCTGTGCCCCACCCCCCGTGTGCCCCACACCTGGGCTGTGCACCCCCCCCACGTGTGCCCCACATCTGGGCTGTGCACCCCCCCCATGTGCCCCACATCTGGGCTGTGCACCCCCCCCATGTGCCCCACACCTGGGCTGTGCCCCACCCCCCGTGTGCCCCACACCTGGGCTGTGCACCCCCCCCCACGTGTGCCCCACACCTGGGCTGTGCACCCCACCCCCCACACCTGGTCTGTGCACCCCCCCCCGTGTGCCCCACACCTGGGCTGTGTGCCCCCTCCCCTCGTGTGCCCCACACCTGGGCTGTGCACCCCACCCCCCACACCTGGGCTGTGCACCCCCCCTGTGTGCCCCACACCTGGGCTGTGCACCCCACCCCCCACACCTGGGCTGTGCACCCCCCACCCCTGGGCACAGCAGAGCTTTCCCAAGACCCCTGCAGCTTGTTAGTCTCATTCCCATCGTACTTTCTCCATTAAGTTAACTGAATTGGAAAGTCTCTCTGAGAGTAAGAGGCCTCTGCTTCCCCGCCTGCCTGGTGGTTCTGACCACAAAGGCGTTTTCCTCGTCTGTATTCCACATCCACACTCTTTGCCAAGCACTTCCTTAATTTCATAGGATTGCTGGAGGCCCGGGGCATGGAATTCGTGCAGGGGCAGGGTCCCTAGGCCTGGCCCACGATCAGGGCCGATCCGTGCCTTCCTTCTCCCAGCTGCCGGCTGCCAGCCGGGGCCTGCCTTCCTTCCGCACCGCCCCCTGGTGGCCAGTGCACGTCATAGCGAGCTGTCCAAGTCCTGATCAGTCAAACTTCCGAGGGGACAATTTGCATATTAGCCTTTTATTATACAGGATTGATTTTAGAGAGAGAAAGGGAGAGGGAGAGAGATAGAAACATCGATGCGAGGAGAAACATCAGTCCTCCCTCTCCCCTCCCCCTGCCCCCACAGCCGGAAACCCCAGCCTGTGCCTGACGGGAAATTGAGCCGTGACCTCCTGGTTCATGGGCTGACACTCAGCCGCTGGGCACCACGCATTTTTAATTGTGCGACTATCACAGCCCTGCGACTGGCCCTCCACGCCATGACGCCTGTGCCTGCTCTCTGGGTGTGTTTCCGTGTTTGTCATTTTTAAAGCTCTGACAGGAACCTTTCCCCACAACCCCTAAGCCTCCAGCCTCCAGGGAGCAGCCCCAGGAGCCACTGCTGATTGAAAGCCGTGGGCCTGGCGGGGGCTGCCGCGGGGGATATGGGGTGACATATAGTGAGTCTGCCCACGTTCCCGAAGCGCAGCGGGTGGGGGGGGGGCAGGTGCACGTACGTAAAAACCGCGAGGCCCTCCGTCCCCGCGGGGGAACTGGAAGGGACTGGCCGAGCAAAACCGCTGCACAAGCCACACAGCGAAGGACGCGCTTTTCACACAGCAAATGTCCCCTGGCCACGCGGAACCAGAACCGCCTTTACGGGGAACACAGGAGCCGCCGCGTGGGCATAGAAACGGCTGGCGCGCCCGGAAGGTAGAGAGTCGCAAATGAAAATCAGAATCTTTGCCTGTGAAACGGCCCCGACGTGACGGGCCTCGGCCGTGGGCAGGCCGGGCGGGGTCCTGGGCATGCAGGCGGATGCCACGTTTTGGGCAAGGAGGTGACCACCCGCAGCGCCCTGCCATCCCGCTGCTGGGAGCTGCCCCGGAGGAGCGGCCCACAGTGCGCAGGACGTCTGTCCGTCTGTCCGTCCCCGCACAGGGCCCGCCAGGGAGGCTGCTGTCCACCATCCTGTCCCCGCACGAGGCTGCCTGGCCTGGAGGGGAAAATCACGTTTTATCCCCAAACCGTGTGGCCAGCTGAGCGGCCCCGGCAGAGGGCAGGCGGGTCTCAGGGCGACGGCTCTGCTCTCTCCCCAGTGAGAGGCGCTCACGTGTGACAGCCATGGGTGCAGGGTGCCTGGGCCTCGCTCCCAGGCTCTGACGCCTGTGCCTTGCACCCTAAAATGTCACCCAGAAGCCCTGGGTGCTGTGCTCCCCCTTTCTTTGGGGAATTTGGCTGCAGAGAGGAAGGCTGGTTGAGCCGCCTTTGACCTTGGACCTTGAGGACGTGAGAGCAGGACCTCCTTGGTGCAGCGTGCGCCCCGAGGAGGAGAGCCCTGGAGGAGTGAAGGCCATTCTAAGCCGGGAGAGGACGCTCCAGGCAGGTGCTTCCTCCTGCGGTGGGCGCCAGCCGGGCCTCGGCAGGACCTGACAGTGTGGGCGGTGAAGGGCCCGAGGGGCATCGGCGAGGAGCGTGGTCCAGGGAGCAGACACCACACGATGAAGGTCTTATGGGTGATGCCAGTGTTACATTTTATTCCACGTGGCAGCGGCGGGGAGGGGAGTCCCTGGCTCAGGCTGGCGAGCGCTGGCCGGTGTGGAGGCCGAAGGCAGGGCGGCGTGGAGAAGGGTGCGGTGGTCAGCTCACCCCTGCATCCCGCCCCCGCGCCCGGTCAGTCTGTCTACACTAGTGCCCACGCCCTGGCACCGATGGCTAAGGGCACCCTCCCCCGCTAACAGTGCTCAGACTGAAGGAAAGTGGTCCCATCGCTGTGCTTACACCACGTGCTTCCGTGTGACTTACGCTGAGACTCACGGGGTCGCTGCTCTGGGGCCAGGTCCCGTCCCCCCGGAAACGGACACCCTGCGGTGATGGGAGCCGTGGGTCTTGCTCCTCCTGAGGCGGCTCTGCTCCAGGGGCGGCGCCGGTCCGTCCGCAGAGCGTCTGCCAGGCCCGGGGGGAACACAGCACGGGCTTCGGACAGTCCTGCTCCACGGTCAGGCCCCTGAGGGCACGACAGACTGCTGGGCGTCGGGAGCACATCCCTCTATGGCTGGGGAACCGAGTCACCAGCCCAGGCCTGGTGGCCGGCGAGTGTCCGGATTGGAGCCGGCACGCGGGTGGCCCGCCCCACCTGAGGCATTTAGGGCGTCACAGGCTGCGCTCATTGCCTGGCAGCCCCCTCCCCTGGGGCAGGTGGTGCCAGCCGGTGGGGAGAGGAGAGAGGGGAGACTCCGTAGCCTCCCCTGCCCGGCTCTGCGAGTGTGAGCAGCGGACTATCCAGCCGCGGGCCCCGGCGAGGCATCAGGACGGGGGCGGGGAGGTCCTGACTGTCCCCACACCAGTCAGGCCCTACACTGTCACAGTCCTTGGGTCCCGGGCTGTTGGCTCTGAGCCGAGCCCTGGGCAGGACACACAGGAGGTGCGGGTCTCCCCAGGGGCGGCCAGGAGCCAGAGTCAGAGCGATGGCTCCTGTGGAGCCCTGGAGGGGCAGGGGAGGGGCTGGGAGTGCTGGTGTCAAGTCGAGGCTCGGGCTTTCTGACGTCACCTTATTCGAAGAAAAGGCCCCGTAGCCCGGAAGCTTCCAGGACTGCAGAGCGCTGCCAGGAACAGAGGCCTGGCCCCGCGGCCCAGGGTCCCACGGGTTTGAGGCCTTGGTCAGGCCCAGGCCCGAGTGCCTTCTTTCCACCCGCTCTGCCACTGTGCGTGTGTGTGTGTGCGGGGCCCTCACACGCAGGTGTGTGGACACTGCTGCCCAGCTGCCCAGCCTCTGTCTGATCAGCGTCCTCCCGGCTAACGGCACCCACATCGCCCAGCAGCCCACCCTCCAGAGGACAGACCGGGGAGGTGGCCTGGCAGGCCCGGGACCCGGGGTCTGGGGGAGACAGCGTGGACTGGGAGGGGAGCTGGGCTTCGGGTGGGCACATCCCCTCGGCCCTTCCACCTGACTCAGTGGCTGAGCGTTGACCTATGAACCAGGAGGTCAAGGTTCGATTCCCGGTCAGGGCATAGGCCCGGGTTGTGGGCTCGATCCCCAGTGTGGGGCGTGCAGGAGGCAGCTCATCCATGATTCTCTCTCATCATGGATGCTTCTATGTCTCCCTCTCCCTTGCTCTCTGAAATCAATAAAAATAGATTAAAAAATAGAAACTGATACTCTGGCCACTGGCAACTGTGCTGAGGCCAGGGAGCCTCTGTGGCCTGTGAAGCCCCTGCCCCCCGGCCCCCCTGCCCCCCGGCCCCGCCCCCGCCCCCGCAAATGGAGGACAGGCTTCTCCGGGTCCAGAGGCTCCCCATACCCATCGCGTGCGCCTCCAGCAGGGAGGGGTCACTGGGTGGCGTTTCTCGGCCGATGTCCCAGCCCCTCTGCCCCCAGGACTCAGCCTCACAAGGGACTGGGTGGTCTCGGGCGTCCTGGTAAGTCCCGAGGGGTGTGGGGCAGCGCCCAGGACGCCAGCCGCCCTCTCCGGGGCTCAGTGGCTTCCTCTCTTCCCTTAGACCGGAGAGAAAGATGACCCCACAGCCTTATCTCTCCCTGAAACGAAGCCACATCCACTCAGGCCGCGGGAACACAGCAAAGCTCACAACGCTTTTCATGTTAATCTAAATTAAATCTGCAAATGGAAAGCGGCCCTCGTGTGGGAGCAGGCCAACCCCATGGCTCGGGCAGAGCGTGGGAGGGTGGGCGAGCGAGTGTGCCCGTGCCGGGGCTGCTGGGCTGGGGGCTGGGGACGGGACACGTGGCAGAGCCTGGCCGACCTCTGGGAGTGCCTGGAACTCCAGATCTCAAGTATTTGACGCCCCCCTCCCCCAGGGGTTTCAGGAGCGAGGAAGGGAAAGGCCGAGACGTGTGACCCATCTGCCGAAACCCTTCGGCCTCGCCGCGCCCGCAGCACCCGGCACACGGCAAAGCCGGCCCTGCGCGTGTTCAGAGGTGCAGGGGAGGGCGAGTGGGACCTTCATGCTGGAAACACGGCGGGCTTTTTAAATGCTCGCTGGGCCCTGGCCGGTGTGGCTCCGTGGATAGAGCGTCGGCCTGTGGACCAAAGGGTCCCGGGTTCGATTCCAGTCAAGGGCACGTACGGTACCTCAGTTTCAGGCTCCTCCCCCCGCCCTGGTCGGGATGCGTGCAGGAGGCAACCGATCAATGTGTCTCTCTCCCATCCGCGGTTCTCTCTGTCTCTCCCTCTCTCTTCCGCTCTCCCTAAAAACCAATGGAAAAATAACCTCGGGTGAGGATTAACAAAAAGAAAAAAGAAGTGCTAATTTCGGCAGATGGGTCGTATTGTAAATACAGCAAATGAATTTTTATTCCACCCAGATGATTTCCATTGTGAAACAATCCAATTACTTCCCAGGTAATAGTTGGGCCCAAATCAAATAAAAGGGCAAGTCATTATAACTCGGAAAAAGCAACGCATTTGAATACGTGGTTGGCCCCTGGGAGCCTCTGCACCTTAAGCTGCGACGGGAATCCGAGAGGCCGGGAGGAAGTGGGGGGCTGTGGGTTCAGGTGCAAATGCGGTCAGAAAGGCCCCGCGAACCTGCATCTCTGTCCACGCTGCCCCGAGGCTGCCCCGGCGGAGAGGAAATGTCTCCCGAGCATTTGAGCGCCGCATTCTGCGCTCCTGGTGCCGTAGGAGCAATACCTCGATCACGGGACCTGCCTCAGCCACAGGGTCCCCCACGGCTGCCCCTTTACGTGGTGGCTCCTCCAAGCTCCCGAGTGCTGAGCCCTGAGGTGGACGGTGCCGGGGAGCAGCCGGAGCCCCGGGAGCCCCCTTTCCCTGGCCCGTGCGCCCTTCTCCTGTTCGTGGCATGTGCTACCCGAGGCTGCGCCTGCAATGGCTCGTGGGTTCCAGAAGTCTGGGAGGCCCTTGATCTCGCAGGCGTTTGATTTGCAGCCCCTTCGCTCAGCATTAAGATGCATCCACGGAGGCGCGGCACTGCAGGGGTGTGGGGGGAGCAGCAGAAGCGTGGGCTGGGGCAGGGGCGCGGTCCGGAGAAGGCTCCTCGGTCCCATCTGACAGCATCCGCACGTCAGAGCACAGGTATTCCCTCGCCGCGGCCTGCCTGCTCTATCACAGGGCGTCGCATTGATTGGAAACTGCATGCGGCACAATGCACCCAACCAGCCCGCTGCAGGGCGCGGGGCCTGGCCCCAGAGGCAGGTCAGAGCTTGGATGCAGGGCCTGCTCCGGGGCGGCCGCAGCACAGCCGGAGCGGAGCCAGTCGCCTTGCCCAGGGCTCCCAGACCCGGGAGAGGCTAGAGCTGACTGCCCGGCCTTGAGCAGTGTCTTCGGCCAGCCTTCCTCACAACGTAACGCTGGGCGATGCGGCTGAGGGGGAGAAGGGCGGCCCCTTCCACAGCACCCGGCTCGCCAGGGAAGCTGGGGCCGCAGGAGCTCTGGCTCCTCGTGGGGGACCATTTCCAGGTCCTTCTATCCCTCTGTGGCCAAGAGCCCCCGCCTGTCCCAGGCTGCGCCCCATCGACCCCCAGCCCTGGGGTGATAGTGCTGAGGGTGGGCACTCTGCCCAGGCTCTGCCAGCTGGGCTCTGCCCCCAGTCCCCGGGCCGGTCCTCAAACAGCTGCCTCGGGGGGGGGGGGGGGCTGAGCAGCCTCCGTGCCCGGCTCCGAGGGTCTGAGCCGGTCCTCCCCGTCCTCTGCAATTCCAGGCACGTCTGTGAGAGGGCCGGAGGGACGTGTACAAGTCTTATCTGGCTTAACCAGATTACCCTGATTAAGCCGTTTCCTCGTCCTGAGTTGCCGCTGCGCCTGGGCTGCGGAGACCGTGTGAGTTACAGTCGAGGCCCCTGCCTGCCCCGGGGCTTAATTAATGAGGGGGCTGGATGCCGGTGCTCACCCCCCTGGAGAGCCAGGGCCTCGGCTGGGCGAGGGGATGGGCCGCATGACACGGAGGGAGGAGGGAGGGCGGCAGAGGAAATGCCAGCTCGGCCCCATGGGCCAGTTCTGACCAGGAGCCCAGGGAAGCGGAGTCGGAGTCGGGAGACCCGAGGAGCTGGGCTCGGCATCGACCCTCCCCCCCCCGCCCCCCGCCCTGTCCCCATTTCAGACCAAATGAGAAACGTGAGCTGCCAGGAGCGAGCAGATGGCGTCTCCAGGTCTCCCGGCTCCCGTCCGGCCGAAGAAAACACGGGCTGGCAGCCGTGGGTCTGCAGTGCCACCCGCCACCTGGCACAGGCTCCGGTCGCAGCTTGTAGCCGGCAGGTCCGACGCGCTGCGAAGGGGCCAGCGCACGGGCTGCAGCAGGGCCGCCTCCCCTCCCGTGGTGAGCAGTGTCCCTGGCACACACGCACGTCCTCCGGCCCCGCCCGGCCCGGCCACGGACCCTCAGGCCCGGTGACCCGCGTCGGACAAGCCTCCGGGGAACCCGATGTGAGTGACAGTTTGCCACCCAGCGGACCAGGGGAGACAAGGGACCCGCATCTCACGGGGTCAGAGCCGGGGGCAGCCTGCGGCCAGGGCGGCGCCGGCACGCGCTCAGGTGTGTACAGAAAGCCGGCCGGGACGCGCGGCTGCCACCCCTGAAACACGTCCTCTCCGGCCCCGGCAGAGGCCGGCCAGCCTGGCTGAGGGCAGCGGTCCCGGGGCGGCCGGGAGGGGCCGTGTCTGAGAGCACCTCTCCGCGTGGCCAGGGCGCCCGCCTGGGGCTGACCTGCCTGGGGCTCGGCCTGTCGTCCGGCAGCGGGAAGGGAGGCCCGGCGCGCGGCCTGTGCTTGCAGCCTCCGCCCTGAAACAGCCCGGCGTTCACTCACGTCTCGCGGCCAGACGGGCAGCCTTGGGGGCAGAGCCCCCCGCCGGCGGCACATCTGTGACCCCCGCCTTCCTCTCGGTCACGCCGGCTCGGTCATGGAGAGCAGGGAACACACGCCTTCCCCGGAGGTGACCCACCTCCCAGCATCGGGTGTCTGAGGCCGAAGTGGCCTCTCTCACCCCCACACCCAACGTGCAGGGGTGGGATGGGGGAGGACACCAGGGGAACACGCCCCCTGGGAGGGGAGAGGACACGGATGCCGCTCCTCAGGACCCCCAGGACCCCGTGCTCTTGGGCCCCAGGTCTGTGTCAGAGGCCCCCTGCCCCGCTGTCCTGGGTACCAGCAGAGGGCGACGGAGAACATGATGGGCCTGGAGCACAGCCTTTTCTCAGCCGGCTCCCGCCCTCCCTCCCCGGGGGCTGAGCAACGCTGTGAGGAAGCAGCAGCTGTGAGATGCCCTCATCCACGTCACGTTCCCCGGTCCTCACAGCGGCACCGCGACCCTTACAATCCCCCTGGGCTGCTGGGGGCTGGAGTGCTCAGGGAGCAACTTAGACACGGAGCCGTGACTGCCCAGTGCACCCCCTTTTCATACATAGTAAGTGTTTGCAGCTGAAATTATCAGCGCCAGAAGACAACCGGAGAAGCACTTCCAAAAGTGGCCGAAGAAAACGCTCAGGGCCAGGGGCGCTGACCGCCCTCCCACGAGCAAGCCCAGAACTGAGTGCGCAGGGAGCCCTTCCTCCCGGAGGCCACCGAGCGCCAGGGACCAGCTCCTGACAGGAAACAAGAGGGAGAGGCGGACAGAGAAGCCTGGGTCCCGGGAGCCTCGGGAGCGGGGCGTGGGGGGAGGGAGGGGATCCCCGCCAGAGCAGCAGGCGGCAGGTAGGAGCTCTACTGGGGGCTCAGCCTGCCTGCAGGGTCCCCCGCAGCTGCGGCCTGGAGCCCTCGCATCCGCTCCCTCCCATAGGACTTGTCTGCTGGCTCCCCCGAGGCACGCTGGACTCCTCTCCAAACCTACTCGAAAAAGAAGGGGGGCCGGGCCAGCATGCTCAGTGGTTGAGCATCAGCTCATGAACCAGGAGGTCATGGTTCCATTCCTGGTCAGGACACAGGCCCGGGTCCCCAGTGTGGGGGCGGGCAGGAGGCAGCCGATCGATGATTCTCTCTCATCATTGATGTGTCTCTCTCTCTCTCTCCCTCTTCCTTCCTCTCTGAAATCAGTAAAAATATATTTTAAGAAAAGAGGATCCCAGGGGAAGGACCAAGTGGACACAAGGTAACGCTGTCTGTAGTTCTGATGCCACATCCACCCCGCCGGGAGGGACGTGCCCTGGACCGGAGGCTCCGCGCTTGGCCTCCAGCGACAGACCCGGCAGCGGGAGGCGGCTGGAGGGTGCCGCTCCTCACACTCGCTCTGTGGGTGTAACGTTAGCAGAGCGGCTCAGAGGCTGGTAAATCATCCCTAATTCCTTTGGCACGCATCGTGGTCGTGTTAACCGTGATGGATTCTCGTGGTATTTAAAGAACACGATTGTCAATTAGCTTTTATGAGATACATCACAGTCACCGGCCCGTCTCAGACCTCCTTTCCGAAGGAGCCAGTTAGGAAAATGGGCGATAATTTGCTTTTATTATAATCTCTCTAAAAGCCAGCGCGAGTCTCCAAAGTAATTTAAGGTTTTAAGTCGCAATCTAAGCGACCTTCCCCTCAGGATGACTGCAGCGTGTGGCGTCCCCGAGCTCCGTTAGCCCTCCGCAGGGTGCGAGTCTCAGTGCGCCGTGTTCCCGCGAGGACCGAGTAACGCAGCCGCTTCCAAGGGCCACTGTGGGAGTAACCGCTGTCCTTCGGAAGCGGATTAATGAAGCCAGGCTCGCCTTGGGGTCAGAGTTCCCCAGGCCTCCCGCCCGGAAGCCAATTGCCCAAGTGATGACCTTGCGGAGAGAAGGGCAGCGAGTCCGCTCTGGCCCAGGCCCCGCCAGGGACCCTCCCTGCCTTCCCGCAGGGTCGCAGGGTCGTGGGCTCAGACCACCTGGGACTAGAAACCCTCCTCCTCACGCAGGCCCCTTCGAGCCTCCCTGGCACCACCTGCAGCTCCAGGAGGCCGGGAGGTCCCAGGGGCACGGGGAGACGAGGGGACGCCCGGGTGTGTCCTGAATTCAATACCTCAGCTTTTTAATCCCCGGGGGCTGAGGACTTGGGGAAAAGCAAATCAGAAAAATAGGGCTGCGGCCCCTCAGAACACAGGGCCCCAGGGACAGACAGGCACCCCCAGCCGAGGGCAGGCGCATCTGCAGCTCTGCCACCGAACGCACCAGCAAAGAGAGAGCGGCGGGATGTGGTTGGTGTGTGTCCCTCTCCCCGGAGCCGGCCAAGTCCCAGGACAAGGCCCATCCGTCTCTATCCGCATCACCTCCCACAGCGCTGGACTCGTATTTGTTTAATGAACAATGAATGTAAAACTACAGCAACAGGAAGTAACAGTTACCGAGCACAGACCATAAGCAGGTCCGGTTTGGACACTGTACAGACCTCCCATCTAATCCTGCAGTCCGCCAGGGGAGTCAGGGAACTACTCCACTTCCCGTTTCACCGTAAACCTGAGCGCCGGCGACGCCAGAGTGACGGCTGGGAATCAGCAGCTGTGCAGGCAGAGCCACGGGGGTCCTCGTGGGACTAGCTCCCAGGTTCATGTTCTTGACCATACCCATGGCTCTTTCCATAAAAAAACCTGGAAAGGCTTATAGAGACACACAGAAGGCAAGCCAGCCACGGCCACAGCCTCTGGGCAGGGCAGGTAACCGCCTAGAACTGACTGAAACCACCGCGTGCCAACAGTTCTTGCTGACGGGCATCTGCAGTGACTGCCCTAGGCCTCCTACAGCCACGGCTCAGAACTGTGGATCAATGTGGGGGGAGGAGGGGGGGCAGGGCAGGGATGGTGGGGCAGGTGTGTGCATGGGGCAGGTGTCCCTGAGCCCTTGGTAAGTCTGTTTACATAGCAGCACCCCATTCTCTCGAGGCCCCGCGGGAAACGTGCGAGAGGACTGAATCCGAGTGCATCACACGAGCTACACACGAGTCGGTTGTGGGAATGGGGCGGGGGGGGGGGGGGGGGAGGGCATCCCCGCGGACTATCCTGCTGCCAGATGCCTCCCATGGCTGAGGGGCACCCCTTCCCTCGATCAGTTCAGCGGCCTCTGGGACATTCAGTGAGGAGACTGTTCATTAGCCAGCCGCCAGGTACCAGTTCCCTGAAATACACGCAGGTTGTTAAAGTCGGCACTCAAGGCTTAGAGCCTCTTTGCTCGTGATGGATGCCCTGCCTGGCCTCGCCCTGTCCCATTCGGGAGATTAAGCGGTGGCTTATCGTTGAACCGCAATTCGCTGTGCTCTGAAGAAGCCTTTCTCACTGAGACTCAAGACCCCTGATTCGAGGTGCCTTGGAGAATGACAGCAGGCGGGATGCCACGCACAGGGTGCAGGGCACAATGCACATTAGTCCCCGCAGCCTTGCAGGAAGCGAGATGCGGTTATCAGGCTGAGCTGCGTGGGTTACCTGCCACCCGGGAGGCCGAGGGCGGCTCCCCCCATCCAGGGACCAGCTGGAGGCAGCAGGAGCACAGCAGGCATGAAGATGGGTCCTTCCTCGTGAGTGAACACGGCAAGGATGGGACGGGAGCAGAGGCAGCCTCGGTCTGGGGAGAACGAAGAGGAAAAGCCACACGACCCCGGCCGGAGGGCACCGGGTCAGGGGGGAGTGCCCCTGAGAGACGGCATTTGCAGAGCAGAGTCTGTGAGGCCATTTCAGACCAAACAGCGTGGAGGATGGTCCTGAGCAGAAGGAAGACAGCAAAACGGTGGAAGATGAAGAGAGCGGAGCGGCCGCAGGGCTCGGCTGGTGGCTGCTGGATGCCGCGCAGGCCCCGGCCGGGCTGTGGGCTGGTCCCTGGCTGGGCACGTGGGGAAGGAGGGCCATCTATGGATGCTTCTCTCTCACAGTGATGTTTCTCCCCCTCTCCCTTCCTCTTGCTCTAAAATCAACTTAAAATATATATATTTTTAAAAGAGAGAACGGAAGCCTCAGACACTTAGCAGGTGAAGTGAGAACACTTTGCTTTCAAAGGGGGTGTGAGTTCCCGCCAAGGCTCTGGTCTCTCGCCTTCCTATGGAGCAGCTCCGATCTGCTCATGAACCAGCACACCTCTCTCTCTCTCTCTCTCACCCCCTTTCTCTCTCTGTCTCTCCCTTTCTCTCTCTCTCTCTCTCCCTTTCTCTGTCTCTCCCTTTCTCTCTGTCTCTCTCCCCCTTTCTCTCACTCTGTCTCTCCCTCTCTAAAAAACAAATCAATAAACAACTATTTTCTTTTTTTTTTTAAAAGTCTGTACATGCATCTGGAAAAAATGCAACAAAAATATGTGAAGTTAAGTGGAGCAGTCTGATGTCGCCTCCAGGGACAGCAGCTCACAGAGCTGTGGAGGGGACGCGGAGGGGCAGCGTGCGAGTGACGAGATGAGCAAACCAACCGGGTCCAAGATAAACGAGGGCTGGGCATGACGCGGTGCTGAGCTCACGCTGCTGTGGAGACACCGGGCGTCACAAGAGAAAGTGGGGGTGCTTCTCTGGCCCCAAGTGGCCTTGTGCTGCTTGTGCAAGTCATCCTTCTAGACTTTCTGGTTGGTGGGAGCCCTGGTGAAGGCCCTGCCGCCCACACAGAAAAAATGGGGGAGAATATGCCTGTTTTGCAATCTCCTGATCTGTTTGAAATTTGCACAAAACCATCTTAAACACCGTAGCAATTAGAGGAGAAGGGAAATGTTTGGCAGATCGATGGGTAAGACGCCAGGGACGCGTTTAAAATGCCTGGAGCTGCTGCTCATTAGCTTGGGGCTGTAACCTGGAAAGAAAAGCAGGCCCGTTTTCTAAACCAACGTGTGGGGTTTCCTGACTGGGGGGCACCTTTAAAGTTCAGTTACGCCAGGAGCAGCCAGGAATGAGGTTGTGTAACTTCCCACAAGTTGCTCCAAGGTTACCGCTTGTGCAGCAGGCAGGCGCCGGAGCCCTGCTCAGCGAGGAAAACACAGAATGCTCACGTCCGGGGAAGTCCTGAGCCCCGGGAGAGGGGATGCAGGAGGGGGTGAGAACGTGTTGTATGCCCGGCCGGTGTGGCTCAATTGGTTGGATGTTGTCCTGCACCAAAAGGTTGCTGGTTCGATTCCTGGTCAGGGCACGTGCCGGGGTTGCAGGCTCCATCCCCAGTAAAGGGCGTGCAGGAGGCAGCCAATCGATGATTCTCTCTCATCAATGTTTCTCTCTCTCCCTTTCTTTCTAAAAGTCAATAAAAACATAAAAAACCCCACAAATGTGTCGCTCATAAACATGTCACCGGAGGTGTGGATCTGGCGCCTGCCTCCATGTACCGTGGAAAATTACAGAATTAGTGCCGGGCGCCGAGGAAGCTGCCGGCTGAGTCTGGGGATGGACGTCACCTGTTTCAAGGTGTTCAACCAAAACCCAGTGGGAGTGGCCAGGCCTACCTTTTCATCTTGGGGGCCGGACCTGGAGCTCACCCACTCAGGCCCCCGACGGATGTGCGGTCGGGGCTACTTCTGTTCCAAGTGAGAGAGAATGCAACCCACGTGACAGTGTCCACCCCGCAACCAGGCAATCCCTTTCTTTCCCGAGACCACAGTCCCTTCCGTGCCTCAGAGCCGCACCCACAGCCCTGGCGGAGGAGGCCCCGGCCCTGGATGGAGTCGTGTTTCCAGGGGTTTGGGACCAGAAATGGCACCAGAGGCCAAGGGGCCTGAGATGACTGCTTTGTCTCGGTGCCCCTGCTCCCCGACTATGCAGCGACTCTAGACAGAGCAGCACACAGAAGCCAGAAAAAGCTCTTTTTGAGGTTCTTAACCTAATTCTTCCCCATCAACAGCTGCCCTCAGGCCAGACACCCACAAGTTCAGCCTCTCGTTAGACTTGGCTGGGGCTTTGAAATCCCAATGCCCACAGTACCTCCCCCATGCAAATCAGCTCAAAACTATGAATGCAGGGGCGGGAGCGGGGGTGGCGGTGCAGTTTGTCCAGCTCAGTGGGTGATTCTAGCAGCTGCGCGCGGTTGAAAGACTGGCACGGGGCTGTGGGGGAAGGGGGGGGCGGGGACACACGCAGTGGGATCCCCTGCAGATGTTTTAAAATTCTGACTTCCCGAATACCTGAGACCAATTACCCAGGATCTCTAGCAGTGGGTCAGGCCTCAGTGGCTTCTGAAGCTTCCAGATCATTCTAACGAGCAAACAGGGTTGAGAAGCGCTTCCCCAGGCAAACACCCTCACGAGGAACTCAGGGGAGCCTCAGTGCCCCCGCCTGCCCCTCCTGGGACGCCGCCCTGCAGGTGCCGGCCTCCGGTTAGCCGCTGGGCTGAGTCCGCCCCTCATCGTTGCTGCACCTACGAGCAGCAGTGGGCAGGTGTCACCGTGTCTAACTAGGGCGTGCGTGATGGGCTGCTACACACATTGTTGAATGGTCATCAAGGCCAAGAGCACTGGTTAACTTTCATTAACCTTGGGGGTGAGAAGGCTCATGACCTACCCCCAGCACCGCTCACTCAGGTGACACGGAGCCATTAACTAGTCAGCACGCTGTGTGAGGTCCTCAGAGCTCCCACAGCTGAACTGTGTCCCCCTGGACCTCCCTCACCCACCTCCCCTCGCCCCAGCCCGCTGTCTTGATGAAATCAGCTTTCTTTTTTAAGGTCCCACACGCTGCACTGTCTCCCTCCCTCTGGCTTATGTCCCTCAGCACAGTGCCCCGGGCTCAGCCGCCTGTTGCCAACGGCAGACGTGGGTTTCCTAGGTCCAGGCTTGGGTGTTTCCTTGCTCTTTTCAGAGCCAGCTTTTGGATTCAGTCATAATCCCTGGAAGTTAAGCGGCAGGAAAAGCCTTCAGCCTCTTTCGCCATCAGCTTCAAACACCAAGGCACGTGCTAGCCTGAGCTGGAGCCCGGTCCCCGGGGGCGAGGGAAACCCGGCTCAGTCCTCCTCTCCAGCCCTCCCTGCCTCGGAGAAGAGCTCGCCTGCCCGGTAGCATTCCTGCCTCTGAGCATCACGTGCCTCCCTAAGCCCCGGGGGAACGTAAGGGGTGAACTAGCAGTTTGGCACTTTTTGTCTAACATTTACACCTAAACGTCTAAGCCTGCGTGCCATTATCCGGAGACCAGAACACCAACCTCACCACGTGCCCTGTGGACCGCGCCTGCTCACTTCCTTTCTAGTTGGTAAAAGGGAACCAGACTAACTGCGGCCCAAGCACGGGACGCCGCCACGTGCTGATCCACTGCCGCGGATTTCACAGACCGAACCCTGGGCGGCCGTTCGCCCTGAAGCCCTGACCACGGAATTCAGGCCTCTGTTTTAGACACCCGTGTGGTCACAGGGGACCCAGTGGTATTAAGATCCACGGCCCAACAGCAGAGACGACACCTCAAGTAGCTGAGACTCCAGTCAGGCCTGCTGCGCGTTCCCAGGGGTGTCAGCGGGTCGTTTCACCCCAGGAACTAGAGGCAGGTGGGAGGTGAGAAGTGTTTCTGCAAATCCAACGGTAAGAAGCACCTCAGTGTACCCTCTCCAGAAACAACGCTCAGGGCGCACGCGCACCCTCCCTCCTGCCTCTGATGGGGCAGCAGCAGGAGCGGGTGGGGGGATGGGGGATGCGGGATGGGAGGAAAGAAGCAACAGGGCTGAACTCCATGTGGGAAAGCTTCTCTCAGATAACATCCCGCCACCACCTCTTAAAACTAAAGGATTCTAGTTACTAACCCACGCCCCAGTGATGGACAGATGTCTTGTGGGTCGCAGGAGCTGGGGCTCAATTCTGAGCCGAACACCCGGTCCAGGACGTTCCCGGGTCACAGTCAGCACTGTCACAGGTCAGTTTGTGTGTGTGTGTGTGTGTGTGCACACGTGTGGGAAGGGAGGTGACCAGCTGACATAACCTGACATCCCGAGCTCTGCAGAATCCGTGGCCCCGACACAAAGGCAGTCAATGAGTCGACTTCACAAGCGTCTTGCCCAGCAGCCAGTGACTTTAATGGAGGAACTAGCAGACACCGCCCACCCCTCAGCCCCCTCAGCCCCCCAGCAGATGGCTCTGACAGTGGCTTCTTTATTGAGGTGAAGGCAGGGAGGTGTTCAACATCAGGTTCCACTCATTTCACATTAACATTACATGGGCACCATCAACAGCTCTTACTCGTGCAAATCAACACCGCCCAGGGCAGAACTGCTCTCTGGTACCTTCTCTGAGGGGACGAGGACGAAAGAGCCTGCGCCTTGAGCTGGAGCCTAGCCAACCACCACTACGTCGTCGCTGATGAACTCATAGTAGGGAACCTCGAGGTTGAGGGGCGCAGGCCCCTTCCGGATCCTGCCAGAGGCGTCATAGTGGGACCCGTGGCAAGGGCAGTAATATCCACCATAATCTCCCGCGTTGGCAATGGGCACGCAGCCGAGATGCGTGCAGACCCCGATCAGGATGACCCACTCGGGCTTCTTCACGCGCTCCAGGTCGTGCTGGGGGTCCCTCAGGTGCGACATGTCCACGGCAGCCTCCTGGTCCACCTCCTTCTGGGTTCGGTGGCGCACAAACAGCGGCTTGCCTCTCCACTTGAAGGCCATGTTCTTGCCTTCCGGGATGTCGCTCAACTTGATTTCGATCTTGGACATGGCCAGCACGTCGGCAGAGGCGCTCATGCTGGAGACAAACTGGGAGACGACATTCTTGGCGGTGTAGGCGGCGGCCACCGTCGTGGTCGCAGTGACCAAGTAGGAGAAGCCTTTCCTGGCCTCGCTGCTCTCCTTGGAGGACTTGGTGCTGTCCTGCACCTCGGCGCGGCGGTAGTCGGAGAAGTCGGGCACTTTGACGTCTGTATGGGAATAACGGACAGAGGCAGGGGCTGCAAGGCAAACGGAAGGTTAAGCACAATTAGACACCAGGCAACAGACCTTTATAAGTTCACGAGCAAGAATCAAATTATAAAATGTGAAAAATCGCACTCACTGGCCTCAGAAATAGTCAAATGAGCAGTCTAGCGTATAAAACACTAAAGGCGAAATGAAAGGACCACGACCGAGCACACTGGCGTGGGACCATAAGACAATGCGCACACTGAGGCCCTCCGTACTGAGCACGCGGGTTCCGGATTCACTGCGACTCGGCGCATCAAGTCTGACGGTCAGCGAGCACTGAAACAGCAACATTTTAAATTCCCCAAACCCAAGGTGCCGGACACTGCACAGCTCTGTGAAGTCTCCCCCACATTCTCTGGGTTCGAGGGACCCTGTGATACACTGATGTGTGAGCTCAGCTTAGTAAACCCTCTCATTGCATTTCTGTCTGTTCCAGAAAGAACTGCTACAAACTCACAAAATACTAATTACAAGACCACAGACAGCCCTCTGGGACCGGCAGCATACCTTTAGCTGCAGAAAACTTAAGAGACCTCTCATTAGTATGGCTTTAACTTCCAGGGAAACCCCTAGAGGCCAGGAAAGGGCACCCTCATCACAATCAGCAGCCATCAAAGTCACATCACATCTCCAAAGACCAAGCATTTCAATGCGGCATGGGCGGGGGAGGACACACCTCCGGGAGCGGGCCACCGCCTCTCCTCCATGGCTGTGGGTCACAACTGGCCACCACTGCAGGCTCCACAGGCCAGATACTTATGTCAAAGGTCGGTGAAAGAAAACACAACTACTGTCTGTAATAGTTTGGATGTAAGTTGTTCAGTGTTTATTTTTTTAAAGATCACACCCTTCTGTCCTATAGCATTTTTAAATGTCTGGGAACAAATGAACTTACTGGTATCACATCTAAGCATGTTTCAGGAAGCAAATCTCTTTGCAAACTGTATTTTCATTTTAGGACATTTGCCAAGTCTCCCTGTTTAGAAAGTGGAACACTAAAAACCCCTCTTTTAGAAAACGTGTTGTTTCCCAAATAAAGTGCATTTTCATAGAAGCTGCAAATCTACTGGCTCTCCAGGTCCATCACTGACGGCAGCCGACAGGTGTTCAAACACAGGGAAACCCATCGAGATCCCTCGGTGCGCGGTCCTGGCTAACCAGCAGTGTCCAGAGGAACCAGGACACAGGCAGTGACTCCCTGAGATTCACAACCACGCCAGGACGTCCCTGCTGTACCGCCTCCCTCCACCGACAGCTAGCCTGTCAGAGCCTGGGGACGGGAGAGCATGCATTACTTTCCCTTAGCATCACCTGGGACTACAAGGAGAGATAGGCATCGTACCTGCAAGAGAAGGAACGGAAGCAACACCACTTCTACACTGAAAACAGTATCACAGCCTCAACCATGTCACAGCACACACGGAACACACAGAAACACGAACGAGAGGGCTGTGGCAGGCTCATCTGGAGATCTGTGGGCAAGGCCTCCCGCTGTCCATCCCGTTCTGCAGGTCACACTTCACGGGGCTGCACCATGGAGAGCGCGGGGAAGTTAAACGCCACCGCAGCAATCACCCTCTAAGAACTCCCTGAACTGTTGGCACTTTTCACAGCAAACGTGCTGGCCAGACAGTTCCCACGACAGCAACATCAGCTACTTGTTGAAATTCCATCTCAACTTGCAGAGAACAATGAAGGCGTCATAACCAACCATGGGATGTTCCTGCCTGCCTGTCTTGTGTTTAAGGTGAGCTCTGGGGCACCTGGGAAATCGTCCTTCTCAACTCTGACCCCCCCTTCCACCCAGCCCCCTGCTACCCTCCTTTCAAAAACCATGTCCACATCTAACGTGAGCTTAGCTACCGCTGAAGGCCTGGGTCCAGGCAGGCCTGCCTTAGTTCTACATTCCTTACCAGCTCCTGGGAGCCAGGTAAGCCCCGTGCTTAGAGGAAGCCCCTTAGCCAACGTGACATCTCACTGATGCTGTTCACCTTTGCTACTGCAATGTTCCCCTCCCGAACTGCTTCCCACCCTCCAATAGGCCTGGGAGGGGGCTTGGCTCACACCTTGCAGTTTCTCCGAAACCCAATGGTGCCCCCTAACAAGCTGCCATCTATTCATTCAGAAATACTTCGCACCACCTGTACGCAGAATCCCAGGTGGTGGGAGCTCGAAAAACAACGGAGTCATCCTCTATGCCCTCAGCTCAAGGTCAGTCACAGCACACAACAGCGTGGAAAGCGTTCTGCGCCTTCCTGCATAAAGGAATCAGCAAACAGAAAACCTGACTGACCTGACCCTGAACGGAGACGGAAGAGACGGGAGCATAGTGAAAATGAGTGGGAGTATCACTGAAGGTACAGAGAAGGAGGTGAATGAAGGCAGAATCGTGGGGGCAACTCGGTCACCATGCAGGGCAAGAGCCACCGACTCAAGTGTCACTGGGCCAGGCGGGTGACACGGCTCAGGTGGGCCTGGTGAGGACTGGGGGGGGGACCTGGCCCAGCACCCGCTCCAGCTAAGGAGCACACGAGACTTTTCCCGAGGAGAAACCAGGGCCCAGGTGGCCAGCTCCCACATTTCAAGACGCAGAAATCCTCCCAGTTTTTAGAACGAGGCAGGTGACACCAAGGCCCGTGGGCCCACAGGCTGCCAGCTCAGGACCCCAGGACCGGGGTGCAGAGAAACGGAAGAGGGGGCGCACAGATACACCGGGACCTGAGGGCAGGGCGCCCGCTTCCGCCGCTGTAAAGTGGGGGCAGCCCAGCCTCCCTCTGCCTGTGGTTCTGGAGCCTGACGACCCTGTGAACGCCTTGGTCCAGCGCCAGACACCACTGCTGACACCCTCCATGTGAGTGACCTTGAGGCTGTGAGGCTGTGTTATTGTGCGGGGTTGGGGGGGGGGGTGTCGGGGGGACGCACTGGGGAAACTTCCCACTGATCAACAGCAGCTCCACTGCTGAGCGTGTAGGAAGTGCCTCCAGTGTACTAACCACTGTGTGTAGGATTTTCTCATCTGAGCCTCACGATACGACCTAGAGTTTGGGACAATCACCGATCCATTTCCCCGGAGAGAATACCGCTCAGCAGTGTGCCAAAGCCGAAGGCCGCGTGAGCAGCCAAAGCCATCGGCCTCTGGGGGAGCAGTCGGACCCCGAGCGGGAGGGCCGCCGGCGATCGCCCAGCCCGCGGAGCCCCCGCACAGGTGGAAGCTGGGGCCCGCGGAGGTGCGCAGACCCGCCAGGACCCCCGGCCGCCCGGCCCTCCAACAGGGCCCGCTTCATCCCCCCCAGACCCCGCCCTCCTCCGCGCTGGGTCAGGGACCCCCGGCTCACCATTAAGGCCCACGACGGCGATTAGAGGCCCGCTCGCGGCCTGGCCGTTCAGTGACTCCCGGCAGAGGAAGGGCCGCTTCACGTCCAGCACCGGCGGCTCCGCGGTCGGGGGCAGCGCGGCCTGCACCAGGGGTCGCAACGCGCCCGCCACCGCGCGGGAAGAGGCCGACAGGACGGGCGCGAACGGGCCCGAACGAGCAGCGACCGACAACATGGCGACGGCTGATCCAAACGCCCGGCCGGTCACAGAGACGACCTTCCGCCCGCCGCGCAGGCGCGGGGAGGCGCAGGCGGCGCGGGCCCAAGACGTCAGCGCGCCGGCCGAAGCGCGCCGGTGGGCGGGGCGTGCGTCGGAGGCGGGGCCAAGAACCTAGGCTGAGGGCGGGGCCAAGAGCCCAGGCTGAGGGCGGGCCGCGCGGGGAGGCCGGGCTGCCGCCTTGTCTGTCTGTCTGCCAGGCGGTCCCGTGGTCGCTGTCCTGCGATCTGCCCCATGAAAGGGGGCAAAGGAGGTCGCCAGGAACGTCTCCTAGGCCGACTTTGCGGCCTCTCAGGGCTAATACGTCATCTATGGGGACCTCGGGATCAGAATAAATTTTCATAATAGTTTAAATAGGGATAATAACAGTTCTTAACACATGTGCATATACCCGGTGTTCCCGAAAATGTATACACCTTTTTTCCTGATCGCTCAATTGCAGTTTCTTTCTTTTCAGATTTAACCCATTGGAATTAATAATTATTTCAAGTCTGTATACATTTTTGGAGACACCCTGTATATGCATACATACATACATATATATATACTAGAGGCCCGGTGCACCATATTCGTGCATTGGTGGGTGGTCCCTCAGTCTGGCCTGCGCCCCTTTCACAGTCTGGGAGCCCCTGGGGGATATCCAACTGCAGTGGAGGTGGCAGATGTGCTCGCCAGCTGTCAGCCTGGCTTGTGGCTGAGTGGCACTCCCCCTGTGGGAGCGCACTGACCACCAGGGGGCAGCTCCTGCATTGAGCGTCTGCCCCCTGGTGGCAAGTGTACGTCATAGCGATCAGTCGTTCTACCATTCGGTTGATTTGCATATTACCCTTTTATTATATAGGATAAAACAGGGTACACATATAAAACCTAAAGGAGAGACAGACCAGCATATAGTAACTGCTACATATTTACTATAATGACTATTGCCATTACTTAAAAAATAAAGTTTTAAAAGGCCAGGGACTTGTGTGCAAAGCTTAACAATGATGATGATAATGATAATGGTTTATGCTTATTAATCATTTACTCTGTGTTGGGTTGTGTGCTTTACCTTCATTCTTTCACTGATAGTCAAGGTCCCCATGAGGAAACCACGGTCCTGTGCCCAGGGCTGGAGAGGCAGAAAGGGGTGAAGTGGGTTGTCTGCTGCCTGAGTTCGCTCCTAACCACGCCACAGTTCCCCTGATGAGATTTTAAGGCCTGCAGGGCTTTGTCTTTAAATCATTTCCTGTCCCAGGGGGAGGAAGTTACTCCCTTTTTTACTTCTCTTTCAATCCTTTTTACTCCACCAATGAGAAAGGCCCAGTTGGGTGTTACTATGTCTTGAATTCTTCTCTAACATTTGCTACACTCCCCTTGAATTCAAAGCCCTTAGGAGGAAGTTGAATCTAGAGTAAGGTGACCAGATTTTAACATTGGTAAAGCAGGACACCATTGACCGGAGGGGAGAGGGAGTTCTTGATTAAAAATTTGGTCTATATGGAGCAACAAAAATTTTCATAGAACGCAAAAATAGTATTGTAATATATATTTTTAAATTTCAACATAAGTACAATTTACAAATATAATAAATAAAAAAAATTATGTATAGTATTATTTTATTCTTTGGCATATTTCTCATTTGAGTGAATTTTTTTTAGTAGATTGCTGTCATTGTTTAAAAGGTCATGAAATTTTTCACAAGAATTTGTTAAATTATATTTCACACATAAAATGGCTTTCAAAGTCTCAACACTTAATTGTGATTTTCCTGATGTCCACACTTTATTTACCGTAGAAAAAACGTGTTCAGTCGCAGCATTAGTTCCTGGTAAGGACAGCGCATATTCCACAATTTTTAGTGCATTATTTTATGGAACATGGTTTGTTTCAAAATGATGAAATATTTCTAACCATTTGTTCTCTATTGTGATTTTTGCTGATGCCCAAGATTTAACCTTTTCCTTATCAATATATTTTTTTTAATAATGATACCTCATTAAAAAGATCATTTTTGGAAATATTACTATATGGGAAATTTTGAGTAATATGATCGAATGATTTTTGCACATCATTCCAATTAAGTTCTTGTTTTAATGTAACCGAATGAAAATGTTCAATATCATTGTAATGTACCGTCCACTCTTCTAAATAATCTATGCAGTTACTATAGAACTTTTTGACGTGATTCATGATATCTGCACGATTTATTGCACATGGTTCTTCTAGCTGGCTTATTCTATTACGGATAGTTAACGGAAGAAAATTATTTTCTAACCGCTCTTGACACTGAAATTTTAAATTATTAACTTTATTTGCTACTTTGATTACCGAAATTTTGTCACCTTCAATAAGTTTTATAGCATTTTGAAAAAGAGCTGCTTGATTGTGTACAAACTCTAGCCAAATTTTTGAAGATTCTTTTTCAAAAAACTCTTCTAAAATTCTAGGACATTTATCCTGTGATAGAAAGTAGGATTTTAAAGGATCGTATATTTTCAAAATTCTTTCGACAGCTGGCAAAAGAGCTAACCCAGTGCGTTTTACTGTATCCAAGTATTTTCTGATATTCGACTTCCACAGTTTCACAAAATTCTTTAAGCATTTCAACGCTCACAGTGTATATATAGAAATAAGAATATATTTTAATAACAATATTTTAATAACAATATTTTCCACATCTACGGGCAACTAGTCAGCAGCTATTTGAATGGCGTTATGTATTATGTGTGCTGCACAACCAACACCAATAATGTTTTGATTAAGGTTTTTGTTTAATTTATAAAAAATATTATTTGTACCTCTTCTCGCTTTTCCTCCAAAATTTGCGTTCGTGCTGTCTGCACAATATGCAATCATTTTATGTTTTAAATTGTTTTTTTCCAAAATATTAATAATGGAACTGAAAATTATTTCAGAAGTTTCGCCGGGCAAAGAAACGAAATCTAAAATTCTAATTTTTATTCCAGTTTCCGAATCAAAAAAATCTAATAATGGTTGGAAATAACTTTATATCCTTATGATTAGATGCGTCAGAATATATGGATATAAAATTAATTTTTTCTAGATTTTTGTTTAATTCTGAAAATACATATGGGGAAAGCACATTACACACAATTGCCTCGGATTTTGTTCTAGCACAGGCAAATTTTTTGTTGAATAAGTTTTTGACAACTTGTGATGTACAGTCCATAGATCTGAAGGAATGATTGTGATTAATAGCATGAAAAGACATAAGTCCTTCTGCTAATGCTAATTTCTTTTCTTCGTCTCCATAAGTTGTTTTCCGAAAAAATTCCTGTATTTTGGAGGAAGATGCAGCAGTATTTAAATATCTTTTATGTTTCTGTGTCTCCAAGTGCTTTGAAATATCATTCTTCCCGCCGTGTGAAATAGAAAATTCACCATTACATTTCTCACATTTTACCATGTAATTGCTTTTGTTTTTTTTTTTTTTTTATTTTGTTTTGTTTTTCAACATATTTTATTGATTTTTTACAGAGAGGAAGGGAGAGGGATAGAGAGCTAGAAACATCGATGAGAGAGAAACGTCGATCAGCCGCCTCCTGCACACCCCCCACTGGGGATGTGCCTGCAACCAAGGTACATGTCCTTGACCGGAATCGAACCCGGGACCTTTCAGTCCGCAGGCCGACGCTCTATCCACTGAGCCACACCGGTTTCGGCTTGGTTTTTTTAATAAAAGGAAATTCACTTCTTAGATCATCGTTGAATTTGCATCCTCTTTTCTTACTCATTATGTTAAAAATCTAAAAAAAATAATTTAAAATTATAAATTATTATATACATATTGCTTAAAAACACAGTAAGTAGGTACATAATTACATGAACATATTTTATTGTTAGTTTATAAATTAAATTAATTTGATTGTTATAAAGTAACTATATTTTAAAAATTATTTTAATTTTAATCCTATATTTCTTTCTAAATAATAACAATACTAACTTGTATTATTTTTCCTCTGAATTTGCCTTAACGTAAGTCGTAAGTGTCACTTTCAAGGCCAGCGCTAGACTTTTTGCCGCCACTATAAAATATAAATAATACGAGTACTGTGTGCTAAATTCAAGAAAATTTATGTATTTATGAAATAAATAAATAAATTACTTACCTAAATTATCTGAATAGCTGATTTGTGATGACATCACTTGTTTAACTAGCTTACTAGCACGCAGTACGATGTGTATCGTCTGAGAGTTACAAAATGTTTTCGTCGTTGCCAATCCCAAAAAATGCCATTGTTCATTAAGTCCAAACAATGGTGGTCG